>NC_040905.2:82782428-83091719 GCF_004126475.2 Phyllostomus discolor | reverse complement strand
GTTGCGTATGGTTGCCAAATAGAGGAAAAGGTGAAGGCTATGAAAAGTAAAGTAAAGGAAAATGTACAGGGGACCAACAGTGACAAGAACGAAAGTGGGACTCAAATCAAAGGCCTGGAGAAGAAGGAAGAAATAAACATTCAACCAGAACAGAATGAAGAAACTAGAATCCAAAAAAATGAGGAGAGTCTTAGGAACCTCCAGGACAACCTTAAATGTTCCAACATCCAACATAGGGGTCCTAGAAGGAGAAGAGGAAGACCAAGAAATTGAAAATTTATTTGAACAAATAATGAAGGAGAACTTCCCCAATCTGGTGAAGGAAATAGACTTCCAAGAAATCCAAGAGCTCAGAATCCCAAAAAAGTTGGACCCAAGGAAGGACACACCAAGGCACATCATAATTACATTACCCAAGACTGAAGAGAAGGAGACAATCTTAAAAGCAGCAAGAGAAAAGCAGACAGTCAACTCAAAGGAGTTCTCTGAAGACTGTCAGCTGATTTCTCAAAGGAAAACTTGCAGGTAAGAAGGGGCTGGAAAGACATATTCCAAGTCATGAAGGGTAACGACCTACATCCAAGATTACTCTATCCAACAAAGCTTTCATTTAGAATGCAAGGGCAGACAAAGTGCTTCTCAGATAAGGTCAAATTAAAGGACTTCATCATCATCAAGCCCTTATTATATGAAATGTTAAAGGGACTTATCTAAGAAAGAGATAAAAAATATAAACAGTGAAATGACAACTAACTCTCTACTATCAACCACCGAACTTAAAAAAAAATAAAACCAAATACTAAGCAAACAACTAGAACAGGAACAGAATCAGAGAAATGCAGATTACGCGGAGGGTTATCAGTGGGAAGGGGGAGGGGGGAATGGGGAAAAGGTACAGGGAGTAAGTAGCATAAATGGTAGGTACAAATTAGACAGGGAGAGATTAAGGATGGTATAGAAAATGTAAAAGCCGAAGAACTTATATGTACAACCCATGAGCATGAACTAAGGGTGGGAGGATACAGGTGGAAGGTGGGGGTGCAGGGCAGAGGGGAATAAAGGGGGGAAAATGGGACAACTGTTAATAGCATAATTAATGCAATGTTTTTTAAAAAAGAATTACTAAAGATACAAAGAGTTCATCTGCCACAAGGAAGTGGGGTAGAATCACTGAGAAAGCCATAATTCTAAGATCCAGTCATGACCTAAGTATGAAAACCAAGGAAAATATTTTAAATACCAAGGCTCAAAGAATTCTTTCCAGGAGTCCTGTTTTGAGGAAACTAGAAGCTGAACTTCATACAAACAAAAGATGACTGGGAAAAGGTTAGCAATCTAGCTTTAATATAAGTTAATTATAAAAATAAGGTTAAAATTAAGGTCAGAGCAAGGACAGCAGAATAATGTTCTGTAATAATGATCTATGTTGTGTGCTGTATGTTCCAATGAAATAAAAACAATGCAACCAAAAATGAGAGGGGGGTGGAGATGGAATGAGAAAAGCAGAATACACTTACTAACCATGATTTAGACAAGTAAAAAAATTAAGAAATGTTATTAAAAATGGACAGTACAAATTGTGAATAAAATAAATAAGGAACTAAGGGCACTAAGGAAGTGTAAGCACAAATACCACTACAAGAACAGAAACATTAATCTCTGTAAATACCAACTTTAAGAATTAAAAAAACCCCACAGCAAACACATCATGAAGAGAAATAGTAAGTACAATAATTACAGCATAAATATGACAACTGAAAGCAAACATATCACCAACTGTGGAAGAGTTTTAATTTGCTTATTAAAAGGAAAGATTTTCAACTTGGTTCATAAAGACCTAACTCTAATCAAGAGACACGCCAAAAAAAGGCTAAAGATAAAAGGATGGTCAAAGGTATTCCAGGGAAACAGAAACACTGAGAAAGCAGGGGCTGCAACAATGACATCAAATACAGTTAAAAGCAAACAATAGTAGGGAAAGATTTCCTAACTATGATTCCAAATCTGTATGCAAAAATGAAATAGAAGAAAGTGGAAAGAGAAACTGATACATCTGACACATACAGTGAGAGGCAGACAAACACGTTAGAAAAGTAAACATAACATCAAAAGACAACTGACATATTTGGAAAAATATTTGCAATACATGTAACACATAAAGGGCTAGTTTCCATAATATAAAATTAAATCCTAAAAATTAAGAGGAAAAAGGCAAGAACAAAAAATAACTCCTTACCAAAGGAAAAATGGGCAAGACATAGAAAATTCATGAAAACTGATTTAAAAACAGCTCTTAAAAATTAAAAAGTATTCAATTGTACCTCTTTAAGAAAAAGACACAGTAAAACTATACTGAGGTAAGGTAATTTCTCCCTTATCCATCTGGCAAAAATAACAATGTAAAACACCAAAACCTCTGTTGGAGATGTTGTAGAGAAACATGCCTCTCATCACACTGCTGGTGGAAATAAAAATTGATACGTCAATTTTTAAACAGAACTGTTTATGCATTTACCTTCTGCTATAACATTCCTACCTCTAGGAACATACCCAGAATATGAAAATGCATCAGCTTTTCATATTTTATTTGCAACGTTGTAACGGCAAAATATGAAAAATAACCTATATATCCATACTCGATGAGTGGTTGAATAAACTCGATGAGTGGTTGGTTTACTCAAATGGCGTGCTATAAAGCTTTTTTGTTTGTTTTGCTTTAAATGAAGAATTCAATGGACAGTGATTTCCAGGATACTTTTAATTAAAAATTCAGTTCACAACAGTATCTAGGCCATGCTACTTCTTATACAAAAAAGAGGAAGTAACAAAATATGCATACATTCATTTATCTGTGCAAATCAAAACACAACCAGAATAGATGCACCAGTGGCTAATGAGATTGATTACCTACAGAGAATGGATTGGAATGAGGTTGAAAGCAGGGAGCTGCCACTTCTCTGAGTCCAGTGGTTTGTGTGGCTTTGAGTTATAGAAGAATGCTAATGCTTCACATACATATGAACAAATATAAATTGAATTAGTGAGACAGAGGGATAAATCCTTAAAAAGAAAACACATCAGAGAAATACAACCTAAACTGCATTGCAAATGACATATTACATAGAAGAAAGAAGAAAGCACTAACTCAGGTAACTTTTTCATTAATATTTTAAAAAGTGAGATACACCTCACATACCATAATATTCACATTTTAAAATGCACAATTCAGTGGGTTTTTGTAGCAGAAACTGTTCATGCAACTCCAGAGCACATTTGCCAATCCAGAAAGAAATGCCATACCATTCGCATTCGCTCACTACGCCTCCCTCACCCAGCCCCTAGCAATCACTGCCTACCTTGGTCTCTATGCTATTACTTATTCTGAACATTTCATGTAGGTGGAACCATATTCTGTTTTTGGCTTCTTTCTTAACATGATGTTTTCAAAGTTAATATATGTCATTGTGTATACCAATACTATCTTTTTTATGAATGAATAATACTCCATTGTATGTACAGTTGACCCTTGAACAACATGGGGGTTAGAGGTGCCAACCCCCTGCACAAATACCTGTGTATAACTTTTGACTCCCCAAAATCTTAGTTGCCCCTCAGTACCCACAGGAGATTCGTTCCAGGATCTCTGCTTTCCTGTGGATACCAAAATTCACAGATATTCAAGTCCCCTATATAAATGGCATAGATCAATGTATACAGTTGGCTCTCTGCATAGACTCCTAACCAAAGATCACCAACAGCACAGTCCATTATTAAAAATAACTGCATATTGAATGGACTTATGCAGTTCAAACCTGTGTTCAAGAGGCAACTATATTTACTATGTATTTTGTTGATGCAGTCATCAGTTGGGTATTTGGGTTGTTTCCTCTTTTTTTTTAACTATTAAGAATGTTATGATGAACATTCATGTGCAAGTTTTTGTTTGAACATATTTTCAATTCTCTTAAGGCATTCAGCTGAGTGGAAATGTGGGGTCACACGAGACGCTCATTATGCGTATGTGGGTACATTTGATGGTATCCCACAAGTCTTTGTGCATCTGTTTTGATTTTTTTTCCTGTTCCTCAGACTGAATAATCTTAGCTGACCTATATTTTGGTTCACCGTATCTTTCTTTTGCCTGCTATTGAGCTCTTCCGTTGAATCTTGTTTCAGTTATTGTATTTTTCAGCTCATAAGTTTTTTTGTTACTTATCATTTCTACCTCATTATTGATATTCTTTATTTGGTGAGACATTGTTCTCAGGCTTTTAGTTCTTTAGACATGATTCCCTTTGGTTCTTTGAACATATTTAAATTAGCTTAATGTCCCTGCTGAATAAATCCAAAGTCTGGGCTTCCTCAACAGATTCCACTGATTGCTTTTTCCTTCGTATATGGGCCATACTTTGTTTCTGCATGTCTTACAATGTTTTCTTGAAAACTGGGCACTTTAAATACAATACTGCGACCCCAGAAATCAGATATTCCCCTCTCCCCATGTCTGGTTGTTACTGGTTTTTGTTTAGTGACTTTTTTGAATTATTTTTGTGAAGTCAGTATTCTTTGTTGTGTATGACCACTAAAGCCTTTGCTTCATTTGCTTAGTAGTACACTAATAACTGGACAGAGTGTTCCTTAAATGCCTGGAATCAATACTTCCCTGATTTTCTTCATAGGGCCCTGTGTGTATGTTGGGGTACACCTTTAACACTTAGCTAGAAAGTTGACAATTCCACCTTAACTTTCATTTCTTGTATAAACTATCTCCTGTGTCCTTTTGACATGTAAGTTTGTTCTCAATCAGTGAGAAATATATTAACATATTGTGCAGGCCAACCAGAGGTGAGAGTTCAGGGTATCTTCAGTTTTTTCTTGACCCTCATGTGGTCTTTCATACATGTGACTTCCCTAGTTCCAGGAGATGGGTCAGAACTTACCAGATTTCCTAAGGACACTGACTTCTTTGAATTTCCTTTTAAGCCTTTTGATGAACTTCTTGTTTGCCCCAACTGTTACTCACTGCCTCAGGCAGCTGTGATGTTAAACAAAGCACTGTTTTCAAAAAAGTGATCTCAGAAGGGCTTTATGCACAGGGAAAGCTCTTATTAGTCAAGACAGATTTTCAGGCAAGGTCTTCCAGAGAACTCCCAAAGTGGTGAAATGACGACAATTCTAAGAGAATGTATCTTTGAAGGTCCGAAGCTGTTCTGCCACCCCCAGTGACTGTCAGCTGCTAGTCCTCAAGGCGACCATGGATATGAGAACTGGAGGATGAGAACAGGACAAGTTAAAATGTCACAAAGACCACTGTTCTTATCAAGATTCATCCAATTTTGCTTGAAAAATATTCCTTTTGGTTAATTCCTTAGCTCTGGAAAAGTTGATTCTGACAATATGGGCAGTTTTCTCATTGCTTTTAATGGCAAGAAGAATTTCTGGGTGTTCTTAGTCTATCATTTTCACTGAAATCATCCCAGATAACTTTCAAACTTAAGTTTTAAGACCATATGCCCTCAGGCTAAAGAAAAAAGAACTTTAAACATAAATTTTGGTTAGTAGACTTCTGTTTGCAGAAGCATCATTAGCAATTCTAAAACCAACTTCTTTGTATTCTAGGGTTGAGAAAATAAGTAAATATACTGTGGATAATAAATGTCAAAAGGACACAGGAGATAGCCTGAGAAGGCTCCCACTGGTTAAGGACAAGTTGAGTGTTAAACAATGGACTTCTATTTTTTTTTTTAAGATTTTATTTATTTATTTTAGAGAGGGAAGGGAGGGAGGAAGGGAGAGGGAGAGAGAGAGAGAGAGAAACATCAATGTGTGGTTGCTGGGGGTCATGGCCTGCAACCCAGGCATGTGCCCTGACTGGGAATCGAACCTGCAACACTTTGGTTCGCAGCCCAAGCTCAATCCACTGAGCTACACCAGCCAGCGCTGGACTTCTATTTCTGATCATTATGTAGTACCAGAAACATTGCCCTTCTACATTAAACAACTAGAAAACTGAATAAGTATGTAAAACAAAGATTTTCAGACAATGAACAAAAAGTTGTACAGGATATTAATAACCAAAAGAAAACAAATGAATTGAGAGCTTAAGTTCAGTACCTGAAGAGTTTCCAAACTGTAGTGCTAGGGAAAGGAACCCCCAAATAACTCAGTGGCCTTATTGAAAAGATGTCTAGATAGGCTAATGTGATGACATTCTGTATGAAAAAATATAGACAAAGAAGATGCACAGAAAGTGCTCTCTAGAGCTATAGAAGGGCCCCCTCAAGTTGATGGTGTAAGACTGCTCTGTGTAATGCGTATGAAGAATCTACCAAAGCCAGGGGGGAAAATCACTAGGCAGGGGTTGGTGGAACCGTCCCAAAACTTACACAGTCTCAGGAATAGCTTGTGTCTCACCAGACACAACAGAAAGATTTCCTAATAAACAAAGCATTAGTTAGCTCCTCAATAGTGGGGCCAAAGGAACCCTAGATCAAGGTTTCCCAACCTTAGCGTTGTTGACATGCTGAGCTTAATAATTCTTTGTTGTATATATTGTAGAATGTTTAGCAGTATCCCTGGCCTGTATCCACTAGATAGTCCCTGTCCCCAGTTGTTACACCCAAAGTATCTCCAGATGTTGCCAAATGTCCTCTCGGGATAAAAATTGATCCAAGTTGAGTACTACAGACAAGATCAGTAAAACAACTATTAATGTTCCAGATGTTCAAGGAAATAGAGAAAAACATAAACATGTAAGAAGACAAATGGACTAACAGAGTAAAAACAATAACAATGTATTATAGGGTTACATGTAGAAATAAAACACACGTGAAAAACAAACAGTACGAGGACTGGGAGGAAGCAAATTGAAGTGTGCATACTAAGGTATTTAGACCATATGTAAAGTGGTATACTACTGCTTGAGGTCAGACAGTGATAAAGATGTCTATTGTGAACCTTATAAGCCAATAATAGACACAATAAAACAGTAAAAATACACAATAAAAATATAAAATAGAAAGATGAGGTATCCATGAGGTCATACTGAAATAATTTAAAAATTGAACAGGGGGAGAAAAGGAAAGCTCCTCCTTAAAATAAAAAACCTGTTAATTGTAGAACCAAGAATTTTTTTAAATCACCTACAACTACTACAGCAGTAATCATTTCTATGAATGAATGTTAGAATTAGTCCATTTAAGTTTTAGAATAGTATATAGTCTCAAAGTATCTCCCTACAAGATAACTGTTAATTACAAAGAGAAAAACTTTCCAGCAGAGTAACTGTGCAGTAGAGAAACCTCACAGACAGACCCTACCTGAAATAAGGAAAATTAACATCACCAGTGCTAGGCCACACCAACATCATCACCTGACTCCTCCTAACATGCCCTGGGATAAACACAACAGCCCTTCTGTGATATTCCCGCCTAAAGTGCCTAACTTGAACTTAACAAAGGGAACATTAGGCAAACCCAAATAAAGGGAAAATGCAAAATAAACTCCTCTGTGCATTTGAAAAATGTCAGTGTCATGAGATTCTAAGAAAGAAACTATTCCCAACTAACCAGACATTACAACTGAATATATGCTAGGGTGCTGGCTTTTCTGTTGTTGTAAAAAGACATTGGACGATTGGAAAAATTGGAGTACTTGATAGCTGGATTGTGGTAACACATGGGAATAGAGAATGGCTCTGTTTCTAATGAGAGAATATAAAGGAGAAGGAAAAATGAAATGAAAGGAGAAAGGAGTGAGAGCAAGAAAGCAGATGGAAGGGGAGGAAGGAGGAAGACAGAAAGAGGACACATAGACAAGGATGAGGAAGAGGAAAGGAGGAAGGGAGCAGAGGGAGGATGAAAGCCAAGGAAAAAGAAAATGCAGTAAAAGTGAATTTCTAGTGCAGGATATAGTGAAGAACTTGGCCTTGCCCAAAGAGAACTGTTTTTGCCTTCAGCTTCCTGAAAGCAATGTATGTCATACCTGCTAGGACTATCTTTGGGGTAGGGGCTGGCTACACTAAAAAAGACAAACCATGTGATTTAGGATAGAGGCTTTGGGTTATGTGGTTAGCAGTCCACCTGAAACAATCATGTGGGCAATTAAGCAATCAGCCTTAGATGTTGAAGGCATAGTAAAAATTCTGGATACTAAAGCTTTGAGTGAGCTCCTCAGATTGGCAATCTGCATACTGATGCCAGGATAATGGGTTCTGAGAACAAGAGCAGCTTTGCATTTTAGAACCCTCAGAGATGTTGCTCTATGCATCTCTTCCTTTGACTGTTTACAACTTGTTCACTTTCCCTGTAATAAACTTTGTGAATATAATAGGTTTCAGTGAATACTGGGAGCTTTTCCAGCAAATTTTTGAACCTGAGAGTGTACAGGGCACATTTAACCGTACTCCCCCACCCTGAGCCCCATCTCGGAACCTGTAGTTGGTGCCAGAAGTGAGAGTGATGTTGTGTGGGTTCTCTCTAATTTAGTAGCTGGCCCCTAACTCCTTGCAATTAGGGTAAAAGGTCTTGAGCAGACTTGGCAGTTTGGAAGATAGTGCTCTCAACTTCTCAGTTTGGCTAAATCTGGGTAGGCAGAGAGACATTCTTCTTTCACTTTTTCCTTCAATAAACTTTCATAATTAAAATTTCAACTGAAATTAATCTTAATCTTACATAATTGATATTGTCAAAATAAAATTTAAAAAAGTAGAAAAAACAAATTTTCCATTCAACACAGCCTTAATTTTTTTCTGCATATTCTCTTAAAATTCCATTGCTGAAGTTATCTAAATTTTTAAGCTCTCGGAAAGATGGAAATGACTCTCCAGAGCTTATGAATTCCTGCTAACCACAAGGCTTTCCTAGCCATTAACAGCACCAATGCATAGAAAACACAGAATTTACTTTTATTTAGTTAACCAAGAACCTTTAATTTCTCCCAGAGCAAGAAAAATGAAATTTTTGAAAGGATTTTAAAAATCCTATTCTCTTTTTATTGACAGTACTTTGATGTATAGAGTAGTCCTTCCTCAGTGAGGCATCTCATAACCTTTTTGTTCATCCATCAGTGGAAATGCTCTTTCAATCATACTTCCTTCAAAATCTGTTCATATCAATTCCAACCTATGATTCCTCAAAGAACATTTCTATAAGAGCACATGCCATGTAATTAGAGGTTGTACATTCTGGATTTAACAGAAATATTTATATGCAGTGAAATATAAAACCAACTTTTGGTTGTGTTGCCATATTTAAACAAGTTTATTGCCTAAATAATTGAAATATAGTTCAGAATTCCAAGACTGTCCTGGAAAACTAAAACAGTCAAAAAGTACAAGATCACAAATAATTAAAACAATAAAAATTAGTATTTATTTATATAATTTATTATCTGTATACCCATAATAAACATTATCTTTACATTATAAGATTTATTATTATAAGATAATAATAAACATTATTATCTTAATTCTGCTAACAAGAATAACTTATAGCAAAGGTGATCTATATTTTAAATAGCTAGTTTGTCAGATTTTTCCATTATTTTAAATATATTTCAACATTTATTTTCAAGGTAAAGAAACACAGACCTAATCCAGTGAAGTATATTTCATGATAAGCACAATGGGGAAATCTGAGATTTAATAATTCTTTTATAAAGGGAACAGCCAGGGCATATTAAAAAAAAAACAATTTATGTAGTTTATTTGTGGAAGGTTTATATAAAATAAACATAACTTGAAAACACTTAAAAAGGGGAATAAAGACAACAATAAACTTATTTCTATACCTCCTTCATAGAGACTTGTTCGAATATGAGTTTAAATAATGGGCTGGAAAAAACAGAAAGAAAAAAAATTGAGATGGAAAATTCACAGAAAGAGATACTAATCAATCATCAAATGTAATTTTCTTCCCCTGAAACACAGCAATTTTAGATTGCTGTTCTTTTCGCCTCCTGCTTGCTTCCCATGAAGGATGAAGAGGCAGCTGTGTCTGCTGTGCAGTGTTTTGGGGCCCTCTTTGTGCACGCTTAATAAACTGATTCTTCAGCTGAGGTTCATTTTGCTGAAAACCTGGGAGGATAAAGCAAAAATAATGAAAATTAACTATATACCCAAACAGCATATAAGAGAAATATATTTCAACTTTTCAAATCAATGTAAAGAAGAAATTTAGTTTTGCTGAAATGTAATGCCTCACAATTTAAAATCTAAATCCAACAAGGAACAGTTTGGAACAGAAGTTGAAATATACACAAGCAGTCAACTTTGGGACATATACTTCCTAATCCTTGTAAGTAGGTGTGTATTGTATACCTCCTAATATATGCTGTGCTCTCTTAAAAAATACCATTTGCTTATATCTGTGTGTGAAGCAGATGTAGCCAGAAAATACACATCTTTACCAAGATACTGAATCTGAAAATGTTGATTATTTTTAAAGGTCTAATAATTGATTTCACTTTCTTTTGTTACTGAACAAAGTTATAACTGCAAAGTAAATTAGTAAATATACTCAAATACAAGACAAAGTTTTACTTTAGTCATGAAATTATATCTACCAGGTAAGAGAGTGGCAACTTGTATTCTAGTCCTTACAGCCTCTTAAATCATTAGGCGCGGCAATTATCAAATACATTCATTTTAACAAAGTACTATGTAGGAGATACACTAGTTTGAAAAGACACGAATCAATGCACGTTTATAAAATCAAAAAAACAAAAACAGGGAGGCAAAAAGTTCAATATGGATATATTAAGCAGTCCTGGGGATGTATAATTTTTCCACTGCAACTTAGATGTCACTGTCAAAAGCCTTTAAAAGATTTCCTTAAAAAGCAAAAGGAGGAAAACTGGGATAACTGTAATAGTATGAACAATAAAGTATTTTGAGAAAGTGAAGGCATGTTTCATAAATAAGTGTACACAGTGTGCGATACTATTTCGAAAATATCACTGTACAGATTCAAAAATCCCAATTCCTATACAAATGTCCCATATTTTGTACAAATCACATGCGCTCTATAAATTTATAATACTCAAAAAGTGGCTCTAGTGATGGAAAATGAAGAGTTAATGTTTAATGAAAGTGTTTTGTGACAACTAAGATTTGAATAAGTATTGCTAGACTAACATTTTTATAATTATGCAAAGTAAATTCATATGTGTAAAGAAATTGATAAATACTATAAATATAAGTTGAGCAAAAACAACAACCTCTTTCATGTGGGTGTCCTCATTAGGAAAACAATGGGAATGGCTTTAGTTTAGTTATCCTATGTTTGTAAAAATATGGTAAATGAGGCAGATGGCCATGTGTCTGCCAAACCTAATCTTCTTTTCCTTCTGCGTGCACAACCATCAGGCTACAATTAGATACGCCCACGTAACTGAGTTATAGCCAACAGAATGTAAATAAAAGGCCCGACCATAAAAATAAAAATCTCACATTCAAGCTTCTATTTTCTTATTTTTTTTATAGTACATTCCCAAAAAGGTATCAATAATCTTTATATTCTTTCCAACCACTTACCCTGGTGCTACAAATTCTAGACATGGAGCCTGCTTCCCATGTTCTCACTGCCAACTGTCTTTCCTATCTTTAGTACACAGAATGCGCACTTTCCAGGCTCGGTTATCTATTTTCTTACCACTATCACTAAACTGCTAAGCCAATGCCAAATTTCTATATTATTTTAATGGCTGCACCCTACTTTAGAATACCGGTTTCAGTATTATGCATAGTAGACTACATTAAATACCTATCAAATCTCAACCTATTTCTTATTCATCACTGTTTGCTCCTTGCAGTCTTTTCCATCTTTTGCCTCTAGGAGTTCTCTTTGCTCAGGTAGTAAATGGGTTGTGTGCCTTTCCATTTTCCCTTGAACTGGCTGACAGGTTAGTCTGTCCCTCCTTTGCCACTAAATACTTGGTATGGGTTGGGGGCAGGCAGTTCTTTATTTTAATGCTCAGGTCACCAAACTTTGAGCAGTCACATCCATGAGACCTGATGGAAAGCACCGTATATCATATCATCACTCAGTAATCCTGGGCTTCGAGCTGGATGGGACTTTGGGTTGGCCTCATTGGGAAGGAGGTAAATGTGCTCTGTGTGTGGGAAGAAAGGTGAAATGGGAGTCTGGTGATCAAAAGGATGGTCATTATGTGTTCAAGAAATTCTACTTTCTTTTTACCCCCGGCCCCAGGGTCAGACTGCATTTTTTTGCTCCCATGTGGCTAGACAGAGTCACATTATGAATTTTGGCTAAAGAAATGTCAGCAGAACTGACTGCTGCCACTTTCAGGCCTGGCGCATGATAACTCCTGCAAAATTCTCCATGTACTTTATTCCCCTCTGTTGGCCAAATGGAGAATATCTGGGACCTGGATGAGGAAGGAGCCAAAAGAAGAAGCTTGATTCTTGAATGACCCTCTGCTGATTCACGGTGGACTGTAAAGTGAGGGGTAAATAAATTCTTAATTTTTAAATCAGGAGAGTTTGAAATCTACACAGAAGTCAGCCCAACCAAATAGATTAAACTTGATTTATTGTAAATTAATTTAAAAATGTTTTGATTTTACTCTCAACCCAGAAAGTGACATACTTGTTAATGAATGTTTAACAGGATGGCACTGACTAAGGTATAACTTACACAACTTACTTAAAGAACGAATTAGTTCAAGATAAATTAAACAGACCCAATATTGCCCAATAATTTTTGTCTATATCTTTTCTACTGACAGGACATAGGGAAAAAACAATCTGAATTAGAAATTATACTGATAATTATAAGATGCTCTGTTTCCATTTCTGTATGTACATGATTCATTTAGGCTACCAAGCAATCAATTTTTCATCCTTCTGCTTTGGCAAAACATTGCTTAATTGTATATGGAGGAGAGGCAGCCATTAATAACATACCTGGGGTGTTGCTTTTCGGAGCCTGTTCTCTATAATTTCTAAAAGAAGAAAAACACCATTAGGACTTTAAAAAGATAAATAAATCTTCTGACCTAACAGAGAAAGACAAAGTACCATATGATTTCACTTTTATGTGGAATTTAAAGAACGAAATAAATGAACAAACAAAACACAGACAGACTTATAGATAACAGAGTACAGACTGACGACTGCCAGAGGGGAGGGGATTTGAAGGGCTGGGTGAAAAAAAAACGAAGGAATTGAAAAGTACGATTTGGTAGTTACAAAACAGTCATGGGGATGTAAAGTACAGCATAGGGAATACAGTCAATAATATTATAATAACTATGTATGGGACAGGTGGGTACTGGAATACTGGGGGCAACCCTTGGTAAAGTATATGACTGTCCACCCATTATGCTGTACACATGACACTAATAATGTTGAACATAAACTGTAATTGAAAACTAAAATTTAAGAAGAAAAAAGAACTTCTCACTTCAGAAGATAATGTAATAAAAATGATGATAAAACTCATTCAATGGACTCCCTCATCCCACCAACAATCTATAAAAAAATTATAAAAGCCCCAGGTTTTAGCTTCATCAAAGGTTTTTTAGGCCCCAGTATTACTACAGAAACATATGGGACCTTTCCTCTATGTTCATAGGAGCTTCTGGCTATAAAATATCCTCTGGTTACCTTGTGTCTACTCTTGAGGATGATCTAGACAAAGAATTTTAAAAATCTTCTCATAAGGAGAATGAGTCACATATAATAAAAATTAAGATTTACATTTTGTGGGAGAGGAAAGAAATACTGATGTGTTATTTTCAAATGAGAAAAAAATGTTGCCTTTTGAGGCATGTTTGGGAGATATAATATTTTAATTATTTTCAAGGCTCCAAAGATGGTTGTGTGTCTTTTCCATACTCTCTTACTTCTTTCAACAAATTTTCAACATCACATATTTCTGTTCTATTAAAAATGATCCCTGAGATATAAATATATAACAAAACAGTTTACTGAAGAAAACAGCTGTTACTGAAGAAATGAGCTTACCATGTGCGAAGATATCCCCTACCCGACTAAAAATATGTATAAAAATAAATGCATTGATTTATAACAGAACAGCTGTGAAAAGTGGTTAACAGCAGAGAGACAGCAGACGACCAAATATAAACCCGTCTAGAGAAACAGGCGGTGTTAGGGCAAGCAGCTGTATGTACTGAAACAGGAATACATAATAAAATGATTGATGCCCACAATAATGGCCCTAGGTTAACAACAATAACAACAAAAAAACCCCAAACCAACCATATTTCTATTCATAAAGTTTTGTTTAAAGAGTAAGATGTGAGACATTTTCAAGAGTTTTCATCAAAAGCCAACTCGAAGTTTCAAAATTTTGGTAACTGAAGGGATAAACTTAAGTTAGCTAGAAAAATTATTTGGCTATTACATCTTATTTTCTTATGAAGTTGAATAAATGTGTCATTGCCATATGTGTATTTGTATATATCATCCCAATATAAAGTTGGAGAGGTCAAAGTCACAGGATGTATTTTGTACAAATGAGAATTATGTATGACAGGTAACCTCTTCTCTCATTATTAGGATGTGTAAATATTTAACATTTTTTTAAAGCTCATAATTATTTCAGAACACAAAAATATAATTACCTTCTAGAGCTTTCAGATCCAGATAAAGAGTGGAAAAACACTGATTCAAACTTCCTTCCTTCCGTACTTGGCTTGTTTTTGTCATTTCTTATACCCTGATGGGTTTCAAGTATATGCTCTTCAGGGGACACCTTTTGGGGGGATTTCTGTTCTACAACTGAAGAATGACAATTACTTTCCTTCTTTCGTGTCCGTCTGACTTTCCCAATGAAGAAGTCATCACCACTGTCACTATCCTCAGACACGGAAGACTGGTTGTAAAACCTTTCTTCTGTGCTGTCATCAAAATACTCCTTCTCTTCTTCGTGTAATTCTTCTCCATCACTGTTTTCACCAAGTGAGCTCTTGGGCACTTCCTTTTTTGTGTTTTGACATAATGATTTCATTTTTCGGTTAGCAGGTATTTTCTGGGGTTCATAGGGAACTACAGAATCCTTTTCAGAAGGCTTTGATGGAGAATTTGGAATGTCCACTGTTTTGGACCCGTGTTCCATCTTGGCTATTTTTTCTTTTGAACTATTTACTGATTTCTTCGCCAACATTTTGGGTTCTTTGTCTTTCTGCTCACTGACAATAGCTCCTTCATGCTGTGACTTAATGGCATCATCACTTGAACCCAAAGTGTCCTTGGAATACTTTTCTTCTGAAGTATTCTTTGATGACTGAGCTTCAGTATCATTTTGTCTCGCATCTTTAAAGGCTTTGACAGCAGCTGCAAGAGAAATAGTATATGACTTGTATCAGCAGTGAACAAATAATATAAAATGTCACTGTTCCAGTATAGTGTTTCTAAAATTACTCACAAACATTTAGGATTACTTGTACATTATATTAAATACAATCATGTACTCCACAACGACGTTCCCATCAACAATGGACAGTATATATGATGGTGGTCCCATAAGATTACAATGGAGCCTAGGTGTCTAGCAGGCTATACCATCTACTTGTGTTAAATGCCCTCCTTCTATGATGTTCGCATAATTATGAAATGCCCTAACAATGCACTTCTCAGAATGTATGCTTGTTGTTTTGTGATGCATGACTGTATATATAGTGAATGGGTCTGAATTCACAAAGAAATCTATTAACTTTTTAGAAACCAAACTTAAAAGAATGCTCAGGAGTATCCATTTAAAATCTAAAAAGTCCTGGCTTGTGTGGTTCACTGGATTGAGGGCCGGCCTGTGACCCAGAGGATCGCTGGTTCAGTTCCTAGTCAGGGACATGCCTGGGTTGCAGGCCAGGTCCCTGGTTGGGGGCACAACAGAGGCAACTACACCCTGATCTTTCTTCTTCCCTTCCCCTCTCTCTAAAAATAAATAAATAAAATCCTAAAACAAAAATACCTCCCATCATTTCATGCCTTGGAGTTTTGAAGAAGAGTAAAAACATTGCTGGATGCAAATAAATTTTTAAAAACGGCAACTTTAATTTCTGTAGGAATAATATATTGATATAATTGTAGAACATTATAAATTGGCTTTCAGACATAAAAATAAATATCCTCAGTGACAAAAGCATTTAATTCAATATACACACATAAATGAAAATTATGTGGCTTAGTAGTGGCAACATCACAAGTAATAATATGAATTACATCAATAATTAGAAAATTGTATTCAACATTACCATGAACATATAGTATATATTCACATAGTAGAACTTAGGAAAAAACACAGATTTAGTTTTTCTTCAGATACCAGATACCTTCCATATATTCAAGCCTATTCCGATGTATGGAAATATTTGAAAGAGATATTCATAATACAAAAGATCCTTGAGCCCTGGCTGGTGTAGCTCAGTGGACTGAACATGGGCTGTGAACCAGAGGGTCACTGGTTCGATTCCTAGTCAGGGCACATGCCTGGGTTACAGGCCAGGTCCCCAGTGGGGAGTGCGTGAGAAGCAACCACACACTGATGCTTCTTTCCCTCTCTCCTTTCCTTTCCCTCTCTCTTAAAAAAACATTCCTTGAAAGGATAAAAAACCAAAAATACAAATAAAACAAAAGCCACTCAGTCAAAATAATGGGCACAAATACATTTAAGTACAGGGTTTAAAAGTCATTTAATTCGTACCTTTTAGCACATCTATTTTTTTCTTCAGAAGAGGGTGTGTTGCTAATCTGGCAGTTGCTCTTTCAGTCGCAGTAGAATCAGGCTGTAAATTGAACAATAAAATTCACACTGACAAAAATACCAGTGGCCTCGAACAATTATAATTACTGTGTAAATATTCTTTGGGTACTTAATATCTTTCCAAAATTGTGATAAGCATCACGCATGATATTAAAGATATATAATATAGCTCATCCTTTCGAAGAACTTAAAAGACCAAATTACAACTAAATTAATATGAAAGAATCAAATGACATGCAGCATTAAACTCAATGATATAACTTACAACTATTTTAATGTATGCACTTCCATTTAATAGATACCTAGAAATTACCTCATCCTATATACTTACATTTTGTCCAGTGTTACTATTGCATTCTCGCCTCCCACCAGTGCCTAGATTATAGCCAACACTTTATAAAAATAGGATGATGACTCAATACGAACAGATTACACCTAATATTTAATGTATTTATAAATTTAGAAATTTTATAATTTGGGTTAACTGCTTTAAAAATCGTATGTAGGCTGATACTTCCAAATTTCTACCTCCAGCTCTAACTTGAGCTATAGACTCATATAAGCCAACTACCTACTTGATAGTTAAAAAAGAGAATTCTTTGATTTTCTTCTCAAACCTACTTTTACTATATATAACCTTTCCCATCTTATTGCACATAATTTCAATTTTTCTGGTTTGCAGGCCTAAAACTCAAAGGATTCCTCCATTATATTTATCCTTCCTTCACATCTCAAAATGATTTCTTCAGCAAATCCTGTGGGTCCAACTGCAAAATACACACAGAACCAATCACTTCTCACCATTTCTACTCTTACTGTCTTTGACCAACTCACCAACAGTCTTCTCACTCGGACCAATGTAATAAGTTCACACCTGATCACCCTCCTTAACATCTTGCTCCCCCACAGCCAATTTTCCCTCTAACAGTCCCAGTGAACTTTTATATATAACCAGGTCATGCTATCTGTTCTTGACGCTTAGGCTGCCATCGAAAGATCTTCTCTACCTGGAACACTCTACTTTCAAAGACTGATCATCTCACTGTAGTCAGGTCTCTACTAAAATGTTATCTAAACTCACACAACAGTTTCCCTCATTCCTTGATTATTTCACACACCCAGTACTTCATGCCAGTGCAGATATTTGCTTATCTGTAAAGCAGACTTTGTCTTCTTCACTGCTGTAGACCCAGTGCCTACACAACAGTAACAGGTAAGAGTAGCTTGGCACTCCATAAACATTCCATAAAGTGAGTAAATTTCATTGGTGTCTTAAAATAGAACTACCAGCTTCAAATGTCTTAATTTTGAATTTATCCTTCATGGATAGTCCAATATAAGGATTTTTCCCCCTTCCAGTAATCAAACCTATGAGTATCTAAGTAAAAGCAAGATGATGACAGTTTGAAATCTATTCTGTTTGAAAGACTAATCTAGGTAATGTCACCCAGAATTATGTCTTTAAATTATACCTGGTGCAAATCTTGCACCAGGACCACCTGAATCACTCAGTAAGAAGCTGGGCTGCTGAAGTTTATGGGTCAAACATGCTTGCTTGAGTTTTATAAAAAACATAAAAGCTGTAGCACAGAACCCCCAATAAAGGACATGATTTTTCAGGGTGAAAAGACTCAACACAATATATTAGAGTAACATCAGAATATTGAGGTTTACAAACTTTCAGAAGGAAAAAAAAGTACAAATCTCTCTCTCTCTCTCTCTCTCACACACACACACACACACACACACACACACACAATTCAGGAATCAGAATCAAAGGTCAAAAGACAATGGAGGGATGCTTCTATATTTCTGTAGAAAAATAATTTTCAAACTAGGTAAGAATAAAAACACTTTGAGACATGCAAGGTTTAAAGAAGTTTATTACATCCCTTGAACATTTCTCCCAAGAAGCTACTGCTCCGCTAAAATGAAGGACACAAAAAAAATGAGGAAAGCATGGGATATAAGGAAGAGGAGATCAGGCAACAGAAATCACCAGGATGGTGACAAAAGATTTAGATTTGGAACACCTGGTGTATTAAATAACTTTGGAGGAGATTTCAGTTAACTGTTGAGGAGTTTGGTGTTACATTAGAAAGAAGACAGAAAACTACAAAATAAACATAACAATGATAAAGCTATAGGAAATAAAAATATGTAGAAAAGGAAAAGTAATTACTCACTATGTGACTTCTAGTCAAAATAATCATAAAATGTTCAACTAATCTAAATTTGGCTCACATATACTAGGAGGATGAAAAGGTACATAAATGACATGGAGAAGGAATGAGATCTAAATCCTTACAGACCACAGCAGGATGTCAACAGCTACAGCTTAAAGTGTATTAATGAAAAAAGAATGATGTGGGGATAAATTCTGTAAAAATCAACTGAATTTGAAAGTGGTAAAAACTAATAAAAACCTTTCAGTTTCAGAAAGAAACCCTATAGAAGTATTTGATTCTTTTAACGGGTGGTGAGCAAACTGGCCCATGTGCTAGTTCTTACCTGCTGCCTGTTTTTAAAAATAATGTTTCATGGGAACACAGCCAAGTTCATTCATTCATATACTACATACGGTTGCACTATGTCACAGTGGCAGAGTTGACTAGTTGTGACAGAGACTGTATGGCCTGCAAAGCCTAAAATATTTACCATAGGGTCTCTTTATGGAAAAAGGTGTGTGTGACACCTGCTCTAAATTACATGCAAGTAGAATACTTCATGGGGATAAACTGAAAAAAATGTTAAAAATCAGCAGGTTCCTGATGTTTAGAAGTTAAGTTCAGAACAAAAACATCACCAACAGACACTTCTGTTGCCAAATCAAGGCAACTGGTTAGAGCACTAACTGTGCCTCCTTGAATGGTGAGGTAAGTGAAGATTCTGGCTTAGTGGAAACAATCTGATACTCAATGCAGCGCCAATACCTTTTAGTCCTCAGGCCAGTTCCCAGAACATTCACATGTAATGTAAATACAGCAACAATGACAACTAAAACAACTAGCCCTGACAACCAACCATTATACACACCACAGGAGCCTGCCCTTCTTCAGGTTATGAGGGCAAAGAGGACCCTCCAGCAGCAGCTATTTAACTGCTTATTTCAGAATATTTCCTGAAGCAACTAAAAATCTGCTTCAAAGATAATCCCCAATATATGAACATATGTATTTATAAAACAAATAAATTAGAAAGTAACTATTCTCATCATAGGGGTTAATTTCACATTTTTAGATAAAATATTCTAGGAATCCTAGTAGGTTTTGACAATGTATTCATGTATAATTGCCCAAAACATATCTACTACTGTTCCCAAATCCCTGCTTTGACAACTTGCTAAAAGCTGTGATGAATTGGGCACTTTCCTTTCCAGAGTTAGCTACAACTTTCCATCTTAGTTATAAAAAGTTTCATAAGAGCAGTGGTAATACCTGCATGTCTAGTGTTGACTCGGGGTAAATACTGTTTCGTTAACAATCATTTTATGGTTGAGTTTATTTACCAATGTTATTTCTCTGCCCTGGAAGATATCAGAGTGACTTAATGATGCAATTTCAGTAAATTCTGTATTTTTTTTAAAAAGGCTCTAAAATAAGTTTAAAATTTTACAATTGTGCATTAATCTAATAAATAAAGGCATTATCTGTTATGTCTTTCTCTATAACTGTGTATTTATGTTGCAACCTTTGTGGAGGATTTATTTGGGGGAAAATACCAGGCTAATAAGAAGCGAGATTAATTTTTAAAAAGTCATTGCACTGCATAATCCCAGGCCTGCCACTCATGCAGGAGTTGCCACAACTGGAGTGTGCAGTATACAGTTAGTTAATGCAGCCATATGTGACAGCGGTGTGTTCAGAAAATACAGGCTTGTGTTAGGAAACTGGCTATGTAATACTGAAATCAGGTTAAAACTGCTGATATAACTATTAAATAAAATATTTGATCTGTGTTCCCTCTACCTCTTGTTAAAATTTAAATTTAAAAAATTAAATGAATAACTTTTAATTGCTTTATGAAGAATAAAGTTAAAGTTAATTTAAAGTGTTAAATTTGACATTTTTTACTTAGGACAAAGAAAAGTTTAAATGATTGCTGGAATTTATAAAGTCTGATTTTTAACTAACTTTCTTTAAATCAAGCAGTTTAAGAGCTACATGTATCAAAGTTAGGTTTCTGATTTCAATCTAGTATGAGTATAGTTGTTGAAATACAAGTTTTATTTCAAACTGAGACAACTTTCTTTCATTTTGTGACCCAACTCCAAGCCCCTCTCTAACCTTTGTGAAAAGAAATCATATATAAACAATAAACAAAACAAAACAAAACAAAACAAAGAGGCTTGTGAAGCAAGCAGGCTCAGATTCACACCTTTGGCAATGCTTTGGGTCTCTGTGGCAATTTGCTAAAGGCACTGGGTTACTGTAGGAACTCACAAGAATAGGCAGGCAGCCTCTGTTACCACGGACTTGGTTTATTTCTCCTTAATTTCTCTCCTGTCCATCTTCCCTCCTCACTTACTTTCTCCCTCTTTATATGTAGTCATATTTATATTTGTATTTACATTAAACATGACTTGTTATATTGAAGGCATGGTGTTATACATAAAGACAAACACCCTCTTTTGAGGATCATAATCTTGTTCTAATTTAAAAGGTTAAGACTAATGTACAAATAACTATTCTAAGGCAGAATGTGATAAACTTCATAGGAGAGACAGAAAATGCTTTGGAGGTTTATAGAAAAATTTCAAATACCGTCATACACCTTAAATTTAAATAAATTTATTTTGAAGTTTATAAGGCTAAGTAGTCTCTGTGAATAAAGTTTTTACACCTGCATGAAAGTCTTCACAATATTGAGGGGTATGAAAGAAACCACAGCTTTCCTTATTTAAAGTTGACACAATGTCTGCCATGGAAAATTCTCAGGAAACTGTGGTTTAACACACCTCCAGTTTCTTCCATTTCAAATAAATGAAATAAAAAAGGGAAAACACCTAATTTTTTAATGGAAAATTTTTATTTTGGCATATGGGATTTACTGTGAGCACAAAGCATTTGGTGTTCAATTTTGAAGAGAATTTTGAGAATGTACATGTAAATATAAACAACAGTCTAAAAATGAAAAAGCTCTTACATGCAATATCCATTCCTGTGAAATGACGCCTAAAACAAACTGACTCTACGTGAATTGGCAGAAGCAGAATACTAGCAGCAGTACTTTCAATATTAATTGGACTTAATTTCAATTCTAGGTTTTACCTACAGATATAAATCAACACATGAATATTTGTGCTTACCAAAACACATTTAGGGAGAAAATGAGAAATAGTCCATTCAACTAAATTTGAAGAAGTGTGGCAACTACGTAAACTAAGGTTTAGAGTTCATATTTAAGGGACCAAGAGACTTTCTGCATCTGTTGAACCTATAATCCCTGTTAACACCATGATTCTAAAATGCAGTTTTACATATATGGAAGCTCACTCCATCCTTTTGTCCTAAACTTTCATTTCATAGGCTGAAACAAGAAACTTGGGTTTAGGTCTTGGATCTGCCATTTCCTACTGCCTGACTACAGTATATTTTTGACCTTTTTGGGCCCATTGTCTTATGTGTTAAATGAGGTTATCATCATCTTCCCTGAGAAAGCTAACATATGTAAAGCACCTAATTAGTCAGGTAACTGGTACATGTTAACCAATATCTATTTGCTTTCCTTTATCCTAAAACTGTTTAACAATAACTGTCTTTTATTTTCTACTGGATTACATAGTCCTGTAGAAAATATTGTCATCTATTCCCTTTATATCTTCCACAGTGTCTAGCCAATTGCTATCCATGCAACAGATGTTTTGAACTGAGACCTGAAAATTTGGCAACAGCTGTCTGGAAATGTCAGTGTTCCAGTCCCTAAACTCTCTAGCTTTAAACTCTCATCATACACATATTAACTGGCTACTTAACTTTTCTACCCCCTTTCCTTTATTTGAAAAATAAAGCACTACTACTATTACCACATATACACACTCATGTGCACACACACACACAAGAATGTTTTCTATATGCAATGACTGCTTTATACTTTCTAAAGATCAACTGAGATAAGAGTGCATAAAAATCTGTGAAAGCTGCAAAAGGTCATAAAAACTGGTTTGGTCTGCTCTACTCCAACGGTCCCATAACCTCAAATGTGCAGAGCTCTATGTAAGTATCCTTATTTCCTATTTGGTCATCTTCCACTGAGCTCCCTTCCAATGGCAAATGAATTATTATTAATCAGTCCTCCCTCCCAGACATCTACTGCCTGCCTCACTTTTTTAGAGAGGTTTAATTTATTAACATATTTTGACATGGAAGAATTTGAATTCAGTGGAAGAACATCACAAATGAAATAAAATAGTAACAACATCACTGAAATCAAACAGCTTAGGAGGAAACTGAAAGGATTCTTAGGCAGGGCAGTTTCCCTTGGCTTTAACTCCCTCAAGGATCTCTAAAGAACTTGGATGAAACAGAAATGTTTTCCCTTCCTTCCTTTCAACCTCCCTTCCTTCCTCTTTTGTTGGAGGAAGGTACAAAAGAGCAGAAATGTAATCAGGTTTCACTTCACAACATTTCAGTCACATAGATCCTCAACTTTTCATCTAATTACTATTACACATCACATGCCTACAAATCCAGTTATATACAAATGACTTTACTATTACAAAATACTGATAAGCTAATATAGATGTTTGTTTCCCCACTTTCAATTTAAATGATATTTCAAACACTGGAATGTTGAACAAAGGGCTGTATGTAAATTGACGACAGACCATACCCTAAAATACTCATTTTACATATATCACACATACATTAACTGCTACTAAACTTCTCAAAGTGAAAATAATCTGGCTGAGAAGTTAAAAAATAAAGACACAGGATATTTTATTTTGGATATTTCCAAGTTCAAGTTAAGTGATAAGTATTGCCAAGCGTTACTGTTAAGAGTTCAGATGAAAACATAATATTATTAAGGAACTAAAAATAAATTACTTTTCACTCTCACCACAAATTAAACATTAAAATACTTTTAGAACTAGCAACCAAAAAGTTCAAAATAATTCACTCTGGTAAAAAGCTTAAACTTTTTTTTTAAACTCTCATGAGAAAACAAAAATATATTCTCCCATATAAAAATATGGTATAAAATACCATTACCAATATTCTATTTAAGGTGTCATTATTTTGTGTGAGATATAGACCAAACCGCAAGTTTAAAACTATAAAAAACCCAAAATTTTCCCATTTTTATGAGTGAATCCTATGAAATAATGTGTACCATAAAACCACAGTAATGAAAAGAGGCTGTTGTAACATCATGCTCATGACTTTGATGTTGCTTCTGACAAGGACAATGATGGCAACAACAAATCCTCATGCTCCTCAGCACACAAAACACTTATATTCTGGCATTCTTACAATAAAATACTTTAACATTTAACATGTCTAGCAACAATTAATTGTACAGAAGTCTGTGCTAGTCTACATAAATACAGAATAACAGTATTTTTTTTTTGCTTAAGGCTGGAATAGACAACCTGACATTTCTAGTTGGGGACTGTGACATACCTCTCTCAGTAATCAATATAACAAGCAGGAAGTAAATTGGTAAAGATATAAATCACCTGAACAACAGCATCAACCAATTTGACCTAATGACATTTATAGGACACAGATCCCAATGCAATACATATTGTTTTCAACAACACATAAAACAGTCACCAAGATAAGCCACAACCCAAATAATAAAGTTCAAAAAAAAAAAAAGGTATGTTCATGTATCATAAAGATAACAGTAGTAAAATATACCCGGAAAAATTCCCCAGTTGCTCAGAAATTAAAGAATATACTTCTAATTAAACCATGGGTCAAAGATAAAGTTTCAAGGGAAATTCAAAATATTTTGAACTCAAATAAAATGAAAACACAACATCAAATATATGGGATGTAGCTAAAGTAGTTCTTAGAGGGAAATTTAGAGCATTAAATGCTTACAGTAGAAAGGAAGGTCCAAAATGAGTAATTTGTTTCTACATTAAGAAACTAGAAGTACAAAGTAAACACAAATGCAAGAAACCAATAATACAGAGTAGAGCTAATGTCAATGAAAGTGAAAACAGAAAAGCAATACAGAAAAATCAGTCAACCCAAAATCTGTCCTCTTATGGCTGGAACTCTCTTATGGAGGCTGGAACTCTCCATAGGCTGGAACTCTCTTATGGAGGCATTAGCAAAGTGGGAGGAAATATAAAAAGACAAGTAAGAAGAAGCAGGACTGGTAAATCCAAGAGCCAAATGATCTGGGTAAAGTCCTAATTGCCACAAAATCATGGAGTAGCTTAATCACCTCACTACAATCTTTCAGTTTCTCTCATTTGTAAAATGGGGGTTAAATATAATGGTTCACAGGGTAAATGCAGGATTTAAGAGAAATATTCAAGAAAATGATTTGGGAAGAATAAAAATAATGATTCTTTGTTTGAATATGTAAGACTGACAAACTGCTATCTAAGTCATAGCAACTGTATTTAGTTCAACATACCTTTAAAGACCTTGAAAGTTTGATAACATATCAAAGCACAATTCATAAATTACCATATTTTCTTTGGTGGCAATACTGGAGTGCAAGTGGGGAAAATTCATTATATACTTATACAACCTGGCTTTTTGATGAGAAACCACAAAGGAAAAAGTCAAAAATGTAAATAAGAAACTTTTCCTAAAAAAATAAAATAAAATAAAGCCCCCTGCAGATATACCTTTTTGCAGATTTTTTCAAAATTGATATCATCACCAAGAGCAGATTTCGTTACTATATCAGGTTTCAATTCCTGTAAAAAAAACACACACACAAGAAAAGTAATTTTAGTTATAAATCTAATTTTAAACTGTCATTGAGTTAAATTCCTTCCTATGTTTTGTTTTTAAGAAATATTATATTAAATAAATTCTTAATTTTAGAAAAGAACAATTCCTATCACACACAGTAAGAAATGAGCATGCTATGAAAAACAGCCATAGCAAAATAAATTTAAGAGCTAATCTCCCTAAAACAACTACATTCAGAGTCTACAAAAGCCAGGAAAACCAATGTGTCATAAAATCTCCAGAATAAAAACATTTCCTTGATAGAAATAAGATTAAAATAATTCAAAATGTTAATTTAAGAATACATAAGCTTAAATTTTTACTTATTTTAATGACATAGGGCATTGGCAATCTCATCAATTTATAAAGAAATGTAGAGATTTATTGAGAAATACTTAATTTAATTCTTAATTGAAAAACTCAGTCATAAAATACTTTTCTATTATTCTAGGATTTAATCCAGATTTACGTTAGAAAATTAAAACACATACACACACAAAGTAAGTAAAATCACTAACCATGTTTAGATGGTTATAAATTCATCACATACCCTTCTTCATGTTGAAGAGAATTTTACTTTGATATGCATTCCACTATGGGAATGATGGATCACTTTAAGATCATATATGAATGAAAATTTTCGAGACTTCAACCAAGATGGAGGCATAGGTAGATACACTGTGTCTCCTCACACAACCAAAAGGAGGATACCAACAAATTTTAAAACAAAAAGTAACCCGAATTGCCAGAAAATCAAATTGTATGAAATCCGACAACCAAGGAGTTAAAGAAGAAAAATTCATCTAGACTGTAGGAGGGCAGACTGGCAGCCAGGGTAGACAGGATGCCTGGGAAAGCAGTGGCTGGAGGACTGGGTGGGCGAGGCAGTGGCTGATGCACTAGGGATCCCACATTTGTGTGCAGATAAATGGGATTAACCAGAAGAAACAACTAGGGGGTAAGACCAACCATGCAACCCAGGGTTCCAGCACAGGGAAATAAAGCCTCAAAACCTCTGGCTGTAAAAACCTGTGGGGGTTGAGGTAGCAGCAGAAACTCCCAGTCTCACAGGAGAATCCGCTGGAGAGACCCACAAGGTCCTAGAATGTATGAAAACCTACCCACCTGGGAATCAGTATCAGAAGGGCCCATTTTGCTTGTGGGTAGTGGCAAAAGTGACTGAAAGCCAGCTGAGAGCTGAGCAAGAGCTGTTTCCTCTCTGACCCCTCCGCCACACACAGCCCCACAGCACAGCAAAGTGGATTGCCCTGCCCTAGTGAATACCTAAGGCTCCACCCCTTACAACATAACAGGTGCAATGAGGCAAAGAAATATGGCCTAAATAAAGGAACAGATTAAACTCCATAGAAACAACTAAGCAAAAGCAACCAAGAGATAACCAACCTATCAGCTTCAGGGTTCAAAACACTGGTAATCAGGATGCTCACAGAAAGGATTTAGTATGGCTGCAAAATAAAGGAAGAAGTGAAGGCTATACAAAGTGGAATAAAGAAAAATATAGAGGGAATCAAGAGTGAAGAGAAGGAAACCGGGATTCAAATCAATGATTTGGAACAGAAGGAAGAAATAAACATTCAACCAGAAGAGACTGAAGAAACAAGAATTCAAAACAATGAGGAGAGGCTCATTCCTGTCTCCAGGACATCTTTAAATGTTCCAACATCCGTATCATCATAGGGGTGCCAGAAGGAGAAGAGGAGTAGCAAGAAATTGAAAACTTATTTGAAAAACATAATGAAGGAAATAGACTTCTAGGAAATACAGAAAGCTCATAGAGTCCCAAAGAAGTTGGACCCCAGGAGGCATACCCCAAGGCACATCATAATTACATTACCCAAGACTGAAGAGAAGGAGAGAATATTAAAAGCAGCAAGAGAAAAGGAGACACTTACCTATAAAGGAGTTTCTGTAAGACTATCAGCTGATTTCTCAAAAGAAAGCCTGCAGGCAAGAAGGGACTGGAAAGAAGTATTCCAAGTCATGAAAGGCAAGGACCTACATCCACGATTACTCTATTCAGTAAAGCCATCATTTAGAATGGGAGGTCAGATAAAAGTGCTTCCCAGATAAGATCAAGTTAAAGGAGTTCATCATCACCAAGACCTTATTATATGAAATATTAAAGGGACTTATCTAAGAAAAAGTAGATCAAAACTATGAATAGTAAAACAACAACAAACACAACAATCAACAATTGAACATAAAAAAACAAAAAACGAACTAAGCAAACAAGTAGAACAGGAGCAGAATCAGAGAAATGGAGATCACATGGAGGGTTATGAGTGGGTAGGGGGAGGGAGAAGAATGGGGGAAAAGGTACAGGGAATAAGCAACATAATTTGTGGGTACAAAATAGACAGAGGGAGGTTAAGAATGGTATAGGAAATGAAGAAGCTAAAGAACTTACATGTACAACCCATGGAAATGAACTAAAAGGGTAGGAGGAATGCTCTTGGGAGGGGCTGTACAGGGCGGAGGGGGATAAAGAGGAGAAAAATGGGAGAGCTGTAACAGCATAATCAATAAAATATACTTGAAAAAAAGAATGAAAATTTCCTATATTAATAATTATCAGGTCACTTAATGTATATGCATATAAAGATAGACAGATAGATAATGAAAATGTACGCTGCTGGTTTTGAAGCTAGTGCCAAAGTCCACGAATCAAGCAATGCAGGTGGCTCTAAACGCTGAAAAAAAGGCAAGAAACTGATAATCCCCTAAGTCTCTAGAATGAATACAGCCCTGCTAACATCTTGATTTTAAGATTTCTGATCTCTAGAACTGTTAAGATAATAAATCTGTTGTTTTAAAACACTAAATTTGTGGTCATCTGTTACAGCAGCATTAGGGTACTACTATATTTTCTATTTCCTACCAATCTTCGTTTTATAAAATAACTCATTACACCACATTATTGGTACAAGTATCATGTGCTATAAATAATGCCCAGAATTAAATATTTACATTAAAACTATCAAAGTGAAATTTATATGCACCTAGCTGGCTTAGGCTTTCCTTATCGCAACACTCATACTTCAGTATTTTGGGGCCAGTTTGTCTAATGCCTTAGTGTAATTAAAAGGGACTATTACTGCCTAAAATACAGTTCTTAATAAAATTTTAAAATGGTATTTAAGAAGGAAGACTGTGTTGACAGAAATGTTGTGCCATAAATGAAATATCTGTTTAGTGCTATCATAGTAGATATTGAAGAACTCATAAATCAAATGGGTTTTTAGACAATGCAGAAACTGCAATAATAATATACTATTAAGTTATTCTTTCCACATGTATTGCCTTTCAGAATAAGATGCTTTTTGATGTGTTATCACAAATGAAGAGATGCCACAAATACCGGTATTCCCCTCAGAAGATAAGAGAAAATTTAATCCACAGCCTTTCTAAATCCTGAGTTTGCAGTGGAGTCTTTTGGGGAGGTTCATGCTAAACTGCCAGGATTTACAAATCATCTCTCTTAAATGCTCTAAATTCTAGATTTATATACATTCTAATTCAGGATGTCTAATATATTTTATGAGAAGAAGTTTTAAACAGCTGTTTCATTTTTCTTGGACTGAATTTAACAGTTTTAACAACAGGTTTTAATTTAAACACAAAATTTAAATTACTCATATTTGAAGAATACATTAACTACCCTTCAAATTGATGTTTACTAGAGCAAAATGTACCAGGATTTACTAGATCAGCAATTTAAACTGTAGAAGACACTGGGAAATGATTTAAAATCTTAAATAATTCACAATTTTCAAGGAATGCCTGGGATGGTAGGTAATTTCCTGGATTTGTGGTGGTGGTGGTACCTTACCTGACAATACACACACTTGCTTCATTATAAATGAAGGTTCCCCACAAGAGATTTGAAAAGCAAGTAAGACTGCAGGCTTTGTGGATAAAACTCCAAAAAGCCCTAATATAGGTAAAGTAGAGAACTCTGAAAGACAAATGATATTTAGAGTCTTGAACATTAAAGAGCTTTAACAATTTCAGCTTTCTGGCTATTTAGAAGTGGCAGTACACTCTAACCAGCTTGCTGGAAACAGTTCACCTTCAAGTGCAAGAGAAGGAAGCACGCCTGAACAAGGTCAGGCAATAAACCACCCAGTCAAAAGAAAAATGCCCCTGCAACTACAAAAAAAAGATCAGGGAATAATTTATGCTTTTATTCATCTTTATCTTTCATTTTCTTGATAGAAAAATGGAACAAAGAGCCTCAATGGTAAGAATGGTGTATTATTTAGCTTTGACTATTAGTTTCTAGTACAATGTCACATTTGTTGAACAAAATTGGACCAGAATGAAAAAATTTTAAATGCCTACTTCTGAATGAAAAAGAGAAAATCTAAAGAGGTCAGTTAAGTCTCTTTTCAATAGAGAAGTCAAATTCAGACTTCCCAAAGAATTATGAATTGCCAATGTGGCTTTGCTTTAGAGAATCAAATCGAACAGAATACTAGAAAAAACAGCCATGAGGACCACTAGGTGTTGCAAAGTACAGCACTTATTGTTCTAAAGTATTCTATATTACTATAACTTTTATTTATAATAGGAAAAGGTAAAACACTACTTAAGAACTCACTGAAACATAGATATTATATTGTGAATGGCTGGGAAACCACATTAACTAATAAACCAGGCAGTGTGAGCTAAAAATTAATGCTTTGCTCTTTCTGAGAAAGGATTTCATGACAACTGGAAAACTAAGATTCATTTTCAGACCCAGCAATAAACACTTTAAGATAAAAGCTATGTAAGTATCCCAAGGACATTTTATATATACTCAGTGTTGAAAGTCATTTGGTTCCCTCCTGCACCATACTTAAACACAGTTGAGAAGATATTAATTAGAAATGTGAAAGAAGAGCTCAGTACTTCTACAGTAATTTTACAGTATGCCACTTCTAGTGTATGGGGTTAATTCTAAGTAAAATGACTAACCAGGTAGGAACATGAAGATTTCTTTTATACAAAAATAATTCCAATACTTTTTTTCAGATAAAGTGTCAAATTTTAGAAAGGTTTTACTCTACTTTAAATTGAATATAACCATTTCAAACATTCTATAATTTCAAATGCAGAACAAAATGCACTATTTTATATATGGACTTGGAGAAAAACCAAACACCTAGATATACTTCAATTTATTAAAAATTTTTTTTGAAGATTTTTATATCAAAGAAATTTGAAATATGAAAAGTGGCCACACACACAAAAAAAAGATAGTAGAAACACAAATAAAACTATTCTCAATTGGAAAACCATGGATCAAGGATAAATAATGGGAAGATGAAGGTACCAGAGTTATTTAAGGGGCACTAAATATAGAATACTGCACTAAAGAACTTTCAAGTGTGTTTAAGAGAGACTCACACTAAAGTAGAAAAGTAAAATGAGCATTTTACTCAATTTTACAAAAATGGTGCATAGGTTTTTCATTTAAAACTGTTTAATTTTACCACCAATGCAAAGGAAATTAAAAATATTAGTAATTGCTAATCAAATGTTAACTGAACTTAGCTTCTGAAACTGGGCTTAATTAGGTAGTTTCCTTAGATTTCCTCAAAATGACTCAAGTCTGGAAATTCTTAATCTTTCCACTTGGGAACTTATTCATTAGTGAGCAGGACTCTGTGTTGACTTGTTTAAGACACATTTTATTTTTACACATTCAATCCCGTTCTTATTTTCTAGCATCAGTATTAACTTGTTTTTTTTTTTTAAATTTAACCTTTCAAATAGAAATATCCAAACCATCTTAAAAACCAACAAAAGCACTCAATTTTTTACAATATATATTAAGTTACTAATCCATCTGCAAAACATTAGAATTATAAGGAATTTCAGTATCATGTAATTCTACACTTATGCAGAAGAGTTAACTCAGCAGGCCTGTGTTGCTCAAATTCTGCACATACTGGAAAAGGCCTATCTTCAGGACTGGTCCTTAGCCAGCTTCTGGGAAATGAGCTCTGAGCCCTTGGGCCAGAGGGTTCTAATTTAATCAGATAGTTTATGCTCACAGTGTGATTTCTGATGACCACTTGTTTTTTTCTGGAAGGCTGGAGAATGAGTAGTGGAGGTCAGTCATGTGGGTGATTCACACCTGTATGACTGGCTCCAAATAAAAACCCTGGAAACCAAGGTTCAAATGGGCTTCCCTGGTTAGCAACACCTTGCAAGTGGGAGAGGACACCTACAGGCTTATGCCTGGCTTCTTTAGGACTTCCCCATGTGCTTTTTCCTTTTGCTGATTTTAATTTTTTTCCTTGAATGGTTATAAGCTCTTACTGTAAGTAGAAACTTTTTTCTTCATTTTTTTAAATGCTATGAATCCTTCTGGTATGCTTCAGGGTTATCTCAGGAATCCCTGACTCATTCAGTTTTGGAAGAGGAAATGATGACCCAAGAAAAAGTGTTTAAGAGACTCACTCAACATACTACATGAGGGCTAGGACTAGAATCCCCACATTTTGTTTTTTTGCCATATCCTGTTGTCAGTACTGGTAATAAATTACAAACTGTTTTAATTTCTTCCCAATCACATTAAAGTAACATTGTTCAAATTTCCTACATTAAAAGTAGTCATCCACAAATAACCAGATCCATCAGAACACTCCAGTTCTCTTACTCTCCACTGCCAGATTCTAATGCTTTGCCTGTTTTCAAAAGAGCACACATTTAATTGGAATTACATAATCCCAATTTTGGTTATTTGGCCACCTCCTGGTCTTTCTTCTCTCCAAAGGCTTTTGTTTGAACAATCAAATACAGTAGCCCCTTTTATCCAATGAAGATATATTTCAAACAAATGATCTATGAATACCTAAAACCATGGATAGTACCAAACTGTACATATAAACTATGTTTTTTCTTATATATACATACATATATACATACATACCTATGATAAAGGTTAATTTATATATAAGGCACAGTAAGAGATTAACAACTGGAGTACAACAATGCTAAAATTGAACAATTATAATATACTGTAATAAAAGTTATGTAAAAATCGTCTCTCTGTCTCAAAATATCTTACTGTACTTTATGCACCTTTTCACTTAAAGGAAGCACTTTATGGCTTCTTTTTGGAGTGTCTGAACTGCCAGCATCACTACTCTTTGGGGTCATTATTAAGTAAAATAAGGATGACATTAACACAAGCACTGTGATATGATAACAGTAGATCTGATAATCCAGATGGCTATTAGGTGACTAACAGGCAGGTAGCATATACAATGTGTATACAATGTGGATACGATGGACAAAGAGATGATTCACATCATGGGTGGGGCACAACAAGACAATGTGGAATTTCTCCACGTTACTCATAAGGGTGCCCAACTTAAAACTTCTTAATTGTTTATTTCTGGAATTTTCCACTTAACGTTTTTAGACTGCAACTGACAGCATATAACAGAAGCCCCAGAGAGAGACGCTGTGGATGAGGAAAGACTACCGTACACTGACTCATTACTCTATCACAGCAGTGCTGTCTCTGCTTCAGCAGGGAAAAGTATGTTTGCTATCAAACTATTTACACCAGGCTATGGGGAAGAACACTGTATCACAACAAAAAGTAACTTGGAGGCAGTAACCATGCAGACATTTTAAATTCCAAGAGGCACTCATTAAAGTTGGGCTTTTTAAAAAAGATTTTATTTATTTATTACTTTGAGAGAGAAGGGAAGAGAGGGTGAAAGAAAAGGAGTGAAACATCAATGTATGGTTGCCTCTAGCACACCCCATACTGGGGACCTGGCCTGACACCCAAGATGTACCCTGACTGGGAATCGAACCGGCAATGCTTTGGTTCGCAGGCTCGAGCTCAGTTCCCTGAGGCACACCAGCCAGGACTCAAGGTTGGGCTTTTAACTGAGTAAAATATAAAATGTGTTTGTATTTTCCAAAAGGCAATTAAAACTGAAATATGATGTTTATATTATGAGAGGTTAATTCCCAATACAAAGAATTATAAGGTGCCAGGAAGAGTCTAGATTCTTGGAGGGTTTTTTTTTTCTTGGGAGGGGGGGTGCGGGGGAGGGTCTATTTAAAAGTGAAGCAAGAAATGCACTTCTCTGAAATAAAGAATCTGAAATAATTTATGAGAGAGCTACCGACATCCAAATCTTCATGCTGTTCCACAGATGGGAATCTCATTATGGTTTCTTTCAGTGACAATAAAAAACTTATTTCCTAAATATTGTTCTACTGTTTATTAAATACACCTCTACTGGATGGAATTTAATAGGTTATATACTCTCTCATTACATCACCAAAGAATTTTTCAAAAAAAAATCTTGGTCTTCCTCCTTCACTTACTCCTGTGTTCACTATTGAAATTAATGGCACCTGCAGCCTCTGCTGCTCACGTTAGACAGGTCAGGCATCTGACACAGCAGACCTCTCTGACATGCTTCTGTTCCGCTCCCATCCCTTTTTGCTTTCTCTGCTGTAGTGCCTGTTGAGTTTGGTCCCCTCCTTTGGGCTACCATCATTCTACTCATGGGCTCAGGACTTCATTATGGATTGTGTGGATTATAACTGCCTGACTAGTTTTCCTGCTTTCAGGACCAGTAACATCAAGGCCTATTATATGTCACTGTCCTATGTAAATAATGAAATCACTTTCTGTCTGATGTTCAAATCCTTTCATTACCTAGCTTCAATGCATTTCTTTGCTCTAATATTATAATACACTTCTTTGAGGGGTTCTCACATGCCATCTATTCAGTTTTACATAGAGTTTCCTGAGTAAATTTTCTATTTTCCAACCTCAGTATCTTTGGTCAACTGTCTGCTTTAAAAAATGTTTACTTGTGAAATGCCTTTCTCTAATTGGCCACCTACCTTTCTCACTCCGCTCCCCACTCAATCAAAATCTATCAAAATTTCAACTCTTGTTTGCTAAACACCACTAAAATGAGAGAGAACGCCTTAGAAAAAATCGGCTGATTACAGATCTGAGGTAGCAAAAGTATAAGCCCTGAAATACTTTATGACAGAAAAGGAAGGACCACTGAGGATCTCTCATATAAACTACCTTTGAAGGGATAGAACTGGTCAAATTTGGGTGTGATAAAAGAATAATGGCAATGACCATATAATCTGTTACTCAAATGAGACCCCATCTGAAAACGCAATGAGGCAGCACAAAAATTATGCTGGGACCAAGTTGTGAATACCACCAGGAGAGTCGCAGGAAAATGTGGTCATAGGGTCACCCTAATTATAACACTTGTCAGTTCCTTCTATATCCAAATGCTCCTTATTTTTGCTTAAACCCACTTTAAGCAGACTCCTGGTGCAATTACTCCAACCAATGTCATTCTTGTAAAAGTGACTAACAATTTCCATGTTGCTAAATCTCAGTGCTCCTCTTACTCAACATAGCAGCAGCATCTGAAGCCTGTACTACAAGAAGCCTGCCCTCCAGGAGATAATTCCTTGGCCATTCATCACCTTTCAACAAGTTAATTCCTTCTTTCTTTTTGATATACTTTCTTTGTATGACTTTCAGGATCCATACTCTTGGTTTTTCTACCTTAGCCTCCTTTTCTAGTTCTTCCTCTTCTCCTAGCTGAAGAGTGGACCAGGATTCTGTCCTTGGTACTCTTCACCATCTTCATCTTATATTACCTTAGTGATTTTATCTTGTCTCATGACTTTAAATACCATGCACAAGTTAACAACTACCCAAAGTCTCTGATCTGTGGCCCAATACTGTCTTCTGCACTCTTATTAAACTACTTCATATCATCACTCCTAATCCTTCCTACTCTGCTCTAATTTTCCATAGCATATCATCTACTAACATACTACATAACTATTTATTATGTTGTCTTCCCCAACTCCCCCCAAAAATAGTTACAAAAGGTCAGAACACTTTGTCCATTTTGTTTCACAGGTATATTCCAAGTGCCTAGAAAAGTTCATGGCATTCTGAAATGTTCAAAAATACTTGTTGAAAGAATGGACACTGAAGTTGTTTTTACTTGTTAAGTATTACAAATTGCTAAAGTTAGTATCTCAGTTATCTCAATATTGGGTACAGCATAAGCTAGACCTACCAGTAACACTACCACTGTTAAAGAACTATAAATTACATAACTATGTCTTCCACTCAGATTTATTATTTTTTAGTATGAGTTAAAAAAAATCTTTAATCTTGTCCATGTTGAGATATGAATCTAAATCACTATCATATCTAATACAGAACTTCATGTAGTGAAAACTAGTAAAATAATCTAAATTGTTTTTGTATTTTTTAATTCTACAAGTATTTCCTTTACAACTTTTCTAAAACAAAAATAAAGCAATATAAATTTCAATCTCCTCTCCTACAACTTGTGAAGTTATATTCACCTTTTAAGATTCAGTTTCATGCCATAGGAAGCCTTCCATGAATCCTCAAAGAAATACTAAGTGGCCCTCCTCCAGTAACATATCAGCATTTTATACACTGTACTCAAATTCCCTCATTCATAGGTCCATCTCATTCACTAGACTCTAAGCTTCTCAACAAAACATATTAATTTCTTTTTTAAAAATTTTATTGTTCCTGGCTGGTGTAGCTCAGTGGATTGAGCGCGGGCTGGGAACTAAAGTGTCCCAGGTTCGATTCCCCGCCAGGGTACATTCCTGGGTTGCAGGCCATAACCCCCAGCAACCGCACATTGATGTGTGTGTGTGTCTGTCTGTCTGTCTGTCTGTCTCTCTCTCTCTCCCTCTCTCCCTCCCTCCCTCCCTCCCTCTCTCTCTCTCCCCCCTTCCCTTCCCTCCCTAAAAAATAAATAAATAAATAAAATCTTTAAAAAAAAATTTTATTGTTCAAGTAGTTTTCTGCCTTTCCTCCCCACCTTTCCCCTCGTCTCCCCCCACCCCACCCCAGCCACCCCTACCTCCCTTCTCTGATTCTATCCCCCCTTGGTTTTGTCCTTTATAATTGTTCCTGAAAACCCTTTCCCCCTTTCCCTCTATTATCCCCTCCCACCTCCCCTCTGGTTGTATTTTGCTTGCTTGTTTTGTTGATTAGGTTTCACTTAAAGGTGAGATCATATGGTATTTGTCTTTCACTGCCTGGCTTATTTCACTTAGCATAATCCTCTCCAATTTCTATAAACTAGCAGAAGAATTGGTAAACAAAGTACAGACCTAATATTTTTTTGTTGAGCTGAAATAAAGTGCTTTTGTTGCAAGTTGGTTCTGAGACAAAATGATAAAAGTATGTGAACTTTTATGGCAAAGTACAGGACCAAACAACATCGGGTAAAAGTTTTGTTTTATGAGCCACAGAATGCCTAAAATACAATGCAACGTGGACTATGATGATGGACCAGGGGACACAGCAGGCTTCCAAAAGGCCTGTGTTCAGGATTTCTCTGTACTGAATAGTTGGGGTATAACTTTTCAAAATGGTTTTGAAGGCAATGGCTATCACCACACTTCATCTATGCCATTTACATAGAGTAGAAGACTACAGAGATTCAAAATCTTTCTAAAAATTATTTAAAGAGTGCTATGCTAAGGACATTGCACATTCAGTGGTACAAAAACAGTATCAACCCAACTTCTTAAAATTTTGGGGAAATGATGGAAGTAGCTTTTCTCTCTTTGCTTTTATAATTATACCCTTCTACATCTTAGAAGTCATGAACACATTGCTAATTTTCCTTCAAAAAATTCATTACAGATGACCCTTGAACAATAGGTTTGAACTGCATGGGTCCACCTATAAGCATTTCTTTTTTCAATAAATATATGAGGGGGGGGGGGCAAACTCCAGAATTTATTTATAAAAGATTATATATTTATTCTTACATATTTAAACTTGAGTCACCTGAAAAGTACTCTCAATTTGATGCAATACACACAATGATGCATTTTTTCCCATTGTTCACAACAGTTTTTGGACTCATCGATTTTGACGCCTTTTAGTGCTTGTGCGGCTTTTATTTCACCTCTTCCACATCGGCAGAACATTTTTCATCCAGGAAAACAAACAAAACAGAAGTCACTTGGGATGGGATCAGGTGAATAGAGATGATGGGGTATGAAGGTCATGCCATTTTTGGTTAAAAACTGCTGAACATGCAGCACAGTGTGCACAGGTGTGCTCATAAATCACCCATCATGAAATGGGCAAATGCACTGAGTCTTCAAAAAAAAATTCACTAAAGCCGAATGCAGTCTCTCACAACAATGCCAGCTGGTGCACTGACACAGGTGGGCTGTTAGAACACTCACACAGTGGGGGAAGCCTGTACTATAAGGAGCCCGCCCTACAGGAGATAATCTGGTTTTTTTTGGCGGGTCTCCCTTCATATAGGCAGCCCTTCCATATCTCAGAGTTCTGCATTCACAGATTCAATCAACCATGTATCAAAATAGATTTAGAGCCTGGAATCCACAAATGCAGAGGAACAACTGTATGTGTTGCTCTGCACCATTTTATATATATATCAAACTTAAGCATCTATGAATTGTGGTATCCATGGAAGGTCCTAGAACCAATCAGAGGGACAGGTGTAGTTAAGTTTTGGGGACAGTTATAAGTTTCACCTGGACTTTTCAACTGGGTCAAGAGTTGGAGCCCCTAACCCCATATTATTAAAGAGTCAACTGTATTTAAAATTCAAGTTTTTAAACCTCAAATGAAAACTAAATAACAAACTCTCAAGCATTATCATTAAATGGTAGATAAGGAAAAACAACTGCCCTGAATGGGGTGGCCCAGATGGTTGGATCACAGTTCAGTACACCAAAAGCTTACAGGTTTGATCCCAGCTTGGGAGGCAACTCCCTGGTGTTTCTCTCTCCCCACCACCCCTTCTTTTCTCTCTAAAATCAATAAACATATCTTCGGGAATTGGTCCCCAACCTTTTTAGCACCAGGGACTGGTTTCGTGGAAGATAAGTTTTCCACAGACGGGGGTCGGGGGAGACAGGAGGTGGAGCTCAAGTGGTAATGTGAGCTGTATCTGTGGATAGGAAGAAGGGAGGTTGGGGACCCCGTCCTCGGGTGAAGATTAAAAAAAAGAAACAACAAAAAAAAAACCTCATAAATGATACAACTTTATCTTCACTTCGATCAGCAACATTTAATAGTACTGTTCTGTAATCTCTTTAAAATCTATCTATAATAGCTTTTAATATGTTAAATGTTACTAAAGAGCCTTCTACAGTGTAGAATAGCAGCTACTGTATAAAAAGACAAATAACCAAAAAGAGTAGAGTTTATAACATGCAAATGACCTCACATCATAACACAAAGGATACAAAACAGTAGACTATTAATGCATGAAGATGAAAGAAGCAGGGTTATTTAGTGCTGTAGTTTTCAACAGTGGGAATAACAAATAGATACCCCAAATACTGGGGTCCTTTCTCAATTTGCACAAACCTCCCACCTGTATAATATTTATCACCAGATATGAATCCTCATGCATCTATCCCTGCCCCAGCCCCACAAAAACATTGTTTTAGAGGTTATAAAGGCTTTAATGATGATTCATTCTGGCTTTGTAAGAGTACGTGTGAGGTGATGATGACTGCTATTCTGTTATCAGAGAAAGCTAGAGAAATTTAAAAACAGGAATGCACAAAGTATGTGTGGGGAATATGAAGCTGACTGTAGCATGTAGACAGACATGGGGATGAGAGAAAAAGTTGGTCAGGATGAGAGGAACCAAATGATGAAATAGCTTTCAATAGCCACGAGGAGACCCCATCTGGTACATAATAGGAAGTTAATTTAGGTTCTTAAACGAAAGAGTAATATATAAAACAAAGCAGGTTTACTATTAGGAAATTTTACTAGTGTCAGGTTTTGCTGGCAGCCAGTTAAAGAATTACTAAATGTCTACAAACAGTACTGTCTCACTTTAGTTCCAAGTTGACTTTCATGTTTAAAATTGAATCTTCATATTCTAAAAACTAAACTGAAATGCATCTTTCAACTATAAATTATTTTTACCAACATATGAAAATAATTACTGATGTGAAAATTATAATTTCAGTGAGCAAAGACTAAAAAGATTTGCATTACATTTAAAAGTTGATATTAACAAAGCATAAACATTATCAAATAATTTAGTCAAATGAAGCACAAAACCTTCTTGGCATTGTATAGTCCCACCTCTCTCAGCAGAAATACCTTTTAGAAAATAAAACAAAAATAGTTTAACTCAAGTGATTAAACACGATCCCATTTTTAAATGCCAAACAAAAATATTTGAATTGTTCTTGGAACAACAAAAGTACCCATTTCTGAACCTTCAAGGGGGCAAGCAGAGACAATGAGATGCAGCAATTACATCAGCCTGAAGATTCTACTTAAAGCACTTCTGCAATTCTAAGGAATAAGTCAAAGTAGACAGATTTTTTTCATTTTAGAGATTCTCTTCTAACAAAATGCCGGGCCTTGGAGAGAAAAATTTACTATTTTTGAAATGGAATCTAAACATTTGTTTTAAAGCGCTTAATTTTGTGAATATACAGAGAGTAAATACAATACTTAAAACCATTTTTGTCTTCTCACTAACATGTTAAGAATAAAACATTTAGATGAAGGGACATCCATATAGTTATCTTTTTATCATTCAGTACATCACATAAAAAGGACAAATTACACCTTCATATGAATATGTTATATTTACCTTTTTACTCCTAAATTTAAAAAAAAAATTTATCTACATATCTGCTAGTTTTCCTTGCCCAACCAAAAAGAGTTAAAGAAAACAAACAAACAAAACCTTAAAACCTCAAACTTAATAAACAATTACATAAGGCCAGAGAACATTTTTTCCCCTTCAGTGTTACCAAGGAAATTCATCAAAAGCCCTTAGGAAAATTATACTAGGTGACTGAGGCAGTCTTTCCCTATAATACTGGAATTATGACTAAGATTTAGGGGTGTGCTACAAGGGACTTAGGAATGTGTTACAAGAGAGTGGTTTTTAACTATAAAAATAAAGGACAATCTTTCAAAATCTCAAGGAAGTCAAACTATTTGTTACTACAAGGTCTAATTCCTTTAAAGCACAGTATTTTGTCTAGAACTTGAAGTTTCCAGTAACCTTTTTCAAGGACACATATAATAGTAAAACCTATACTTGTTTCTTACTTATATTTCCATGTGTTAATAGCTTAAAGAGCCTATCTCAATTAATACTAGAATCATGTTATATTCAAATTTGTTTAAAATATTATGGCAAATTAAGCAAGGAATAAATATTTAGAAACCTAATCATTGCTACTAATTCATGGTTCCTAGGGAACTGATTTTTTTTAGCTACCAGATATTATTCCTAAATGTTAAATGCATACATAAAATTCTTTATGGATAGACCAGGTACTCTACATATTTACGAAGGCCCAACTCTACTAATTATGGCAATAAATCCAATTTTGCCCCCAAAAGGCAATGATGATAATTCATTTCATGAATTATTTTGACTTTTCAATTAGCAGTGGTCATTAAAATTATAATACAAAAGCACATTTCTTTATAACACCTAATTATTTTTGATAATATTGTGCACTTAATACTTAAAGTAAGAGGTCAGGTTAGTAGTGTTAAGAACATGGGCCACTGATTCAGATAGATTTGTACTGAATTCTGGATTTGCCAAGCTCTAGTAGAATAACTTTAGGCAAAGCAATTAATCCATAAATCCCCAGTTTCCACATCAGTAAAATGAGCCTAACTAGAAGCCTTGAAGATCTACTGTGAAGAGAGATCACAAATAATACAGTGTGGGCAAAAGTAGGTTTACAGTTGTGAGTATACAAAACAGTTTATTCTTGTATTATTATTATTCTATTATTTTCCATGTGAACTGTAAACCTCCTTTTGCCAATCCCTGTATATGTATGCTGTAGCAGAGAGCCTGAGAGAGTAAGAACTCAATAATAACTAATTATTAAATTGTTTATTAACAGTGCTTACATCTGAAGTTGAGCTTCTAGTGCTGTAAATAACATACAGGACTGAGATGTGAGCTGTTGCATAAAACAGCATCCTTGCTATCTTACTAAGATTCAATTAAAGACCATGAAGGAAATCATATTGATTTGGTAAATCACTAATATTAATATGTTTATTAAACTGTCACTTTTTCCAGGAAACCTCCCCTGATTATTAACTAGAAGTAATCTCACTCTTCTAAAATTTTCAAAGTGTCACAGGTGGGCACAGGTAACCAGGTTCTTAGTGATCGGGACAAAGAACTGAACCAAACACCCAGAGTTTATAGCAGAGAACAGGGAGCAGGCCAATTCCAAGCAGAGATTGACCTCATGGGCTGGAAGGACTTAATTCTTATAGGGCGGATCCTTCCTGGCTAGTTTTGGTGGGCTTTTACTGAGTATGTACAAATAGTTGTATTGCTTTAAAGCTACTGCACATGTGGTCTCCCATGATCCTCCCCAATTGGCCACCAGGGAAGAGGGTCCTGCAATGCTACCGAAATGACCTGTTTCTCCTGGGGTCTCCCTGTACTAGGTTCAACTTTCCCTTTGCCAGAGAATTATAGCTCTCCATGTTAGAGATTGGTGAAAAGGAAAGGAATTATTTATTCAAGTTATACAGCCTAAGAGTAATGACTTAATGTCTTCATCAAAATCCCAAAGTCCTTAAAACACCCACACACACAGTCCTTCCTTCCCCCCTTTGCCCAGTCTGGGGTACTGTATCTCAGGGAAAGAATTAGAAGTCCATGGCTCAGGCAGCTCCCGCTTATTCCTAGTAATCCATGCTCAGCTGATAGGCCTCCCTCGGGTCTCAGCAGCACCATCAGCTGTGTTGCTGGGATCTCTAGCTAAAGCCGCGTGGTGATTCTTTGCTAAAGCTGCATGGTGATTCTTCTCATGGCTGCAGGGGTGGGGAGGTGGGGGTACCCCTGTGCCAAAAGTGGGTGGCCCTCCTTACATGGCTGCAGCCACATGCTTCTCTTCAATGGCTGCTGAGTCTGGGTTTAAATATCCTTCCAGCTTTACTGGGCCCCATCATGAGTCTGCGCAGGAGTGGCCCCATGTCCTGGAGCCAATCATCTATCTCCAAGCTCTCACTCAGGCACTGTAACTAGGGGGAGTTGCCTCCCGGTTACATTTTGGGGAAAGTTCCTTCCATCCCCCTGGCTCAGAGCCTGGTCACAGCTATTTAACATATCTATGCAACCAGTTAAAGGTTATAGATATGTTAAATGACTATGCCAGAGGTTAACTGCAAAGGTTAGTTGCTATGGAAAATAGCTCTCAATGGCCCTGCTCCATGTGTCCCTTCCCCCAACTCACACCTGTGGTGGAGGGTGAGGACATCCTATATATCCTTCTAATATTTCCTAGACACCTTGAGTTTTGAACCCCATTACAAATCTTTCTTTTGGGGACCCTCTGGCTGCACCCTCCTACAAAAGCACCTATCATAACAGCCTGTTTTTAAAATTGTGCATACCAGCTCCTTTCTCTGATAGTATAACATTTTTGGAAGTAGGAACAATGAACTTCATGGCATATTTACCTTCCATGAGATAAGCTTAATAATGAATACTTAGTGCATGAAAAAATTCAGTCAGTCATTGCTTCCTAATCAGTTATCTCCCCACCAATCCCTTTTCCCTCTTATCAGTCCTCCACTCTCCTTCAAAGGTATCTTTCTAGAAAATACACATTCCACTTTGGTCATCCACATTTCCTAATTGTAATCTCATTTACCATTTATCCACTATCTTCAACTTTTGGGTCCTCCATTCAGTCTATATTCCACCCATGACATTAATTTACTGAAGAAACACTTGCTAAAAGGCTGTTTTATGCCAATTAGTACACAAAACACTGGAGATAAGACACCATCCTATCCTCACAAAAGACATATAAAAAATACTTCAATGTGCTAAATATGATAAAAGAGAGTATTAAGCAGCCCTTCTAAGTCATACCAAGTACTTTCAGACCTGTATGCTTTTTTCGTGGTGTGCTCTATGCTTTATTTATCTAGACTCCTTTTCCAAAGCAGAATCATATTTCTTCGTCAAGTTCCAATTCAGTGCCCCCTGTTCTGTAGGGTCTTCCCTAAATCCTGTAAGTAATTAAATTAATTGATCCCTTCTCTAGGTTCCTGAAACTGATTATTGGTATAGTATATATCACAGACTCACATGCTCATTTTTCAGAGAACAGTATGTTCTCTGACAGCAGAAATCGATTCATTTAAAGTAGGTTCTAAATTAAAATTTATTTAACTAAACTGGAAACATAACATGGAATTTATAATAGCTGTTCTTGAAATGTCTTTTTTTTTCATTTGTAATTTTTTCTGGTTACAAATTTTATGGGTCTTAAGAAAATAAGTGATAGGAGCTTCTGGTCAGATAGCAATGAAGGCAGACATAACTTATCTCTTTGCACAACCACATGAAAATTACAACTAAAATATAGAACCATCACTCAGAAACATCAGAAATGGAGTTGAATGGAAGTCTGACAACTACGGAATTGAAGAAACCACATTCATCTGGACTGGTCAGAGGGGCGAGGACGCAGAACGAGCTGGTCCCATGCCCACGTGGATAAAAATTCAAGAGGGATATATTGGGAGTGAGGAGTCCCAGATCCACACCAGGCCCCCCAGCCCAGGATTTGGGTGCTAGGAAGGTAAGTCTCCAAAATTTCTGGCAGCAAAAACCAGCAGGGATTAAGTCAGTGGAGGAGGAGGCTGCTGGGGGCCTCAGCAGTTCCTCTTGGGGAACCCACACAGGAACTCACCTACTCAGGCTCACTCCCTTTGAGCTCCAGCACTGAGGTGGCAGCTTGAAGGGCACCAGTGGTATATAGGGAGAGACAGAAGTGTCTGGCATCGGGGTGAGCAGAGGCCATTGTTCCTTTGCTGAGCCCTCCCCCCACAAAGAGGGTAGGCTGGTGCCATATCCAAAACTCCGACAACCTAACTAACATTGTGTGACTCACCCTGGAGATCCAGAGGCTCTATACCACCCAACTTACCAGCCAACCCCAGCTGCTTTTCCATAAGAATGGTTGGTTTTGTCTTCTAAATCCTATCAAACAAACAACTGCTGGCTTCAAGGAGCCCCGGAGGCAGCCAGATTAGAGTCACAGCTTGGCTTCACCTGGGAATCTCCAAACCCAGCACAAGTAGCAGCCATCTCAGATTGCTTTACAGCTCAGCAAGGTATACCAAGTGAAACAGGTCAGGGCTGACCCAGGAAACCCCAGGGCCAACACACCCAGTGGACAGCTACAGACCACATTGGATTACCACCACCCTGCCCCTGCAGAGCTGATCCTTCAGAGAGGGTGGAGGTTGGTGGTCTGTGGTCACAGCCATTCCTTACAGCTGACTGGCCTGGGTTGACCAACAGCAACAAAGGCTCCAATACAACAGGAGGGTGTACTCAGCCCACACAAAGGGTGCATCTCAGTACCCAGCTTGGGTGAGAGGGGAAGCTGTGCCACTGGAACCTACAGGACATCTATTACATTAGGCCACACTACCAAGACAAAGAGTCAAAGTAGCTCTACCTAATACATAGAAACAAACACAGGGAGGTTGCCAAAATGAAAAGACAAAGCCCAAATGAAAGAACAGATTAAAACTCCAGAAAAAGAGCTAAACAAAATGGAGATAAGCAATCTATCTCCATGTAGAGCTCAAAATACTGCTTATAAGGATGCTCAAGGAACTTAGTGAGGACCTCAACAGCATTAAAAAAGACCCAGTCAGAAACAAAGGATACACTAATTGAAGTAAAGAACAATTTACAGCAAAACAGTAGAGTGCATGAAGCCAAAAGTCAAATCAATGATTTAGAACATAAGGAAGCAAAAAACTACCAATCCGAACAAGAAAAAGAATCCAAAAAAATGAGGATAGTATAAATAGCCTCTGGGAAAACCTCATAGAGGTGCCAGAAGGAGAAGAGAAAGAGCAAGAAATTGGAAAGCTATCTAAAAAAATAATGGAAGAAAACTTTCCTAATTTGGTGAAGGAAACAGACATGCAAGTCCAGTAAACACAGAGTCCCAATTATGATGGATGCAAAGCAGCCCACTCTAAGACACATCATTATTAAAAGGCCAAAGGTTAAAGATAAAGAGAGATTCTTAAAAGCAAGAGAAAATAAGTTAGTTACCAGAAGGTTGCCAGATGTGAGGGGAGAAGGGGAGAATGTGTGAAGAAGTGAAAGGATTAAGAAGTACAAATAGGTAGTTACAGAATATTCATGGGCATGTAAAGTATAGTACAGGAAATGGAATAGCCAAAGAATTTATACATATGATTCGTGGACATGGATAATGGTGTGGGGATTGCCTGAGGGAGTGGTGTATGCTGGGTGGAGGGGAGCAAAGCAGAAAAAATCAGGACTACTGCAATAGCATAATCTATAAAATATGATTTTAAAAAAGAAGATATACGACCATTAATAAACTGGGATGCTGTCTTAGATTGTGAAAACAAAAACAAAAAACAGAATTATTAACTACAACCCAAACCCACAAGTTCTACTTTAATATACTGAGTTTCAACAGAAATTAAGAATTGAAAAAGTAAAGATTTCTCTCCTTACTCTCTTATCCCAATATACCTTTTAAAGGGTTTAGTTAGTTTTTATACAGAAGAGGAGAATGTAAGTGAAATATACATTTTGATTATAGAATTTTTATAATTTAGGGGCATGTACAGAAAACAGAATAAAATTCTTCATACTTAAGAAAAAATAAACTACTGAGTTTCTCTAGTCACAAAATATTAATACGTTGAGTAACAAAATACTAACATTAGTTATTCTAACATATAGGAAAAAAAGAATACATTGTTTGGAATCTAAGAATGTAAACTAGGTGGGCATGTTAATGAGTCTAAGTATTTAAAAATAATGTATCTCTGTTTAACCCAAAATTCAGGGGCATTTCCAGGTGAAAAAAGAAAATCCCATTTCCTAGACCAGTTATATTTATTATTCTTATTGCTGTTTATCTCTAGGACTCTATGTCTCTCATTGTGTGTTTCAAACAAATTATGTTGTAATACTTGCCTCTTTTCTCAATCACTACATTATTTCATACTGACATTATGATAGTAGTATTGGTTGTCCAAATTTTTTGCATTAACAGTTGAAAAGGGCTTTGGATACTTGCACAATTAGTAGGGACACTCTGCCAAGGTTGTAAGTTCAATTTGCAGAATTACAAAACTTAAAAAATCAAATCAAAATAAAACAAAAGGAAATGAAGAACACTTCTGACCAAAAGTTCATTTGATAATCCTTTCTTACTTCCTACCCCTAAATCCTGTTTACACACTCAGTAGCCTCTGAAGTAGGCTTATCTGAACTGAAGCAATTCCAAAATGTTTTTTATTTTAAAATTAGGTGTGTATAATGATTCAGTAAATTGTAATAGCATTTTCACCACTTTTGTCAACAAAGACCTATAAATTTTCCTTTGTCCCAGCAGGTTCAAAAACAGGGAATGCATATCACTTTTATTTGCCAGAACTAGTCTTATTTAAAAGATAAAAACATTTTAAGGCCACCATAGATTTCATACAAAATCTTCATATAAACACAGCAAACAATTCTAGTTTGCTTCCACATGCCAGGAAGCGAACTAGAATTCCAACGTGATGATCTATTCCAAACTAGAATTGCACGTGTGTGAGAGAAGCAGTATATACTATAATGGTCTTTTAAAAATACCACTATTGACTTACTGTTTACCATTTCAAATGTCACAAGCTGAATACAAAAGGATATTAAATCAGGACATCTTGCTCTGCCTTAAAAGGCAATAAAAGTTGTCCCTTTTTAAAAATTGAATTAGAAGTTGTTACCTTAGAGAACTGGCAAAGGTGACTAAAATGAGCTCACCCATTCTTCTATTTCTGACAGTTAACATTAAAAACAACAAAAAACAAAAACGACTCTGTTTATAGGCTCTTACTAGTAATAGTTCAGTCATAGTCTACTTAGTCCAGAGACTCAGAACAACCTCAATATTCTACATATGCTAATAAAAGAAAGAAATTTTGCATTAAATGGCACTTAGTCAGCTAGCCAGGCAGCATCATTCACTATATACCTGACATGTTACTAGGTGTTGGAGACAAAGAATTGAGTAAAACAACCTATTTTCTTAAGAAAGTCTCCGCAAGCAGTAGGAATGCCATGGAAGCTGATTCATAGAACATGAGAGTAGAAATATACGAAGGTAAATGGGTTGTTTAGAAGACGAGGTAAATGATTCTTTTGGGGTCAAACTGGCGGTGTCAGAGAAAAGTTTCCTAGAGTAACACAGGAATTGAACCAAAGGTTTGAAGTAATATGTTCAGATGGGAGAAATGTGTGCTACATAAAAAGCCTGATCAAAGGCAAGTAGGCAAATATAGATTGACATGTTTGAACTTCAGTATAGCTGGTACAAAAGCATGGGATAGGTAGATGTCACAGTTGAAGAAGAAAGGTAGCTAGAGTACAGACTACAAAAGGTCTTGTGTACCTTACACAACCAAATCCTGATCAAATCTGCATTTAAGAAAGGTTACCGGTTACAGTGCAGAAAGTGATTTGAAGTGTGGTGAGATCAGAGTGAGAAATAATAAGAACCTGAAATAACAAGTGGTTATGTATTTAAAAGATTAAAAAAATAGATCTTGGTGAAGGACAAGATATGGGAATAGAAAGTAGCTGAAGTAGCTAAGGGAGAAGGGAATTCAAAATGATTCCTACTTCCAGCTTAGGAAACTAGATGAGTCATAGTGTTAAAACCAACATCAGGAACAGAAAAGAAGAACACCTGATTAGAGTGCGGATGATAAGGTACAAAATGCTAGAACCTACATTCAGATAATGACATCTTTAGTAACATCTGCTTACCCACCTTCTTTTCTTAACCTTATAACACATCAGCCTGTCCCTTCTTACCCTAATGCCACAGCTGACTAGACTTCGATCAGTAGTGGACATCTGACCTGAGATGGCCCAGAACTTGAGTCACTTTGGGTTCTTTCCATGAGCAGAAGTCACAAAGCTTCTGGAGCTGATGCTGCCCCTGTATGGTCCCTGGACATATATAAGGAATAAAAGCTATTTGGAGAGCCAGAGGAAGGGGAGTGAGAGAGAACAGATTGGTCAGGGTAGGGAGATGATGAGGAAGAGATGAAGTACCAAATGGAGGGAAAGGGGCAGGAAAGAAACACAGAGGGAACTAGCTGAGTTTCTGAGAGATTTCCCCATTCTGATTCCCATCCCTGCTGAGGTTAAAATTCAATGCTTACCCTAGGCTTCATAAGAAACCCCACAATCGCAACCCAGCAGGGATTGCAATTAAATTAAAAACTTTAATTTAGCTCAGTGAATCATGTAAAATATTAAGTTTTATGTGCACCTAAAAACCCTAAATGAGCTGAATATAAGGAGCTGAATGTAAGAGTGCAGATCTTACAGCAAAGATTTTTTTTAATCAGAGAGATTATAAAGTGTCTGAAATATAAGTAGCCATGTTAGAGAGTATAAAGGGAGAAGATAAAGAATTTAGGGGGAACATCAGCATAGAAGAGTCAGTGTCAATCTTATTCAAGGAAACTGATAAACAGGAAGACAGCTAAATTGGGTGGGGTGCTGAGGGAACGGCAAGTGAGGGGGTGGAGATAACAGTGGCTGTGCGAGCAAAGGTAAAGATGCTACATAATAAGGGGAAAGGAAGAAATGGGAGGCAGTTAAAGGATGATGATGGGTGTTAAGGTGTAAACTAAATAAGCTGACTAGTTGACAAACATCCAGATGGGGCAGAGTCTGAAGCTGTAAGTGAAATAAGGTGTAAGTAATAAAGGAGGAAAAAGAAAGGAAAAAGTAACAGGGATAGGCCCTGACTAAGAAAAGAAGAAAAGAACTTTTCCTCTGGGACCAATGAGAACAAACTATCAGTCTGGGGTGACTTTGTGAAGAAACATAGACCTATGAAATTTTTTAGAAAGTTTCACTATATGTCACTTTTTAAACACCAAAATGTATCTGTCTGTTTATTAAGGCAAAGAAGATAACAATATCTAAAGAAAATCATCATCATTATAAAAGGTTAGATGTTTAAAAGGTAAAACATCTAGAAAGTTCCCTATGCTATCAAGGGCATAAATAAAAATTGCTGATTTAGTAAATTAGTGCTTAAGTGGTATAAGTTTTATTATAATGATATGTAAAAATATGTCAACTGCTTTATAAAAATAAATTCCAAAAGTACTATTTTGTATTTCTGATCATGACTGAAGGAGCAAGACAGCAAAGATGGTAAACTCCAAAAAAAAGGAGATTAAAGAATAGGACTTGTGAGCAAATGACTTTTTAAAAGATAATCTACTGAATCATCTTGATTTTATGAAGAAACTAAACCTACAGAGGTCAAAGTTCATAACCTTAATTATACCTGAATTCTAAGACTCAGAACCCAGTTTTCAATTCATACTCATTCCACTTTTTTCCACTGTATATGTTTCCATTACAATTTACTCCCTGTACCCTCTTCCACCTCCCCGTTCTGAAGACTGTTAACAAACGATTAACCCATTTACCATTATAGTCATACAGCTGAAAATTTTAAACTGTCAAGTACAAAAAGAGCTTTATTCAATTTTTGAACTATTAGCAGCTATTTTCTTGCTAACTTTGTGGATTAACAGTATCATTCACTCCTCTCGCAGTATTCAAAAAGCACAAGTTTGAGACTAATTGCTATACAAAGTTTTCTCTCCTTTTCACATTCAGCTACATTCTAATCCTCTAGAAATATACATTAAAAAGATTAATATTATTAAAAATTAGTGTAGCCCTGGCTGGTGTGGCTTGGTTGGTTGGAGCATTGTTACATGGATTGAAGTGTCACAGGTTCAATTCCAAGTGAGGGCACATGCCTGGGTTGTGGGCTGGCTCCCTAGTAAGAGTGTTATGTGAGAGGTAACCAATTAATGTTTTTCTCTCACATCACTGTTTCTCTTGTGCTCTTTCTTCCTCCCTTCCCCTGTGTCTAAAAATCAATAAGCATGTCCTCAGGTGAGGATAAAAGAAAATTACTGCAAAACATTAAAGAGCAACACACATTAAAATTTTCAAACTCTTACAATATAAAAATGCACTTCTCACAATCACACACACGTACATACATACTCTACCCATTATGCACATAGACTTCCTTCTTTCTATAACATTTTTGCTATACAATGAATATTATATTAAGGAAATTTTCTAATCCATGTTGCTTTAAAATTCTTTAAATTCTGTACATGAATCCATATGTATCTGTATGAAAAACATTAATATATAAAATAAAAATAACTCTAGCCCTGAATGGTGTGGTTCAGTGGTTTGAGCGCCAGACTGCGAACTGAAGGGTCACCCATTGGATTCCCATTCAGGGCACATGCCTGGGTTGCAGGCCAGGTCCCCAGGAGGGGGTGCACGAGGGGCAACCACACATTGGTGTTTCTCTCCCTCTCTTTCCCTCTCCCTTCTCCTCTCTCTAAAAATAAATACAAATCTTTAAAAAATAACTCTAAGGTAGAAACATAGTCCTGGTCTTATCTCATTTTCTCTACATTTAATTTTATGATCTATAATTTAGTGATTTCTAAAAAAAAAAATTTAAAAGACAATATAAGCACAATGTGTAATTTTTCAGTATTGTTTCCAGAAATATTCTCATTTATCCTTATGCTTTAAGTATTTTTTATAGAATATGTTCTTAAAAGTAGAAATAGTCAATTTTAACATGTTGCCCAATCTCCGTGTGAAAAGGGTATACCAATTTTAATATCCATCAACAGATTGCCTGAACATGTAGCAACATCCTCTCCAACAGATATTTTTCTGATCTCATTTAGTACAGTAGCCATTAAATTTTACATTGTTTGGCCCTGACCAGGTAGCTTAGTTGGTCAGGACACTGTCCTGGTACACCAAGGTTGCAGGTTTGATCCCCCTGGTCAGGGCACACACAAAAATCAACTAATGAAAACATAAATAACTAAAACAACAAATCGATGTTTCTCTCTCTCTTTCTTTCCCTCCTTCCCTCTCTCCTCTGCCTCTCTATAAAATCAATTAAAAAAATTTTACACTGGTAAGTCTATAAAGTTACTTATAAGTTATTTATTTAATGAAGTGTCCACTGGGAGAGGTATTACCAGTAACTATAGTAAAAGCAAAGCAAGCAAATAGAGAAAAAATGTGATGAGGTAAGTAGAAAAAACGAGTTAAATGGTCCTGTAGACAGAGCCATTCTCAATGGTACCTGTACTGCTTAAACTCTTCTACAGAAGTCTGTTATTTAGTTCCCTCTTAGTAAAAATACTATCCTAAGTTGAAAGTTAGTTATTGGGGATCTTTAAGGCTACCTAAAGGTTTCAAAAAATTATTTATTACTTGTTTTTTGTAATGGATTAGAGCAAAATAATCTAAATAAACTACAGATTTGTAAGACAGAATTCATATGTTATAGTATTCATTATTGAAGCTCCTGTAGCCATAAAGACCACGATGGTCAAGGAGTATGGAGCATAAATAAGAAAGATAAACATTATGCCTCTTCCACACTTGGACCACTGCTTGCGGATTCTAGGTTTCAGACCTAAGGAAGAAAAATAAAACTGTGAAAACAATTTCAGACTTTAGAGATTTAAACACCTTTTTACAGGTAAGAAACCGGATGGGGAAGGGGAAAAAGGAGAGAAGGCATACTTAGGATCACATGAGTGAAAACAGAAACATTTTTGATTTTAACAGAATAGTTCTGTCAAGTAGGCTGAACCACAGAGGAACTATGACTTGAAAAGCTTACCAATAATTATGATCTAATGAGTTTACAGTTCAAAAATAATATTGCTAATTTTAAAACAAGAGCAACAACATCAACAAAAACACCTAGTTCATCACTCCTTTCTTCAAAGTCTTTTCACTTGGTTTCCTAGGTACCATACACTCTTGGTTCTTTTTCACCTTCACTAGCAGTATTTCCTCATTTACCTACCCTAAATCTCTAAGTCGTAAGTTTACAGTGCCTTCAGGTGCTCGGCATCTTTTTTAGATATTTACAGTTACTTGCAACATTGGCTACCTCCATCTCTGGGTATGACAGACTAAAACACTAATAGATATTAGTTTCCTCCCCACTCAACTTCCCCAAAACAACAAAACCATAAAACCTGAACATACTATAAAAAAAGCCCACTTGAAGACAAAGGAGAGAAAATGGAAGAAGACAGACTCTGACTGGGAGTCTAAGCTTATGAAGAAGATCCAAAGCTATGAAATACGTCACCCACTCTTCAGAGCGTATGTAGCCTAAGGCTAACTGCAGTCTGCAGAGTTCAGGAGCAGTGGTAGCAGAACCTGTTGAAGAGTGAAGCCAATGACCTTATCCACTGAAAGCAGGAGAAAGACCACACAGGGAACCCTTAAACCTCAATCACCTGTGTAAGAAACAGATTCAGAGCAGCTAACTAAAAGGCAAAAGATATGAATTGAGGGCTGGAGTCCAAAAATATGTTTGCATTTTTTTTAAATTTAATTTATTGGGGTGATAATGGTTAATAAAATAATATAGGTTTCGGATGTACCATTCTATAATACAGCATCGGTAATATTATATTGTGTGTTCACCACCTCAGGTGAAGTCTCTTTCCATCACCATTTATGCCCCCTTTACCCTTTCACCCTCTGCGACCTCTGCCCATCCCCTTTCCTTCTGATAACCACCATACTGTTGATTGTGTCAATGAGTTTTTCCCTTTTTTGCTTAATCTTTTCACCTTTTTCATGGAGCCCTGCAACCCCCTCCCCTAACAGCTGTCAGTTTGTTCTCTATCTAGTTTGAAGTTAAAGCCAGACACAAAAATTAATTGCTGAAATGATTATTCACTGGAGAAAAATATCCAAACTCAGAATAATGTCCAAAGTACAATACAAAATTACCCAGCATATGGAGAACCAAGAAATAAAACATTTTTCCTCTCCACAAGCAAAACTGGCTATTAGCACTACCTTCAATAATGGAAAACAAACCAACCAACCTCTCAATGAATTAAAATCTTGTCAGAGAAATAAAAAAAATCCCGGCAGAGAAGCACAAACAATGAACCGATTAAGCCATAGAGCATCAGCCACTGGGTGAAAGACTACAGGATATTCAGTTTCAGTGTCAAAATTATCATCTCACACATTACTGCATTATTGCAAACAGCAAAGTATCTTTAAAATGGAGAAATCTGGCAGACAATATCTAAACCAAGTGCATGGAACTTGGAATCATCACTAGTTAAGGGACAAACTGGATGTATTACAATGCATTGTCACTATATTGTAGCAGTATAATTTCTAAGTTTAAAGTATTTTCTAAACCATTGGAGGGATATACAAACAAAAGAGGGCAAAAGAGCCAAAGGAAGGCTATTACACACCAGAGAAGGAAAAATTAAAACAGCTGTCCCAGGATGCAATCACTTACTTTACTAGGAGAAAAAACTCAGGGACAAGTGGGTGATGGAGTTTAATCTACCTGTTAATATTCTGATAACTCGTCCTCCTGGTAAACAGACTAATGATTTTTGTTACAAGGAAAGTCCTTATCTGAAGAATGCTCTTGGCAGGACATCCCCTTGTTAAGAAAGCTTACAGTAAACAAACTCAGAATCCAATGATTTGGAAGGCATAGCACACTGGAGAATATTATGTAAGCTACAGGACCTTGGGGTACAGGATGGAAAAGTTTCAAATTCTAAATGCTCTCTGCTATGAGGGAATAACTACACTTCCTATTTAGAGATCTCATCTACTCTGGGCCAGAAAGTGCATGTCTGATGTAGAAAGGAAGGACCTCTGGAATCACATAGTTCCCAGATCTCTCCTTGCTTCACCTGGGCTTTCTGATTTGCATGTATCCCTGAAAATATCAAAAAGTGGATTCTAGGTAATATCTATAATATGTGAGCTTGATTTGCGAATATAATTCTTTTTCTTTAAAGACTTATTTATTTCTTTTTAGAGAGGGAAAGGGAGGAAGAGAAACATCAATGTGTGGTTGCCTCTCATGTGCCCGTATTGGGGACTTGGCCTGCAACTCAGGCATTTGCCCTGACTGGGAATCGAACCAGCAACCCTGTGGTTTGCAGGCTGGCACTCAATCCACTGAGCCACACCAGCCAGAGCTAATAATATAATTCTTTGTGTTAGCTTACAAATGAAGATGAAACTCAATAGTAATTATAATCTTGATTAACAATACTACTAACACTATGACTTCCATAGAATAAGTGAATCAAATGTTAACTTGACGCAATTGCTACAGTACACTTACAGGATAAATGAGGCATGTTTTACCAATATGGCAAACTTCTTGTTAAGTACTCATATGAAAAAGAAACTAACAAAACCACAGTATATATAATTACAGAGGAAATTGCAATAATTTTTTAAAAAAGTATATGAAACCAGAAATATCACAAAACTGTAATATATGATATACAAGGAGGGACCCAAAACACCCAGAATTTATTTATAAAAACCTGTGTATTTATTCTTACATGTTTAAACTTCTTTCACCTACATAGTTCTCTCCATCTGATGCAATACACCTATTGAGATGTTTTTCCACTATTCAAAACAGTTTTTGAACTCGATTTTCATGTTTTCCAGTGCTTCTGCCATTTTTTGTTTTACCTCTTTCACATTGGCAAAACATTTTTTAGGACTTTTTTTATCCAGGGAAATAAACAACAAAAAAATTGCTTGGAGCAAGAGCAGGTGATTAAGGAGGGTGAGGTACAGGGTCATGCCATTTTTGGTCAAAAACTGCTGAACATTCAGCACGGTGTGGGCAGGTGTGCTTGTAAATCACCCATTATGAAGTGGGCAAATGCACTGAAAGCATCTTCAAAAAAAATTCACTTAAGCCGAATGCAGCCTCTCACAACAATGCCAGCTGGTACTCTGATACAGACAGATTCCTAGAACACTCACCTAGCGGGGGAAGCCTGTACAACAAGGGGCCAGCCCTCCAGAAGATAATTCTGGGTTTTTGGGGTCCCCCCCTTGTATATGACAAGCCTATAATCCAAAGGGTGTGCAGCCTAGAACTCTTTTAAACAAGTCCATTGAGCCCTGGCTGGTGTGGCTCAGTGGACTGAGCACTGGCCTGCAAACCAAAGGGTCACCCCCCTTGGTTCCCACTCAGGGCACACGCCTGGGTTGTGGGCCAGGTCCTCAGTGGGGGGTGCATGAGAGGCAACCACACCCTGATGTCTCTCTCCCTCTCTTTCTCCCTGCCTTCCCTTCTCTCTAAAAATAAATAAATAAATAAATAAATAGTCCACTGAAATAAAATTGTGCCCATTTTACAGAGATGTGGTGATGAAACTCAAAAGATATGATATAGTTATTACATTATTTTGATGATATAATAGTTTAGTTGACTTTATGTAATACCTCCACAGATCATAATCTACACCACTTTTCCTACTTGTGATCCACCAATAACAACTTGGAAAGAAGCCATGAAGAAGATCAGACAAGATGATCCTAACAGTTGATGGAAGCTTAAAGGATGCTTGCAATAATAAAGACTTGCCAATGTAAAATTAGAAAAGAATGAAACAAAAGGAGAATTTTAAATAAAGAGTAGAAAGCAGACCAAGGTCTCACAGAATAATATTCAAGTTCTCACTGTACAGGAATACTCAGTATAGGGAAAAGTAATGGCCTCAGAGAGAAGGAAGTTAACAAAAAGCAGGCAGTTAACTGGGTATATGTATTTAGCTGTGACGAATTAAATAATCTGAAAACACGTTGCACACCTCCTCTGGGCCTTTTTTCTTCACAGAGGACACATATCATGTTTATTGTATTACCTCATCCAATCTCTAGGAGAGTAGGATATAGATATATTTCAGAAGTTCTGATTTTACTGAAGTAGTACAGTAAAATGGCCAAGACCTTTAGCTTTATAACCAGTTATGAAGCCTACAACGATCTGACCATGGGCAAGTTGCTGAACTTCTTTAAGCCATGGTTTCCTATTCTGTAAGACAAATAATAATGGTATCTACTTCAACAGGTAATGAATATAAAACACTGGATAAATAAGGCACCTTTTACCTTATGGCAAATTTCTTTTTAAGCCCTCACACAAAAATACTAACAAATATAGTCCTGGCTCATTGTAAATACTCAGTAAAAGCTAGAAGTACTTTTTATCTTTATTACTGAATTACTAAGGGAGGGATTTCTTGTATATTTATATTAATTTTACTTTCTGCCTTAATTTTACTATCTCCTTCTCTAGCTAAATAATTTAGTGATCTGTAAAAGTTGATCAACTATTTTAATTTCCAAAAAAAGGAACTGTTTCAGAAGCCAGAATTTATACTAGTATCAGAGTTAAAACAGGAATACTATTAGAAAAGGCAGCAGAGTTGGTATTCATGCATTACAGTCTATAAAATTAGAACCCATGATTTTATAGTATCATAAAGATCAGCCCCCCACCCCGCCATTTTTCTTGGCCAGAAGAAACAAACTCCCATTTCTAAAAATACCTCAGGTTTTCCCCTTGAGGAAGTCATCTTGCAACAAAATACCCTATTATCATAGAAAGCAAGTATAGGACAGTTATGTCATGAACAAGACTATAAAAATGTAGTGGTATATGAGCCAAGGAAAAAAATTCATCTGGAAAAATGAATAAGTAGAGGTTTTTCTTCAGATTTAATTGAGACTGTGAGTTTTCTGTTCTGTGACTGTTTCTTTGATACTCCCATGTACATGATAAACAGTTCTTTAAGAAATTACAAATGACCTTTCACTTAAAGAAATATGATCTATGTATTTGCTTATTTTACAAAAGTAGACCAATTTCATAACAGAATCATAAATGAGGAATAAAATTTGACATATAAGGAAAGCACACTTAGTCTTACTCCTTTTTTTGGTTTTATATTTAACTTTAATCCAGCTTTTAAACAGCATTATAAAAAAAGTTGAATTCACAGCATTCAGTTCAGACTACCCTTAACCACTGCCATGAATTCAAGGAATAAATAAACAAACAAATAAATAAATAAATATAAATTTTATGAATTCCAGGATTATATAGGCTATGCATTTTAGCTTTCTATGAGGCAACAATTCCACTGTGGTCTTATATAATCACACAAAAACAAAAAAAAAAAACTATGGGTGTGACACAGCAATGTTGTAAACATATGAACTTCATCACTACTCTGATTTGTTATTGCTGGTGAGGTTTAATAATAAAAGGAAACAAGTTTTGCACATAGATCAAATAGGACAACTTTTCTCTGATGAGGTTCAAATAAAATCCATTACTGAGAGTTACAAAAGGAAAGTATTCTAAAGATTAATGAATATCTTTTGTTTTCATAGTCTTCATACAGTGCACATAAGCCTGTTATATATAATGTATCCTTTCCATGTCAAAATAAAATTAGCAATTATATAGTTCCTCAAAGTCTCTGAATAATTTAGGACTACAAAAATGACTATTCAGAAGAAATTAAAGGGAAAATTTAGGTAAGGAATGTAATAATTTAGTAAGGACCTTGGTTAAAAGAAAGTAAAAGGCACAAGGAGATATACAGTAACTTCCTATCTTAGAGTTATCCTCAAAACAAAAATCTCTAAAGACTGTATTTCTTATAGGATTTCATGAGGAAAAAAAGTATATGAAAAAGCCTAAATGGTGCATAATTCAAAGTGACACAATGATAATTAGGAGGCAAATATAGAATATTTTGACTGAATGGGAAAAAAAGAGGATTAAAACTTTAGAGAAGACACATCAAATGGATTTCATAAATTTTGCAGTCCTGTGAATAACAATAACCCCACAAAAAAGTAAATACATAAAAACACCTCACACCAAAGAAAAACCATGTCCTACATCTGTTTCTACTCAGATTAACTGTGATAAATAACTTTGACCTATAAAATATTTTACCACCCTTCAAAAGGAAAAAATGGTGAGAGGTTTTGATAATCTAACTCAATTAAAATATTTTTAGAGAACTCAATCATTCTTTTATCTATCTGAAAACTTGGAAGCTATACAAAAATATAATAGTCAAACATACATGCAAAATGACCCTGCAATTAAGATAATTGCTAGTACCAAATGTTGTTTTTAAGTTCTGCCATAAAACAGTCTCCCAGACATTTAATAGTATGTCATTTGGTAAATGAAAGTTTCCACAAAGTAAGAGCAGTGAGAAGACCTAAAAATTATACTAGTGAAGAGTCTGGCTGAAAGAAACAAAAATATGGATCATTTTGGTCCAACACTAATTTTATTTCGAGTTACTACAGAGCTGAATAAAATGCTGACGCCACCACACAAAAATTTATTGAGCTGGCAATGGGCAAAGCATGATGTCAACCACCAATATCCCTATCCGCATTACCAAACAGCATGAACACTAACTCTTGAACTTAGACTGCATGCCTAAAGTTACAGTAAAAATAAAAACCTTACACATGAGGCATTATTAAACATAGATGAGTTTAGTCTGGCACAGTTTTGACTCAAATTAGTCTAGCACTTTAACAAGTTCAGTAAAAAAAAAAAACGCAAGCTTAAACACATTACAGTTTTCTAAATGTGCTACCTTCTTCACCAAACAGACTCATAAAGAGTCTTAGTTACTTGAAATGATAGTCAAAAAGTAACAAACACACAGAGAAAAGGCAAGCTGAGATGAGGAACAGAAACATAGGTATACACACACCCACACAAATCCTTACCTTCATGGCATGAATTTCTTCAAGTAATCGCTGTGCCCTTCTTTGGTTTTTTAACAGTGCATCTTCAGTACCCCTACAAAAAATACATTACAGTATGTAGCCAGGTAAAGTGTTTATTATAAACTCATTAACATAATGAAAAGCCTTTTTATTTCCTTTAAAAAGGCATAATAAATCTCTAAATAACAAGCAATGTCATACTACTTTGTCCTTTCCCCCTTCCAACACATATCCTAATTCTATTAATAAACCCAAGTTTTTGGCAATGTTGTCCTGGCATATTAATGATTATTACCACTGATAGTTTGCCTTATAATTCCTTAATGGGAAGGCTAAATAAATAAGTTTTAATTAATCCTTTAATAGCACATTATAATTAACATAAGTTCCATAAGCTACAGGTAAAGGTTGGATACAATTTTATTAAATGAAAAAATTTGTTCTCTGAAATCAGAAAACATAAAGATGTTAGCTATCTAATTAAATCAGAGAGGAAGGTCATTTTCTGAAACATTTATGAAAGAAAACACAAGATTAATCAGAAACAAAACACATTTGAAAACTTTGTAAGTATTCATACTTAAAGTGTAAGAATGAATAAACAACATTCTTTTTCCTCTAATACCAGTGTCACTGAAAATGCAAAATATTATTTCTTCAAAATATTAGATAGAACACAGTGCTTTGATTAAACACTTCCCCAAGATACTGAAGATTTCAAAGTAATTAGCAATTCAAGAAATAAAATTATATAAAATCTTTATAACTCATTCAAGGTATTACTAGATTTGCTAAACTATAACATCATCTTAAAATAAGTTCTAATAACATAAAATACATGCATAACCCCCAAGGTCTTTCACTCTGAAAAAACAAAACAAAACAAAAAGAGACTTCTGAAAAAACAGCAGAAGAATTCATCATGTATTTAAAACGAATTTCGTCCAAGCCATATAAGGACATGCTGACACAGCACATTCTATCTCATTCAGGTCCTTTCTAAACATTTTTTAAAAAGTGCTGTATGAGTAAGATATTTAATTATTCCTCTAGGCCCCACCCTCAAATTTGGAAATATTGAATAAAAACAACTTTTGACATTTTATTAGTCATAGGACCATTACTTTAAATGACTAACTTTTTCGATTTCAGTCTGCCAACACTTCTGACAAGTTTTCGGATAACCAGAACTCGGATTCTCTTCACTTCTTTTCTCATCTTCACAACCTTTAAAGAATAAGGCCAGAATTATAAAGGCAATTAATTCAAGAAGAAACATATTTTAATTTTAGCCTTAATATTATAGACTAAGTCTGCCACTTTAGCCACATTTTTGTTTAACTCTATTTATTTTTTGAGGAAATCATACTTCCATAAACAGTAAAGGAATAAAGGAATACATTAACATTTTTAAAATGTGTCTAAGGACATAAGAGAAACAAGTTATCTTAAAAAAAAAGGCACAGCATTCCCAGTGATCAGTATTTTAATATTATACTTATATTTTGTTAGGCTTGGAACATAATAAACTAAGATCAGAGACCATATTAATTTTTGTATCCTTGTGGCTTAAAATAGAGCTTCACCCATATTGGTAGAAATTTAATTTATTGATTGAATGTAAAAGTGATCATATTTATAGAATACCCCTTGCATGTATTTTTAGTAATAATTTATTTGAGGCATAACTTAAAAAAAAAAAGCCAAACCACAAGGGCACATTGTATGTGCTCACACTCACAGAGATACATGCTTTCAATCATTCCATTAGAGAACATACTGAATTCCAAGAACAAAAACATAGATAGATAGATAGATAGATAGATAGACAGACCGACCGACCGGCCAAGAGATGACAATATTCTAATTATAAAGAACTACATGTTATAACAGTACTTAGTACAATGGGATGCTATCATTTTGAGTCCATGTTTTGTCTATCAATATGAGGAGCCACACATCTTATAATTCCTCCTGTAATGTCTTTCTTCCCCTCCTCTACTTCAGGAACTACACAAAATTTAGTTCAGATATCTTTCCTGTGAAACCTTTGATGCCTTCTTCAGTTAGAGAAAACTACTCCTTCCTTGGGGTTCCCTCAAGGGAACGTTGTAGTTAGAATCTATTTCACTCACTGTCATTAATTACTGTGGCCGATTTTTTCTGTGGTTTATGAGCTCCTAGAGGAGGGGAAGTGCAATATTTCCACAGGGTTTTCTGTGCCTTGCAAGAGTGTCTGGCAATACAATCCTACAAATTCTTCTTGCCAAAAGAACAATAACGCAATCATCCTATTTCTTCAAGGCTCTTGCATTTGGCTGTAATACCTTCTCTTATCTCTCATAAGTACCATTTACCCCTCTATTCTATTGAAGATACTGACAATCAAGTTACAATTTCCCTCCACCCTAAGTTTTGCTATCATTCTGAGTGATGTAGATGCCCATGTGATAACTCACCCCAATGTATCTTCACTTCTTGACTTCCCCTTTCTAATGACCTCTCTCTTCCATCTCAGCCACCCACTCACTATAGTCCTTATCATCACATAACCATTCCATTTCTAAAATGATCAGTTCAAATATCCCATTAGATTACAACTTCTATCAGCTCCACGTACCACAACAGTCTCTGACTTCACTGGGATCAGCAATTCACTGACCCCTATACTTTTCCTCAAACAGTTACTCCTTTGCTTTTAATTTTCCTCCTCTTATCCAGTTTAGGTTCCTGATCAACATTTGCCAATACCTTTAACTGTCCAACAGTTAGCAATCCCTTTAATCTCAAATGAAAGTAACATTCTTAGTTCTTTATCACAGCACCCCAATAACCAGAAAATACTTGATACAAGCTAGCTACTATAAATTCGTAACAAATTTCAAATGAGCCTGTACACTTCCTAGCAATCCTACATATTTTTGGTCAATTCACTCTACAATAACTATTTTAAACCTTTACCTGATTTCTTAAAAATATCTAATATTCATCTTGATCTCTCTTTTAATTTCATTGCGAAAATAAACACCAGACAGGAACCATCATCTTTTTAGTACCATTAGTACCAATTTACTTGCATCACTCACCCTCTTCTATTAATAAAGCTGGAATATAAAAAACAATCCTACATACATGTATCTGAGGTTACTCTTTTAACTGTTTTGGATCCTGTCCTTCTGCCACCCTAGAACCCTTACCATACATTATCCATTTACTCTAGCATCGCCAATCTCTTCAATGAATATTTCCCACTAATTTTACTATACTTGAGTCATTTTCATTAAAAACAGGACAAACAAAACATCCTCACTACAAAGTCCACCAGGAGCACCCCGCCTTCAAATGCCACAAACCAAGCTTTAGAGATGTTCAACCTCACTATATCCATTCGTATATGCCACATGATTCCACTTTGTGGAATTAGTTTGTGGTGTCCAAGACACCAACGATTTCTAAACGTCCCTGAATCCAAAGAAATTTTTCAGACTTCATTTTATTTGCAATCTCAGTGACATTTGACATTGTTGACCATTTCCTCCTTCAAACACTTATTCTTTGGTTTCCATGACACAAGACACTGCTCTCGTGGTTTTCCTTCTGCCTCTCTAACCACTCCATTTTGGTCTTCTTTGAAGGACTGGCTCATCCACCTCTTATCTTAGCCACCAAGTGTCAAAGTTCAAAGGACAGTCGTAGGCCACCTCTACTTTTCATCATACACTTTTTAGCCTGAAGTGTATGCATGTATACTGTTTCAATTTGCCACCTAAACAAAGATGAGTCAAAAACTGCTACCTTCAGCTGAGATCTTTCAGCTCCAGAGTCAAACGTGCAACTGCCTACTTAACAGTTCCTTCGGAGTATACTTAAAAGTCATTTCCACTTCACACTTGCACCCATGTTCTTCACCCCCAACTGGATCCCTGTTTTGGTATTCCATGTTTCAAGGAATGGAACAATCTCTTCAGCAACAAACTTAAGGCTCATTATTGATAGCTCTCATTTCTAAATCCCTCACAATAAATCCACTACCAGGTCCTGTTAATTTTCTCTCCTAATTACCACAGTGTTTTTTCTAGCTTGACCTCCTAGCTGTCGTGGCTGAGTTACTGGTAACTTGTTTCTCTAACATCCACTCTTGCCCTTCTCCACTTATCCATAACTCAGTCAGATTACATTTGTAACACACAGACGTCATGTCGCACCTTTGTTTAACTCCCCTCAATGGTTTCCACTCGCTCTTAGGATGGCTACCTAGGTCCTTTTATGCCTTCATCCTTACCATGCTCACATCTACCACCAAGTCTTTACATGTGCTGTTTCCTCTGGTAGGTATGCTCCTTCTCCCAATGTTAGCTTGTCAACATTTTATCTTTCTGATTTTGGCCCAACTATCATTTCTCAGTAAAGTTTTTTTTTCTTTTTTTGCCTCCCTGAGTCAAAATTCCCAATTATAAGTACTTATGAGTGCTTACAGAACTTATCATGACCATTATTTTAAAACTTTACTTTTAATCTGATTATATTTAATGTGTCTTTCTCTTAGTAAATTATAAATTCAATGAAGGTCAAGTATCTTATTTTACTCAACATTGTTTCTTAACACCTAACACAGTGGATAACATACAGTTAAGTGTGTCAAGTAAATACCATTAAATACATGGCCAGAAGAGTAGCACTATTCACTTGTTCATTCACTGTGTTTTTCTTTAAAGGTTTATTTTATTTTTTCATTAGAAAGACAGGGGAAGACAGAGGGAGAGAAAAACACCAAGCTGCCTCCAGCTGTGACTGGGGATCAAACCCACAACCTAGGCATGTGACCTGACCTGGAATCAAACCAGCAACCTTTGGGTTATGGGAGATGCTCCACCACCTGATCCAACCAGCCAGGGCATTCAGTCACTGTTTCAAACGAATAATATAGTAACAGAATAATCAAGCTTCTCTTCTACTAAATATGTTCATCTCTTTGGAACCTGTTTCAAAGTTAGATCTATTTAGAAAAAAATCATACTTGCACAAATGAAAAGCCATTTAATCTAGGTTTAAGTGAACAACAACAAAAAAAGGATTGCTACATTTCATAAGCAGCCTGAGAGGTTTATGATACATTTTTGAAAGTTAAGTAATTCATAAAATAAATTAATATAATTTTTGTCTTAAAATACATTAACAAATGTTTCTAACTGTTGTAGAATACAGGTGCATGAGATTATACACCATTTGCTAACCACTGTTAACCAAACTTAACTAATAAGCAGTGGGCAGAGTTGGTCCTCGGTTACATTCCAATCATGGGAAAGTTAGACTCCAATTTTAAAATTCCAATTTAAGAAGTACTATGTTTGTCATTACTGCATAAGGGAATCTAAAAGCAAAGGGAATGCTTCACGTACTTACTTTCATGCCAATGTAAAAAAATGCTTTTCTAGGTTATTAACTTTCTCAGCATTTGTGTACAAGCAGGAGAAAAAATTGATAAGTTTAGTATATTTAAAAATAAGTATACTCATCATGTAAAAATTGAATTATACTTTTATTTTTCTCACACCTGATCACCCCAAGCACTTAGCTTTCTCCAAGTGTTTAAATTTATTTTTGCAAAACTGAAACAGCTACCAATAGCCTTTTAACTAGGACTAAAAGGGCTGCCCAATTATGACGCTGGTTGACACAGACGACCAGGAGTCAATAAATAGGACTAAAACAACCCATACCATCAGAAAGCCATAAAATACACTTTGGTGAATTCTCCAACCAAAAGTAAAAAGAATTATCATTGTTAGAAATACAATAAGAGTATGATATCTGGCAGGAATAGAAGGATAGAAATGTGAGCAAAGAGGCATAATAATGGAGACGAAATGTGCTGACAGGGAAGAAACAAAGTGAGAGAAAAGTGGAAGGAAGGAGTTTGGAGACAGAAATTAAAGGACAAATTGGATGATCATTATCACCAAGACTGAGAAGCCTAAGCTAAGGGCTTCCTAACAGCAAAAGGATGCATTTAACATAATCTCCAAGAGCAGAAGAGTTAATACACACACACACACACACACACACACACACACACACACTTAACTGAACCTAGACATACACAGGCCTTCAGTTAATCTGGTAAAATTTAAACATAGTAAGGTAACATAAACCTCCCCTTGGATAGGTAGTACAGAAATTTCACCTAAAGTAAGTGGAAAGCTAATATACCCACTTGGAAAAAGACCATGTAAGCATATGGGGAAGAGAACATAAGCACAAGAAAGGGAACCACAAGACCAAAAGCAGGCTGTGTTCAACTCAAGGAGATTCCAAATTGTACTAGAATAACTCAATTATAGGGACAGATGTATCACAGCCCAACACTGAATCATGCAATTAAAACCTTCCCTGTGGTTCTATTTTCCAAGCAGCCAATGTAGAATAGACAGAAAAAAAAGTTTTACAATGTAAGCATCATGGTCTACATTAGATCTATTTCTTAATAAACAGGCTTTCTCCTTAATATGCTCCCTCATAAGCTTATGGTTAATGTGAATTTGCTTTTGAAAGAATGAGCTATACTTTTGGGATGATAATGAGAACAAGTTTCCAATCTATAAAACTGAGAGTAAACTTTGGTCCACAAAGTAAACACTACTTTGAAGTGATTTTTTTGCATTTAAATATTTTTATTAAAAGTTTAAAATAGCTTTGTTTAAAGTATGGTTATTTCCATTTTTAAAAATTAATTTATTTTTCAATTTCAGTTGACATACAACTTGTACAACATAGTAACTAGAGATTTATATACTTTATAAAAGTATCACCCCATAAGTCTAGTACTCATCTAACATCATACATAAATAGTTATTACAATATTATTGACTATATTCCCTATGCTGTACTTTACATCCTTGTGATCATTCTCATAACTTGCAATTTGGATGGGATTTGGGGAATGGGTGAGTTGACTCTTAGTTGACTCTGCTACCTAGTCAATTAGCCAGCTTCTCTTGGTAAAGCACTGACTTTGCCATTCATTTGAATTAACCTGTTAACACAAACTCATGGTTAGAAGAAAACAATTACTCCAAGAGCTAGTACTGTTGTAGGGGAACTTACAGTGCTAAGAAAAATCTGAGTATATCTGTGTTTCTTATAATATATTAAAACTCCTGATTATTCATTACTCATCTATCAGATTGGCAAAAATAAAAACCTATGACAACACATTCTACTGGTGAGGCTGTGAGGAAATAGGCACTCTCATGCATAACCGGTAGGAATGCAAATTGTTATATTCTTTCCAGAGGATACTTCACCAATACCTAATAAAATCCTACTTCTAGGAATCTAGGTAGAAGACACCTCCTCCCCCAACAATAGCAAAAGGTTAGGCACAAGACTATTCATTGTAGCATTCTTACAAAATGTTGCACAGGAGATAAAATATTATACAAAATATACACAAAGTAGTATTTTAAACCAATGCGGTAGATCTGCATGTATTATCATGGATAAACCTTAAATATGGTGAAAAAAGTGACTTTTCGAGTAATTGTGCATAGGATATGACATGCAAAGTTTAAAAATATACAACACTGGGTATATGTATAGGTATGTATGTTACTAAAGTTATGAAAACTATGGATGAGAAAATAACACACTAAAAGAGTAATAATTACTTCTGAGGTTGAAAATACAGTGGGTAGAATTAAGCAGTCTAATATGGCAAAATACTGACATTTGACAAATACAGGAAATAGATTACAAGGATATTTGTTAGATCATTTTCCATGTATCTGAACTATTTCATAGTTAACAAACTTAATTATGATTTTATACAGAGGACTTATTTGGCCATTATTGTTTAATTATACTTCTTTTTTACTTCCAATGAACAAAAATTTTAAAATTCTACAGTGCTTGGTAATTATCTACAACTTAATCATTACTGAGAATATGCTGCCACCTAGCAAAACTTCCCAGAATAGTTTAACAAAAAACAAAACAAAACAAAAGTTTCTCTTCTTATGGATGAACCCTGATTTACTATTTCAGTAAAAATCATCAAAAAGAATTACACACTCAATTATGAAATAGGAGCTTTGCAACTTCAAACGCACAAATATAGTTTTTGATGTTCTTATTTTTTACAATATGTGGAGGCAAATCATTTTGCTTCTACATTTACTACCTTATAGAAAATTAAAAGCAAATTTCTTTTAAAAAATATTTTACTGATTATGCCATTACAGTCATCCCAATTCTCCCCCTTCCTAATGGGCTTGTTGGTAATATCAAGAAAAATATGTCATTTTTATAGAAAGCCCTTGGCCCTTGTATGGAATTAAAGTACCTCTTCAGATTGTTTCATCTCCTAATACTGATTTTATATATCATTGCTACCTAAAGAAATAGATGACTGGAACAAAATCAACTCTGGTTTTGCAAATTCATTGCTCACTAAAAAAACACCATAACTTGTTTTCAATTTTGCATCCTTTCTGTAGTTTTAATGAAAAAGGAGGAAAAAATCTACATGTAGAAGAGTCCCCACCTCCTTTGAATATTAGACTCAAGTTGAGCTATCCCTACTGTCATCTGTCCAATAAGTATTTACTTTTTACTACCTGTAGACAAGGCGCTATGCTAGAGGTTAGGGAAGTTGCTATAATAGGTCAGTTAAATATTCTCCTTTCAAAGTACAATGAAAGTACTAGTGAAGATAAAGCATGGATTAAATAATAAGATGAAAAATGATGACTTTTTTTAAAAAGGTTAAATTTTACATTACTTCAGAATTAACACATTTTAAGGACCCAGAGTCAGGAAGAATTCCAAAACTGTAAGCCTAAATTCATACCTGGACATTTTTAAAAGAATGGAATTATTAAGGGTAGAAGACATTAAAAGATAGCAGAACAGGTGCCGCTGGAGGCAGGCTTTTATTTTCACAAACGATATTTTGGATAATTAAATATACTGGAATTTTTAAAAGAAAAACTATTATAACAATTTACAAGTAATCCAATCAAATAAATCACAAATATGAGCACCAACATCCCAAAGATAATACCAGAGATTTACGGATGTTTGGGAATCTGATGAACACCTAAGGACTCTTTTCCCCACAAAGACACATACGTGTTGTGTGTGACTAATTAACAATTCCAGGCAGTTTTAAGATCCCTGAAATACATTCCTGGGTCTCAGTTAAGGAGAGCTAACTTATTTTTAAAATGATTCCTCAAACTACTCATTCAACCGACAGGCACTGAGCAAAAATTTACAGTCAGGTAGAGAAAGTAAGAAATCTCTCACACATTCTCACACACACTAAGCAACTGTTAGAAGCACTAAAAAGAAGTAAATGGTCCTACAAGAGCTTACAAAAGAGGTAAATGAAAGTCAAGAATGCTTTCCCTGAGAAAGTGGCAAGTAGAAGTATGAAATGTACTAATGAGAGAAAGTTAAAAGGAAGAGCACGTGCAAAGGGTCTGTGGTGTGCTATGATAATGGAAGGCAGCCAGCGTAGTTGTAGTATAGACAGACACAGAGGTGGGGTGCAGGGCTGGGGCGTGGTATAACAGAAGGTGCGGAGATTGGCCTTATTTAGGTAGGTCTTTGCTAAAAAAGCAATGGAAAGCCACCTAATAGGTTTTAGGCAAGGTAGTCAGTCACAGGATTAGATGTGTGTTCTGAAGAGAGCACTCCAGCTGCACTGTGGAGAGTGAGAAGAACCGCGTTTAAGCAGCTGGGAGATGACAACAGAAGTGCTAGAGGGAAATACAACTTGGACTAGGACAGGGGGGGTGATGAAAAGTAATAAAAAAGATCTGAAAGATAACAGTGAATTTGAACTCTTTTTCAGATACATTTCTTCCTTGCAGAAGTTGTTAATTTCTTTTACCAATTTTCTATAAGATGGTTTCTCTTAAATTTCCATGAGCTATTTTATAGTAATGACATTAGGCATTTATCTGTCATATTTCCCTTGGTTCTTTTCCTAATTCATTTTCTTTTTTTTCTTTTGGAATGTTTTTCAAATTTTATGTAGACAAATTTGTATTTGGTCTTCCCTTTGCAGTTTTTCTCTCATTAATTTAAAATTATAATTCCTTCCATCATTCCATTTTCTTTCCCACCTTCATACTAGAACATAAAAGATTTACTTTAGCATGGGACATGTAGACTTCCTAATTTGGTAAGTTCATTTAGTCATCCAGCAAACATTTATAGAGCACACACATTTTAGTTGAAAGACATACACACAAAAAGAGAGAAACAGGTAAACAAGTATCTTCAGAGTAGAAAGATTCTGGCTGCATAAAGAACAGACAGACACTTAGCCCAAACTGAGGTGAATTAGTGAAGACTTCCTAAAGGTCAAATTTTAACTGTTTTGAACAGGCCTGGAAATGAGCTAAATGGTAAAAGTGATTAAATTAGGAGTGGTACATGTCATTACTACTTTCAGAGTAATTACAACATTGAACAGGAACTCACTAGTATTTCCAGTGAACTCCCAGGGACACCACTCCAATTAAGGTCTTTTATACCCCATAGGTAACCTAATGCAAAAAAGCCAAAAACTTTCCTGGAACTAGCACAATCCTGACATTATGTTTATGAATATATGGGAAACACCTTTGGAATTTCCCTCTCCAATAAATCCCGTTTCCCACTGCCAAGTGGAATCCAGACTTATTAACCCAGCAGGAAGTAATATATTTCATTTCCATTTCCTCCTTCACCACACAAGTCCTCATCAATGGAGGGCTATCTATTCCTATACTAACTGCGTGGTTTCCTACTTCCCTTCCATGCTCATACTGGTCCACCTGCCTGGGGTGCCTTCTTCCCCTCCAATGAATCACTGGCTGAAATTCCTGCATAATAATACCTTTAAACACCAAGAACAAATACTGCATTAACTTCATTTTGCCTTCCTTGGAAACTTTTCTGCATTACTAGTTTTCTGGGCATTATTCTGCATCATAGGTGAGTGCTGCTTGCTTTACTTACCTAAGTACAGGTTGCTTGAAAATAGAAAGCATGTCTTACACAAGTGTGTAATATAAACTGTGAGTTGCTTATAGTAGACACACATATTCACTGAATAAAGGGGATAAAGAACTTCCTTCGCTGTAGCTGTGAGATCCTCATTTGATCCTTGCTTTTCCAGCTTAATTTCAGCCTTCAGATGACTTACGACTCCCTTGAATAGAAGCAGAAAGTGGAAATAGAATGGTGGTAGAAATGGTAGCCTGGTGACATCACCATGTTATGGTGGAGGTGATGAGGACAAATGTTTAGTAAGACTGGGTTTAAGAGAACGAGAGAATTGAGGACAGCAAGTATAAGCAACTCAAAGATTAGCTGTATATAGAAGCAAAGAAATAGGGCAGTAAATAAAAGAAAATATGATACTGGAGACGTAAAGTATACAAGCTCTTTCCAGATTAGAAATTTCGTAGCAGAAGCTGCCTAAGGCAGGTATTATAGAGTGTTTATTAACTGCTAGGCACTGTGCGAACACTTCACACATGCCAGTTAATTTAATTCTCACAACCTTGTGTGGTAAGCACTACTATATCATCACGAGTTTCGTTTAACAGACGAGGACACAGAATATACATATGAAATAAACTCCCCAAAGTCCCACAGATACAAATTCCTGAAGTCTGACGTCCAGGGGCAAGTCTCTTGCTTCAGTCACCTAGAAACTCTGAAGGGGTGTTCCCACTGCTAGGCTCCGCGTTCTGGAACAGCAGCCTGGGCCCAGCAACAAGCTCCGTCAGCCACACTCCCTATCCTCACCCCTGCCAGACCACGCGCCCTTGACTGACGCAGAAGACCGCTTCCGAGGGCCTTAAACGTCAGTCCCACAGGTTCTCAGATCTCTGTGCTTACCTCGTTATTGAGGTTCAGAGTCGCGGGTTGAGCCATGGCAGATGTAGGAAGAAGATCCGCTGCTGTTGGCACGTGAACTGCGTTTCCCGTACGGCGTCTGCGTCGCCACGCCCCCTCAACGGCGGCCTCTTCAGCCCAAAACTCAACAATCATGTGAGCTGACCTATGCAGGAATAAAAGAGATACAGACTCCGAAGAGAAGAACCAAACTGTAGGACAACAACTTCCGGAGCAGAGTGCTACGCACCGGAATTACGCGTTCCTATGGAGACGAGACTAGGCGGTGGGTCTTCGGGGCGCACTGTGGGCAGTTTGTTGCCACGGTTGGTTTTGCCGGATGCCCACTCTTTCTTTTTTATTGAATATATTCACTTTAGACTGAGCCTGCATTGTAAAGACCTTGGTTTTTATGTCCCAGTGGAGATAGCTTTTGTAAAAGCAGAACTTGAATCACCAGGTTTTGCTCCAAATATTTAGCGTAAGGGAAGATTTCTACGGTTCCCACATTTTTTTGTTTGAGCCTACCATTATAACCCGGGTATGAACATATTTTGCTGTGCACTGTAATAAAGTTTAATTAGGTAATAAACGTTTAAAGGAAAACCAGGATGCACATTTGTTTCCTCCTGTGGAAATGGATATTTTGAAGTGTGAAGCTTGCAGGCAGAGGGAGTGAGTTCTAATTAGATAACATTGATTAATATGTAACACTTGTACTACTATTAACATGAATCAAGTGCTGGGACACATGCTTTGCATGAATTATTGCCCAAAATAGTCACAGATATCGAATGAGATAGGAACTATCATTCACATTTTACAGATGTGGCCTTACAAGAAGCCAAGTGCCCTGCCCAGAGTGGCCCAGGTGGAGCCAACCACTGCTTCAGGACTCCAGGGCTGGTTGTAATCTGCCAACCCCAGAGCAAAATGAAAATGCAGACAGAACCCCTCACTCAAAAAGTAGGAAAGCGTTTCTTCCATGGTGTTTATTTACCTGTGATATGTTTTTAATGTGGGACTTAATCTGCTACTCCCTCATCTCAGGAATACAGGTGGAGTTAATACAGACCCTCACTGGGGCCCAGGACACCTGCCCCAGGGCTCAAATCCCACTGTATTTTTCTACTCAGGCTGTCATAACAAAATATCACAGACTGGGTGTTAAGGAACAGGAATTAATTTTCTAACAGTGCTAAAGCCTGGAGACCAATATCAAGGTGCCATCAGGGATGTTTCTGGTGAGTGTTCTCTTCCTGACTTGCAGAGGCAGCCTTCTTGCTGTATCCTCATGTGGCCTTGCCATTGTGCACCCCTGAGAGACACTTCTCTGGTGTATTCTTCCTCTTCCTATTGGATTAGGGGTCCACCGTTATGATCTCATTTCATCTCAGTTACCTCCCTGAATGTTTTATTTCCAAATACCAAGACATTGGGGGTCAGAACCTCCATGTACGGATTTTGGCAGGATGCAATTCAATCCATAACACCCATTTTCTTTGAGAAAAAGTTATCTCAAAAGTAATCTTTTCCTTATCTAACATGCCTGATGACTGCCATTTCTATCATTTTGCACTTTCAAGAATTGTGTTATACATTTCTAGATTACTGCTAAACTTACGGATGTTTAGCAAACAGAATAAAATTGTGAAGTAGGCTTACACATATATGGACAACTGATTTTCAACAGTTGCAAAGACAGTTCAGTGGGAAATATGGTCTTTTCAAACATTGTGCTGAAACAATTGGATATCCATATGAAAGAGTAATGTTGACCCATATTGCACACTAAATAGTAAAACAACTTAAAAAATGGTTCATACACCTAAATGTAAAACTTAGAAGTAAAAGCTTATAGAATAAAACACAGGACAAAGATTTTGTGACCTATAGTTAGGGAAACATTTTTGGATATCAGAACAAAAACAGAATCTCTATAAAATACATTGATAAATTAGATTGAATAAAGGTTCAAACTTCTACTTTGCAAAGTACATTGTTAGGAGAGTAAAAAGAGAAGCTGCAAATAAAGGAGAAAATTTTGCAAATAACACATTTTATAAAGGACTTTTATCTAGAATACATAGAGAACTCTCCAGATTCAATACGTAAATGAATAGCCCAATAAAAACATGGGCAAAAGATCTGAACAGATACTTCACCAAAAGATAGGTGAATAGCAAATAAGCACATGAAAATATGTTCAGCACCATCAGAAAAAATGTAAATTAGAACCACAATATCACATCATTACAAATCTATTAGAATAATTTAAATTTAAAAGTCTAATTATACCAAGTGCTGATGAAGCTGTGGAGCAACTGGACTTCTCATGCATCATTTGTGGAAATATAAAAGGGTAGAATCGCTTTGGAAGAAGTTTGGTAGTTTCTCAAGCTGTGTGTCCATTAGCCATATGATCTAGACATTCCTCTCCCAGATCAATAAAGAAATGAATACCCATATCCATATGAAGACTTGTGCATGAATGTCCAGAGAGGCTTCATTTGTAATAGCCAAAAAATAAAAACAATTCCAATTCCTATTCAACTGACAAAGGAATAAACTGTGACATGTACACAGAGAGACAGACACACATGTACACACACAAACTGGACCATCACTCAGAATAAGAATACACATTACAGTATGGACACATTTTTAAATAATTATGCTGATAGAATTCAGACAAAAGAACTACATATTGTATTATTCTAATTATGTAAAATTCTAGGAAATGCAAACTAATGTGTAGAGACAAAAAAATCGATCAGTGGCTTTGCCTAAGGACCTAGGGGAGGAAGGATGCATGCTGGGAAGGTCAAATCACAGAAGGTCAGGAAGAAACTTTTTAAAGTCATGATATGTTCATTTTCTCGACTTTGGTCATGATATCACATTGTATACATATGTCAAACATGTACCATTTAATTATGTTCATTTTATTTTGTGTTAATACTACCTTAGTACAGCTGTTAAATAAATACCCTTACCCATTGAGCTAGAAATTCTACTTCCAGAAAAATATACTACAGTTATATTGGTACACATTCATGATGCATGTACAAGAACACTCATTACACAAGTGTTTGTAATAAGAAAAGTTTGGTGGAAACTTGTCCATCAACACAACTAACAAGGTGATTTTAATCCTACATCTTTTTCTTACTTGAATGAGTCAGTAAAAGTTATTGGAAATCCTGTATTTTTAAAGCATGCTTTCAATTTTTAGTATTTAGACTATTATTAATAAGTCACCTCCCAACAGATTGTGACACAACTAAGTGCTTCAATCCCACCTGAGAACTTCTGCATTTTTTTTGTTGTTGTTATTCTGTTCTCTGCACTTTCAAACTTTTATCCCCTGGATGGCAGTGTTGTTCTCCAAATTTCACAGTACAGTGGAAACTTGGAATATTAAAGAAAATGGGCTAAATGAATGGATTATGGTACCATTTTCTGAATTAGAAGAAAAATAGGTTTATCCAGTTTTATTTCTTTAATATCTAAGATTAACCCCTCAGGTTTCAGTTTTTGATTTGAAGTGAATCATTAAATAATAATAAATCTAATTGAACTAATTGAACTATTAAGGAATTTATTTAAGACTCAATGTTCTATGTTTATGTATGAATAAAGCATACTGAAGGGTATACCTAGTTACTTCATAGGAGACAGGTAATTGGCAAGTCACTCAGCTAATATGTTTACTAAATCAATTCTCTAACATGTTTTTGTCTAAGTTTCATTTGAATTTTTATGGAGTGTTTTGATTAGATTTGTTTATTAATGTGTCTAGAAAATCTAAGGAAAAGTTTCTATTTCTGGACTTTTAGATCTTAAAATTGTGAAATAGCTAGTTAATGTCATATAGCCAAGTTTTACAGAATCTGAAGGGATGGAGCCTATCCTTAGCAGTTTAGTATTTTGGCTAAGAACTTTGGCTCTGGGATCAGACTACTTATATCAAATTCTAATTCTGTCTCTTAATATCTGTGTGCCCTCTGGCAAATCATGTAAGCTCTATGTGGCAGGTTTCTTTATTTATGAAATTGGGAGTGATAATCAACCTCATAGGATACTTTTGATGATTAAATGAAAACAGTGTGCAGGGAGTTCTTGATGAATATTTACCTCTCAACAATTTAAACTGTTATTATTTTCTGTTATCGCATTTGACCTTGACTGGAACTTTGTGAGTAGGCATGGTACGCATGAGGTATTCATGTCTTGGGAATAACAAATGTGCTTGAGGCCGTAAAGGTATAGAGGGAAATCCAGGTCTCTTGACACAAAAATCACTGGTGGCAGCTTTACAACAACTCTATGATAAGAATGTATAAATTATATTTCTAAGTTATGATAACCATGTTAATTTTGTGTCATTCATGTATTTATCAATGTTTAATAATTAATAAGCTGGTGCATTTTATAAAATATAATTAATAAGCTAATGTACTTTATAAACTATAAAGTTCTTCATATGTCTAATTTATTTCCTTTATTTACCAATTAACCCAGGATAGGCTCAAGATTATGCAACAAAGCCCATAATAATTGAAAGCTAAATTCAGAAAACATGATTAAGGCACAATTCAGAATGCTTTTCAATATAATGATTGGCTTTGATTCATTTTAATCAATATTTAAAGGCAGCTCTGTCTTTGATGGCTGAGGACAGTTGTAAGCCATAACAAATAGAAAGTGAGGGAGTTGAACACTGAGATTTATGTTTAATGTGAAGGAAACCTTGCATCTATTCAAGTAAGACCAATGGAAACAGTTTGAAATTACACATAGTGCAGAACTGCTTTGAACTTGACAAATATAGAAACACTGTGTTGTATTGTCAGTGGACAGGACTGACCAGGAGTGGGTCTGCCTCAGGCTGGTCTGTGCTGTGTGGGTACTTGACTTCGTGTAGAAAAGATTTCACATCACCAGTCCAGGTGATTTTGTGAGGATGTTTATTTTAAACTTGGGGGCAGTGAAACAAAGGACTGACATAGGGAGGAGAAGCAACAGGAGAGACCCTATGAGGTCCTTCACTTTGTCTCCCTAGAAACACAGGAAAAAACTGAGCCAAGGCAGGGCTGCTGTTAGCTGACCAGAGAGTCAGAGAAAAAGACGGACTTGGAGACAAGATTGGGGGTAAGCCTGGGATTAGCTGCTGCTGCCTGCTGCTCCCCTGGTTGCAAGTCTTGTGGGGACCCTTAGAATTTATGAGGAAGTAGAAAGTTCATGGCCAAGAAGGGACATGGACATGCTCTCCAGCGCACCTGCACTGGTACCCTTTGTCTTGAAGCTTTAATTTCCCTTCTGCAAGTAGAGTCTAGTGTGTGGGGGGGTGACATTCAGCAGGCTATTCATTAGATTTCCAGGTGCATTTTTAATATGCTGATGTATCAAAATGAGTGTATAGGGCAGTCTGGGATTATTCTTTGGTCTGCTTTACTATTTTACTTTTATCTTGGGTCTGCCTGGTTTTAATTGGGTCTTTGTTATTTGTTCCCCTGATTTCATTTGTCCTTGGGTTTGGCTGACACAAATGGCATTAGTTGTGTCTCTATTCTCTGTCTTCCCAACCAGGGTGATTTAAACTATGTATTGCCTGGTTAGGGAGGAGAGATATAAACCATTTTCTCTTCGTTGGGGAAGATAAGTTCTTGCAATTGGATTGGAAGAACTTGCTTGGCCTCGTTTAATGATCTTGTCTCAGTTTCCCCATTCCATTTGCCCAGGAATTTTCCTAGCTTCTTACTATTCTGCCTTAGGAGGATAATTTTAGGAAAATGAAACAAAGGGAAATAAAAGCAGGAAAATGAGATAGAACCAAAACAAGGTTAATATATAAATGTATGTCACAATGTCCTGTACCTTATTTTAGGGATGAGCTAAAGGTTAAACTGTAAGATTATAGTGCTAATATAAAGGTGTAAATGCAGTAATTTTTATGCTTTAAGTATCTGTAATGTAGAATGTGTCTTATTTTTAGCAGTGTAATTAATGTAGATATTAAGAACAAAGAAATCCGTCAACTAGGTCCTCCTTTCTGAAACCATCATGTCGTACTCATAGAATACACTCAACATCTTTATAATAAACAGTCATTATATTTACTATGTATCTGTCATTAAAAGATACTTATATTTTTGTGTTCCATTGCTGGAGGGCATCCTAGGTTTTGATTTGTCAAAGTATTGTTTCAAAATGTTAAAGATCAAGTTTTTAAAAAGAGAGAGTGGTTCATCTCCCAGCCTTGAGACTAACAGGGTCTGGGATTACTTTCTGCTGTAAACAACTGGAAAAATGGACTAAATGTATGGACTTTCACATATAATTCATACATAATTTTTGCACATTGAACAACAGGCAGCAGAGGGCTGTGATCCCTGAAAGAAAACAAACAATAAAAACCTGTTTAAGGTGATTTTCTACGCTCTCAGTGTCAGTATCAATTAAACTTCTCTACAACAAGATATATTTTATGTTATGAATATTTTGTTTTAAAATTATTGTACTACTGTATTATTTTAAACACTCATATCACCCCTAAGTACCATGGTGTCATTTAATTTGTTCCCTAATGCCTACATTTACTCTGATTTGTTACTTATAAAATGTTTCATTGCTAATATCGTGTACCTTCATGAGAAGGCATGGATATTTGACTCCTAGGACATTGGTACCTATTATGATCATTGTCTAGCTCCATTAATTTATTAATTGCTCTAAAATGGTGATATTTTAATTATATCATCTGTTCTTCATTTAAGAGTTGTTCTAAAGGAAACTTTGCCTTTTCAATTACTTGGTTATGTGAGGGTACAGTCATATAGGACAGGCAGAATAAAAACTTGATAGCCTCTATTGGTTTTAAAAATGAATTGGTTTCCTAGCATTGGTTTCTCAGTTTTTAAAAATGCTTGTTTTAGAAAATAAATATCAACTCTGGGGGAAGAATCTATGTCATTGGGGTTTTAATCCTACTCAGCTGATCAGTTGGTCAGGGAATTAATAAAGGTGGATCATAGTATATATCCTGTTGCTATCACAAGTTACATAGTAGCTCCTCAACTACTTCTTTTCTTTTCCTAGATTTGTTTCAGACAAATTGAAATGTTACTACTCCATAATGTCCCCCCTCCCTGACCCAGGAGAAAACAAAGGACAAGAGCAAGAATCACAAGGAAAAAGTAGGGCAGGCAGAAGGTTCCAGATTATTTTGAGGTGTAAATTCACAAGCCCATTAGGTTGTTTGGGGAGGCCATAGTTAGGCTGCCCTTTGAATCAGGTATGTTGATTTCCAGAGTGATCTAGAATAGAAATACCCAGAGGGAGAATCAACTGTGTTTTAGGACACATCAAAGGTAAAAAACAAGGAAATGAAGTTCTGTTACTGAGTTCAAGAAGTGATTACTGATCTAGATGAAAACTGGAGATAAAGAAGAGTATGTTGGAGTCTGCATAGGCCCTAGGATGAAGAGAAAATCAAGATCAGTGATGGTAAAATCAAAGAGTCCAAGATAATTGTTTTAAAAAATTTGGGAACACTAAAGTTCATTTTCATTGAGCCATTTACACATGATTTAAAGAGAAAGATGAGGAAAAAAGAAAATTTTAAATTACTGAAGTGCTCAGTTCTTAATTTATTCTTGAGTGACCTAATTTGTTTTAGATTTTGGGGAAGTGGTTGATTATGTATGTTTGATTATATGCTGATTTAAATGGTGTCTATATCTTTATCAGAATAGAAATTTTAAATTGAGTTGCTCTAACTTTCACTACTGGGTTGATAAAAGCACTGTTAAGTCTAACAGTGCTTAATTTAAGCAACCATGACTAGCAACCTCTTGCCAGAAATCTTAGATGGAAGGATAATAATTGCTTGACAATATCAGCCTTCCATATTACAAATGACCTTCTTTATCTTCAACACTGAGATTCAGCAATGCTAATGCAATGCTACAAACAGACTGTAAATTAAAAGAAGCTGTTAGAATTCTTACCATTGCCTCAGTTTTATTATATTGGTTATAGCTAAAAGAAGATTATATGTTACTTAGCATATGTCTAGTCATTAACACACACAAAAATAATAACTAAATAAATTTTTAAAAACCCAAATTGCAAATTCAGTAGAATCCAGGGAAAAATAAAAAGATAATGTTATATTAGTGAGGAGAGATCCATGAGATTGAACAGATAGAACAAAACTAGATAATTAGAAATGATAAAAAGGTGTTAAAAGAAATTGTATTTCATGTAAGGATGCTAAATGTGTCTTTACCTCTGATAGTGTGTCAAGTCCAAGTACTAACAGATGTAGTTTAACAAATGTCAACTGTAGTTAGAATTTTGACAGTGTTCTAGTGGTAAATGTTTATGTCCATCCAGTCTGGAATACTGTATCTAAACAGAACTGGGAAAATGGACACTGAACTAGGCAGAATGATTCATCACCCACATGTAATTATTTTGTGTCAAAAAAGAAGCCCAAATCTATAGTTTTAGGTTTCTTCTTTTAAAATATATTTTATTGATTATGCTATTACAGTTGTGCCAATATTTCCCTTTGCCTCACTCTGCCTGGTTCCTGCCTTCTCTCCAGCAATCCCCCCCCCCAACTTAATTCATGTCCATGGGTTGTACATATAAGTTCCTTGGCTTTTCCATTGCCCATACTGTTCTTAACATCTCCCTGTCTACTTTGTACCTACCCAAAGGTACTGGGTACTAAATCCCAGTACCTTTTTTCCCACTTTCCCCTTTCTTCTTCCCAGATGTTAATCCTCCAACTGATTTTCATATCTATGATTGTATTACTGTTCTAGTTGTTTGCTTAGTTTGTTTTTGTTTTTTAGATTCAGTTGTTGATAGTTATGAATTTGTTGTCATTTTAATGTTCATAGTTTTTATCTTTTTTAACAATAAGACCCATTAATATTTCATATAATAGGGACTTGGTGATGATGAATTCCTTTAGCTTTACCTTGTCTGAGAAGCACTTTATCTGCTCTTCCATTCTAAATGATAGCTTTGTTGGGTAGAATAATCTTGATTGCAGGTCCTTGCTTTTCATCACTTTGTATACTTCTTGCCAGTCCCTTTTTTCCTGCAAACTTTCTTTTGAAAAATCAGCTGCTAGTGTTATGGGAACTCCTTTTTAGGTAACTCTCTGCCTTTCTCTTGCTGCTTTTAAGATTCTCTATCTTTAACCTTTGGCATTTTAATTATGATGTGTCTTGGTATGGACCTCTTTGGGTTCAACTTGCTTGGGACTCTGTGAGCTTCCTGGACTTATATGCCTATTTCCTTTGCCAAATTAGGGAAGTTTTCTTTCATTATTTTTTCAAGTAAGTTTTCAATTTCTTGCTCTTCCTCTTATCCTTCTGGCATCCCTATGATTTAGATGTTGGCCTTTTGGAGATGCTCAGAGTCTTCTTAAACTCTCCTTGTTTTTTCTGAATTCTTGTTTCTTCATTTTGTTCTGGTTGAGTGTTTATTTCTTCCTTATGTTTCAAATTGTTGATTTGAATCCTAGCTTTCTTCTCTTCACTATTGGTTTCCTGTGGGTTTTTCCTTATTTCCCTTAGTATAACCTTCATTTCTTCCCTTATGCTTTTGCCATATTCAATGAGATCTTTGAGCATTCTGACCACTGGTGTTTTGAGTGCTGTATCTGATATAGGCTGGCTATCTCCGCATTGCTTAGTTCTTTTTCTGGGGTTCTGTTTTTCACTTGGGCCATATTTCTTTTTCTCCTCATTTTTGGCAGCCTCCCTGTGTCTGTGTACTAGGTAGAGCCACTTTGAGTTCCCGTCATAGCACATCTATAAGTTGTATGGGGTGGAGCTCTGGGTATTCACCAGGGCAGGGCAACCTGTTTTGCCACTTTGTGGTTCCATGTGTGGGGGAGGGGTCGAAGAGGGGACAGTGCCACTGCCAGCTGACTTCTGGGGGCTTACCTGGCACTTGCCCCTTTTCCATTCATTTCACCTACTTCCTGCGTGCTCCTGGCATCCCCCCTCCAGCTGCTGTCCTGGTTGTGGTTACCAGAGTGTGTGGGTTTATGTACATTCTGGGCTCTCCTAAGAAACCAGCAGTTTCTTCCTCTGCCCCTGTCCCCACTGGGTTTACAGCCAGAAGTTATGAGACTATTTTTCCCAGCACTGGAATCCTGGGCTGTGCTGACTGGCCTGGGACTGGGATCGCTCATTCCCAAGGCGTCCCCCTGATTGTTATTCTCCACATGTGAATGTGTGACCACCCATTCCACCAGCCGCAGCAGCCTTGCAGCCCCTGGCTCACCACCACCATACCTCGTCCTCTCTGTCTCCACCCCTCCTACCTTTCTGGATGAATATAGCTTCTTTAAATCCTTGGTGGTTGGATTTGGTACAGTTCTGAGTGTTTTTCTGGGTGATTATGTGGCAGTCCTGGGTGTTTTTATTTTTAAGTTAATTGTGTTCCTACTTAAGGTTGTGAAATGAGATGAAGCATGTCTACCTAGGCCTCCATCTTGAACAGAAGCCTAGAATTCTATTTTACTTTATAATTAAGGTTTTTGCAAGAGCTTTCATACAAAGTAAAGGAATGGTTTTTCCCTTTGGGATAAGTGATTTTTTTTTTTTTTTTAGTTTTCAGGAAGTGAATTTTTCATTTTCACATTGTTATATTTAACATAAGAAAACTTCATATATTAATATTTTTAACTGTAGAAATGAATTGCAATGTATGGTTGTATATTCTTAATGAAAACTGATCTCTCTATGAATACACTGATTAAAAAAATTTATGTCATAAGTGTACTAGAACTTAATATCAAAAATAAAAATGCATTTATAAAATCATTCTTAATTTTTTCTTTAACAAGGAGTCTTTTATGGTCACACATATTTAATATATTTATTAGGGTTTAAGTTTATTCTTCATTAGCTTTATATTGTAGTTTTCAAAATAGTGCCGCTGCAGTGCTATTGTCAAAAAAATTAGGTCATCATTGCTTGTGGAATAAAGGAGCCGTGTGATTTCCCAGGTTATTGCCAGCATATGATTTGGAATACATTAAGTTTTGTTTGGTCCAACTCTGTAACTGTTTTAAGAAAGCAAAGACTATGCTTCCAGTTTTGTTGACTCCATACAGTATCGAGATACATAATATGAGGTATTATAGGTTCATAATTATACTGTTATCACTCTTGAACGTATTACTGAATCAAAAATAGATAATATATCAGAACTACACCTTTTTAGCTACTTGCATGTATTAAGTTATTATTGAACATACTTTTTTTCAAGTTAGAATGTCTTATAATATGTTAATCTTGTAAATCTCTCTTGATTTCCACATTTCCTTCCTAGTTTACACTCTTGTGTTGCAATGTTTGGGCTGGCAGTACATAATCAGAGAGTGATCAGATTTTAGTTCAGTGTTCAAAATTGCTAAAAGCTAGTTAGTAATCTATATTCATTCTGATTATATAACCCATTTTGTTCCCATACATTTGCATTCAACTGCATGATACAAGAGCAATTCATTATATTTCCCCTAATTCGAGTCCTCTCAACTTTTAAATCCCCTCAGCTCCTATTCTTGTATAGTTACTGGCTCTATAATCATCTCAGAAACCTGAAGTTGTGAATTTTTCCCTTTGTCTTGCTTTTTGCATCAGTCTCTACAGCTTGTATCTCTCCATACTTCTTCATCCCTACTGCCCTGTTTCTAGTTCAGGCATTAGCTATCTGTCATCTGCCCTTGGACCAGCTTCTAGAATGATCGCATCCAGTCCAAGTTTTATACTGCATCCAGAGTATTCTTTGTAACCTCTGTACAGTTCTTCAGTGGTTTCCCCCTGCTTACAGGATAATTTTAAACCATTTTCATTTGTCATATAACACCCTGAAGCTTTAACAATTAGAACTCTCACCCTTGTACTTTACATACCACCAATACTCAACTACTGTAGACTTGATTGCACCCTTACAAAGCAATTTTTGTAAATTGATTTGAGAGAGAGAGAGAGAGAGAGAGAGAGATTTGTTGTTCCACTTATTTATGCATTCACTGATTTATGCTTGCATATGCCCTGACTGGAGATCAAACCCACAATCACGGTGCATCAGGACAATGCTCTAACCAACTGGGCAGGTCAACTAGGGCTGCCATGCTATTTTTCATGTAGCTTTTTCAGGTGGTGGCTATTTTTTCTCCTATGGCCTTATGTCACTGACCCTGAAACTAGAATAGATGCCCTTTTTGATTCTCTCTGTTGTATCCAAAACATTGTTCATTCCTCGTTCTAAAAAGCCTCCATCATTGAAGCTTCTGCCATCAGACTATGTCACTTGCTGTATAGCAATAGATTGTCTATATTGTTGTGTATTTCTATTGCTAGAGAGACAAACCTCCAGTTCCCTGCCGTGGCTTCTCAATTTCTTGACTTTCCTTTATTAACCCTATTTTCACTCTAAAACAGTCAACTGTTCTCAAGTTCTTACTCTAAACTAGCCATAACCAACAACTGCCCTCCTTCCTCCATAATTTCAATAGTAAACATCCACTTTTCTCTTCCTTTCCAGCATTTTATTATTAAAAAATTATCAAGCCCTTGCTGGCATAGCTCAGTGGATTGAGCGCGGGCTGGGAACCAAAGTGTCCCAGGTTCGATTCCCAGCCAGGGTACATTCCTGGGTTGCAGGCCATAACCCCCAGCAACCGCACATTGATGTTTCTCTCCCTCTCTCTCTCTCTCTCTCTCTCTCTCTCTCCCTCCCTCCCTCCCTTCCCTCTCTAAAAATAAATAAAATCTTTAAAAAAATTATCAAATGTATGAAAAATTTGAAATAATTTTACAGTAAAAACTTGTATACACAGCACCTAGATTCTATCATTAAATACAATAGCCAAGTGCTGGAAGCAACCTAAGTGCCCAACAGTAAATGCATGGAACAAAAAACTATGGTACATTTACACAATGGAATACCATGCAGCAGAAAGAAATAAAAAACTCCTATCCTTTGTGACAGCATGGATGGAACCAGAGAGCAAAAATGAAATAAGCCAGGTGGTAAAAGACAAATACCATATGATCTCACCTATAAGTAGAACCTAATCAACAAAACAAGCAAGCAAGTAAAATATAACCAGAGACATTGAAACAAAGAACAAACTGACAGTAACCAGAGGAGAGAGGGTTAATGGGGAAAAAAGGTGAACAGTTGTCAAGGAACATGTATAAAGGACACATGGACAAAGCCAAAGTAGGGTAGGACTGAAGGCAGGAGGTAGGTGTGGATGGTAGGGGAAGGGTGGTAGGGAGAAAGTGGAGACAAGTGTGCTTGAACAACAACAATAAATAAATAAACAAACAAACAAACAAATAAATAAAATTTTACTGTATTATCTATCTACCTACCTCTCTATCCATCCATCCATCCCACTGTATCTCTGTCTTTAATCCATTTTATTTTAGGTGCATGACAAGGTAAATGGCAGACACCAGTAAACTTCCCCTTTAATGAATATAATTAACTACACTTTAATTATTTGTTTAATAATAATTCTCTCTCCATCACACGTGCACACACACACACACACACACACACATTTATTTTCATCCTTCTTTACCACTGGATGGCGATCTTCCTGAGGGCATGCATAATGATCCACTCATATTTGTGTCACTAGTGGCTAGCATGAAAGCATTTAGTCATTTAGTAATTGGGAAAAAATGCTAGTTGAATAAATGACGATCTCTCTTTACAATCTAGTCAGTTACCTAATCTAGTCAGTTAAGGTAATTGTATAAATCCCATTGGATCACTGAAATTCAGATTTAGGTTACCTTGACAAATCAGTCAGGGAACATTGCCAGGATGTCAGGACATAGATTGAGTTTATAGACAAGTCAGGCTTTTTCTTGAAACCCGTTTCTTACATTTCATTACATTCTAAAGAAGTAACAAAATTGAAATGTATGAGCAAAAGTTATAATGCTTAGCTGCTTTCTACAGAAAGGTGTGTTTATTGCTGCAGTCATTTTTATTTTCTATTATGGCTAAGTGTAGGGTAATAGTTTTTTATTAGTTTACTATGTCTAGAATAATTATTGTATAGTCTCTCTTAATAAAGAATTACTCCCAGAATGCATTTTACCTTTGAGCTTAGTTAAACAAAACTATATCATATACAGCATAAAGGTACCATTAAGGAATGTTTATATCAAATATGTTAGGTTACATGGGTAAGATGTTTAATAAACTGAATGTAACCTGACTTGGCTTTCAGATATATGTGTTGATTTTTTTGTGGTTGCCTGTAGTATAAGTTATGCTGATGTCATCATGTTAATAAGAAAATTAAGACTATGTAATATATCATACTCCCAACAATGTAATTGGATAATTTATCCTTCCCACTAAGAGAATCAATCATCATAAACTTACTGAACAGATGCAAAGGAAAAATGAAGATATGATATGCTCCGACAAGATGACACCACTAATAATACTCAACAAGAAGCATGAGGCATGAACGCAAACCTTAAATGATAGAACAACACCTTTTATTTATTTATTTTTAAACGCAAGTGTGATTATAAATCCATCTGTTTCATAATCAGCTTGCAAAGTACATCTGGTATTGCTATATTTGCTCATGAAATATTTCTTAAATGCACTTAAAGCCCAAAGTGAATATTGCTAGTCTATGGCTTGAGAGAATAAATGTCCATATGGCTTCCTTTCATACCTTTATTAATTTCATCACTGTATTTCTTAATTATGCTTTCTCAGTAAGTATGTAACTGTTGCCATTAAAAACATAAACTGATTAAATGAGTGTTTGAAGGACAGTCAGGTAACTGGTGGCTTAAGTTAGTTATGTAAATTGAGTATAATTTAATTTCTACTTAATTATTCCTTTCTATTAAAATGATAGAAAATGCAACATCACTCGAGTTTTTTTTAATATATTTTATTGATTATGCTATTACAGTTGTCCCATTTCCCCTTTCACTCCCCTCCACCCTGTACCCCCTCTCCCACCCACGTTCCCCCACTTTAGTTCATGTCCATGTGTCATACTTATGAGTTCTTTAGCTTCTACATTTCCCGTATTATTCTTGCCCTCCCCCTATCTATTTTCAACCTACATTCTATGCTACTTATTCTCTATACCTTTTCCCCCTCTCTCCTCCTTCCCCCACTACTGCTAGCCCTCCATGTGCCCTCCATTTCTGTGGTTCTGTTCCTGTTCTAATTGTTTACTTAGTTTCTTTTGGTTTTGCTTTAGGTGTGGTTGTTAATAATTGTGAGTTTGCTGTCCTTTTACTATACGTGTCTTTTCTTTATCTTCTTGTCTTAGATAAGTCCCTTTAGCATTTCATAAAGTAAGGGCTTGGTGATGATGAACTCCTTTAATTTGACCTTATCTGAAAAGCACTTTATCTTCTCTTCCATTCTAAATGAGAGCTTTGCTGGATAGAGCAATCTGGGATGTAGGTCCTTGTCTTTTATGAGTTGGAATATTTCTTTCCAGCCCCTTCTTGCCTGTAAGGTCTCTTTTGAGAAATCAGCTGACAGTCTGATGAGAACTCCTTTGTAGGTTACTGTCCCCTTATCTCTTGCTGCTTCTAGGATTTTCTCCTTCGTTTTTACCTTGGCTAATGTAATTATGATGTGCCTTGGTGTGTTTCTTCTTGGGTCCAACTTCTTTGGGGCTCTCTGAGCTTCTTGGATTTCTTGGAAGACTGTTCCCTTTGCCAGTTTGGGGAAGTTCTCCTTTATTATTTGTTCAAATAACTTTTCCACTTGTTGCTCCTCCCCTTCTGGTACCCCTATAATTCAGATGTTGGAATGTTTTAAACTTTTTGCACATGGCATGATTCTTTATATAGAAAACTCTACAGACTCTACCACAAAACTATCACAAACAATAAAAAAAATAGTAAAATTGCAGGATGCAAAATCAATGTACAAAAATTCACTGTATTCCTGTATACTAACAATGAAATTTCAGAAAAAGAAATAAAAATTCCTTTTGCAATTGCAACAAAAGGAATAAAATACTCAGTTATAATCTTACCAAAGGATGTGAAAGACCTACATACTGAAAACTACAAAGCATTATTTAAAAAGATTGAAAAGGACACAATGAAATGGAAAAATATTCCATGTTCATAGATTAGAAGAATCAACATAGTTAAAATGTCTATATTACCCAAAGCAATGTACAAATTTAATGTAATCCTCATCAAAATCCCAATGATATTTTTAAAATAAATAGAACAAAAAATCACCAAATTTGTATGGAACCACAAAAGAGCCAAAATAACCCCAAGAATCTTGAGAAAAAAGAATAAAGCCAGAAATATCATATTCCCTGACTTGAAGGCAACAATAATCAAAACAGCATGGTATTGGCAGAAAAAGATACACTACCAATGAAACAGAATTGAAAACCCCCAAATAAACCCATAAATATATAACATATAATATATAATGTATAATGTATAATATATAATATAATATATATTTTATACATAACATCTTTATATATAATATGGAATATCTAATAATTTATATATAATACACAATATATAATATATGATATTTTTATATAATACAGAATATATATTATTTCCCCATATATATGGGGAAATAATTTTTGACAAAGAGGCCAAAGAATATACAATGGAGAAAAGAAAGCCTCTTCAATAAATGTCCCTGAGAAAACTGAAAAGTGATTACTATTTGTCTCCATATACAAAAATTAACTCAAAATGGATTAAACACCTAAATATAAGACCTGAAACAATAAATTACATAGAAGAAAACATAGGTACTAAACTTGTGAACCTTGGCCTTAGAGAGGATTTTATGAATTTGATCCCAAAGTCAGGGGAAGTAAAGGCAAAATTAAATGAATGGGACTACATCAACCTAAACTACTCTTTTTATCATAACCTTTCTCCTTTGAGAGTTTGATCTCTTTTCTTAGGGTTTTAGGATTTACATTTGCATACATTTTTCTCTTCTGTCAATACTGTTATTTTCTGTATAGTCCTATTCATTTTTCTATCTTGGGGAAGAGGGACAAATGTTTCCATGAGAATGTTTTAACACCTCTTAAAATCAATATTTAAAAATATTTAATTTCTTAATCGGTGTTGATGACAACATGGTCAAAAGACCAGTATTTTTGGTAGGTGTTCAATACTCTAATCTAATAATTTTTAGAGAAATTTGGTAATATATATTAAAATATAAAATGTTTATACTCTGTCAGCAATCTATTTTGAGAAACAGTTACACTTTGCAAATGTACACAAAACAATATATTCATATTCATTGAGAGTATTAATTGTACTCTTGTTTACAAATTGTGAAATATTGAAACCAAGAAAATTGTTGCCTAATAAGGGAAAAATTATATACATTATTTCCTATCTAAGTTCATCTTTTTGTTAAAAAGAACCCATAATCTATAAATGCTATAAATGACTAAAAACAAACATGAAACACAGCTAAAGTGTGTCTAATGCTTTTTAAAATTTAACTTGTTTTCTTACATACATGCAAAAACTGTTAACCCTAGCGTTTCATACTACTTTTGAAATCTTGACCATCTGTTGTTATTTTAAAATCCAATCCTTACCATTGCATTCTGTTACTTTTTTCAATGCTTAATGTGATATTCTACATAATTGCACTTTTTTTAAAGGTTATTATTTTTACTCTGATTTCCATTGTACATCTTTTTGGAAAATTTATTTGGGGTGCAGTACAATTTATTTCCTTTATAAAATCAACAGGCACAGCATTGGTGGGCTTGTTCTGCCATTTCTGCCATGTAGTCAATCCAGCACAACCCAGGCTTCCCACCCACCATTCTCTTGTCCTGGAAGTCTTTGCTGTGAAAAAAATGTGGAATTTGTTATTAAATATCATTAGCTTAATAATACAGGCGATGTTGGAGAACCAGCCCTTTTTAAAAAGCTAATAGACCCTGAAATACTTTGAAGTAATAAAATAAGGCAGGCTTTAAGCAGTATGTACATTTCTTATCTCTAAGTAAATTCCGCTGGAAGTTGCCATCACTTTCACATTTACTCCACACACAGCAGAGGCCTTGACAGCGGTGACTCCGCAGACAAGCATTCTGTAGTTCCAGAAGGAAAAATAGAGTAAACGCGGTTAGAATTAGAGCTTTTGAAAGTCAGGATGGATTTCGGTGATAAGAAATACTGACTGCCACTTTTAATTTTAAATAATGTCTAAATTCATAGATAAAGTAATAAATTATTATTTCAAAACTTTTTAGATAAACACTTATAAATAAGAATAATTATATAACCAACACACAGTGCATGATAGAGAAGAAAATGAGGAAAGGAGACATTGAAAGTATTAAAATTTCCTATTTGTTCTTAGTTGTGTGGCAGTGCTAGTAAAGGGCTACTTTCTAAAGTATGGGATTAAATGTATTTTATAAAGTTGTATTTATAATGATAGGTACATAACTAAAATAGATGAGAAACTTCTAAATTATTAAGACAGAAATATGTTCATTTTTTATATATTCTAAATCCTGATAAACACATAAAATCACTTGTTGTCAGAAATAAAGCATTGTCAGAGACTACTAAAGAGTTACTCTAGCAAAATAAAAATGAGTGAGGTAATAGTCAAATTAAAATATTAGCAGAGAGAAAATAAATTAAGAAATTTATTACTAACTCTAAGTATAGAATCTTTAAAATGCTTAAAAATCCGAACTGAAAATTTCAAATGGTATCAATGTGGAATGTTGAGGGACAGGAACAAGTAGAAAGAAATAGGTAGAAGTAGCATGTTCATGCTGTCCTGTTGGAAAGGAGTTTGTGTTTACTGATAGTGGTGAACTCTAGATGTTACACAAATGTTAAAAATTTACTAATGATTAGAAGAAAAAATAGAATGTTTAATTTAAAGCAAGTAAGGATATAAGAACAAAAAGACAAGTGAAAAATAGATACAAAACAAGAAAAAACAGGAAGCATAGGGAAAAAAAATACAAAATGTAATAGAGGTAAGAAATACAAACATTTAAATAACCACGGTAAATGTGAATGTTAAATGTAGCTATTAAAATAACTAGGGGCTTAAATTAATTAAAAAGCCCCTTAAATCCACATAAATGCTTATTATGAGAGACATTGCATGTATGTTCATGACAGTACTGAATAAACAGAGGAAAATGGAGGAGCATTTCTTGGGAAGAACAATTCATTGTGAACAACAAGAAAATGTAGCAGTTGGAACATTTATGCACCAAACAAATTTGCTTAAAATTTATTATTCGATCTGAGAAATATAAAATCTAGAATCATAGTGGGGCACTTTAATATTCATCACTGAGAAATGACATTTAAAAGATTAAAATAGGCAAGATTCCTGAAACTTACAACTTTAAACACTAGAATTGATTCAATACAGTTTTATGAATTTTCTATTCCTTAAATATAGATAAATACTCATTTCTTTCAAACAACATATATCTTTTCCAAAATTGTTTATGTTTAGGTCTCGAATCTTAAACAGCAAAACTTGTTTTACTGCAGGTTGTATTTCCTGATCTCACTACAATATAATTAAATGTCAACAGTCAAAAAAGTACACAACTAGAAAATAAAAACACAGCTCTGGATAACACTTGTGTTCAAGAGGGAATGCAAATGTTCATTACGAGCTGTTCATAGTCAAACAACGACATGTGCATCACATATCACAACTCTGGTTATGGCTACAGCAGTAGACTCAAATCTGTATGGCTTAGTACAGTATAAAAACTAATGAAATACTGAAAACAAATAAAATAAACTTTAAGAGATTAAAAATAAAGACCAATATACCTAGATTAATTTAATTTAAAATTTCAGATTTTTATCAGTGAATCTAATACTATTTCTTCAAAAATAACAATAAAAAAAACATTTGGTAAATACTGTCGATATGAAAGCAGAAATAACTTCAGGTAGTCCTTATCTTTATTGGTAATCTGTAGCAGTATGAAGGTGATGGCAAACTTTATAAAAATAAAATAGAATAATCAAAGGAAATGTCAAATTTCTAAGGTCATATATATGAACTAAATTACCCAAGAAAAAATTAAAATGAGTATACAAATGAAATGTTAGTGTGTATTGAAGGGTCCACTAAACTGGAAAAATATGAGGCTAACACACAAAAATTAATCACTCATCTTTACCTCAACAATAAACAATGTTGAGTGGAAAACTGAGGGTGAAATATCAGTTCAACAGTATGATGCTAGCTATGTAAACATTCTCTCCAACTGAAAGATAATGCTCCTTTTATACTGCTATGTGTATATGTAGGTAAATATAATATAAAAAAATTGTCTGATGGTTTCATGCCAAACTAAAAATAGTGGTTATTCTGGTATAGGAAAAGGAACTAGTATTGTGATTAACATTCAAATTTTAAACACTACTGATAAGACTATAGGTAGTTTAATCAGTAAGATAAAAGTACAGGTTTTATCAATAATCTAAAAAAAATTACAGTACATTGTCTTTCTCTTTTGCATTCACAATTAAATATTAAGTTAAAAATAAACGTTTAAAGCAAAACACAGTATAAATTAATAATACTCTATTGTGAGTATATTTTATTAAGAGAATATGATGGAATCATTAGTCCTGCATTGTAGTTTTGTTACAGGGTGCAGACAAGAGGGGGGCCCCAAATAGGCATTTGAAATGGGGTCCAGAACTTAAGGTGTCCAGGAGATTTTAAGATGTCTCCATCCCCCACCCCAGGGTGTGGGTTGGGGGAAGGGACAAATGAAGCAGGGCCATTGAGAGCTGTTTTGCATAGCAACAGCCTTGCAGCTAACCTCTGGGTTGGTCATTTAACATATCTATAGCCTTTGGCTGGTTGCATAGATATGTTAAGTAGCTGTGATCAGCTCTAAGACAGGGGAACAGAAGTAACTTCCCCACCCAGAAGTAACTTCCCCACCTAGATGTAACTGGGGGGGCAGGTACCCTGAGTTACAGCGCCTGCGTGGGAGCTCAGAGAGGACTGGCTCCAGGACATGGGGCCATGCCTGCCCAGACTCATGATGGCAGCCCAGTAAAGCTGGAAGGATACGAGTTCTGGCATGTGAAGCCGAGTGTGGGAGGAGTCGGAAATGGGGCTGCAGAGGAAGATTGGCCACGAGGATTTAAAACCCAGATTTGGTGGCCATTGGGAAGAGAAGGGAGAAGCACACGGACTTGACGGAGTGTAGACTCCTGCAGCCCTGAGAAGAGAACCACGCGGCAGCCCTGAGGAGAGAACCATGTGGCCTGGCAGAGTGGGGCCCCCGCGGCTTTAGAAGGGGGAACCACCACGTGGTTTTAGCAGAGATCCCGGCGACTCAGCTGAGGGTGCCGGGAACCCAGGGAGGTCTCCCAGTCGAGAGGGAGTACTAACTGAGAAGAACCAGAGGACTACCTAAGCCATGGACTTCTATTTCCTTTCCTGAGATACGGTATTCTGGACTGGGCAAAGGGGGAAGGAAGGAAGGACTGTGTCTGTTTGTGGGTGTTTTAAGGGACTTTGGGATTTTGGTAAAGACATTAGGTCAGTACTTTAAGTTAGTATAGCATTAAATAAACATTTCCTTTCCTTTTCACAAATCTCTGGTATTGAGAGACGTCTTTCCTCTGGCGGTGGACATAACGGACCCGGGGCCTTCTTTCAATAATAGTATATCATCCTAGGCCCTCCTTGTTGTGTTCTGTAACAGTTTGTCTGTAGCAAAGTGTGGTAAATGAAGACTGTCTTATGCAAAATGAGATGGAAGGCCACCACAATTATGTGAATATGGAGTTCCAAATACTAGCGGGTCATTCAAGCTGGAGGTCAGTAGATGTCAATGATGTTTCCCAGTCTCAGTAAATAGCTTCATGCTACAGAACAACAAAAAGGCTTTGGTGAAAGAGCAGAATCCCAATATAGGGACCATGTGCTCTTCATTTTTAAGACTAATTCCCTGTACTTGTTTTGTTCTTAAAGTTTAAAAGGCCAAATTGAGAATTCCCAGCAAGTAGTCAGAAACTTTTGTGTTTATTATGCACTTGCCCTCTCTGACATTAGAACCTTGGTTTACTTTTACAGAGTCTATCTGAATCATACCCAACATAAATTGGGCCTCTATCAGTGAACTGGGGATCTTTATTTCTGATCTCATGTCCAAACTCAACATTTCAGTTTTAAATTGTTCATTCAAAAAATATTTGAATTTTCACGTATTTAAGTCATTTACATTTTTAGAAATTTTGACAGGAGGTGTTGTCACTGCTCTCAAAGAACCAAAGAGCTAAAGTTCTTTAAGAATAGTGATTTGATACATGGAACAGACTGACAGCTGTCAGAGGAAAGGGGAGCTGAGGGGCTGGAAGAAAGAAAGTGAAGGGATTAAGCCATATATCTATTTTTAGCTGGAGGTGGGCAGGGGAGGAAATAAGTGGGGTGGGGACAGACTTTGCTTTAAGCAATGGGTGCATGATGCAGTTCACAGGTGACATTTTGTTGAGTTCTACAATTGACACCTGTATGGTTTTGTGAACCAATGTCACCCCAATAAATTCAATAAAAAAACCTCTTATACCCACAAGGACAGATTTTATTATTTATTAATAAACTTAGCAGTGAAGGGACCCTTTTGAAGCTAAAAAGAAAGAATAATGATACGAGGAGGCTTCGTTAAGAAGCTGAAGTGTCAGTTGGCTAATATTTTTGACACTTTAAATTTTCGAGGATATCCACAATGTAGAGCACATAAAAAAACACAAAAGTGGTATGTCAAGCAAGATGAAACAAGAAAAAAATTAATATTGAGTACTTTAAAAAAAAAAGTTTGTCCTCACTTGAGGACATTTTCTCTTATTGCCTTTAGAGAGAGAATGGAGGAGGGAGAGAGAGGGAGAGAGAGAGAAACATTGATTGGTTGCCTTCTGAGACTTTGTTGGGAACCACCCTGCCTGGTATCAGAAGCTGTAACCCCTGCCAAGGCTAAGGCTGGGGGAACGACCTTGGAACCGTAAGCCATCAAGGAGACAAAAGCTTATCTCCCTGGCAGGAGTACTGCTTCTGCTCCTTTTACTTCACCCTGCCTGGCCCCCAATGCTTGGTTGGTTAGCCAATGACAGGTAAGATTCCCCAAGGGGGGAACGATCTAAGACAGGCACGATCACATGGAGGGCCCCCAAGGAAGGACTTTGGAGGCTACAGCAAAAGGGGGTGATGGACCCTCGCCCCTTGGCTTTGTCATAGCCTGAGTCCTCATTGTCTGAGAGAAAATCTCCTAATCTCTTGGTTACCTTAGTTCCCTTGCTCCACCTAAGCCTGAAACAATGACAGGGTGGTGCAGCTCTGTGCTGAAAAGGGCGGGTTCCCCGAGTGATCAGGCCTAAGAAAGAATATGTAAAATCCTGTGAAACCTGCTTTGTTTAGAATGCTCTCAATGAACTGATAAGGGTCCATGGAAGAAGTAAGTTTGTTCCTTAAAGCTTTCTACAACTCTTTAGCTATCTGACCCTGACTCAAAATAGGCCCTCAGAGTTCCTTGTTAGTTGATCCTTACTTCCCAGCAATGAGTAATGAGCTTTACCTGAATTCTTATGCAAACGAACCCAATAAAAAGCCTGCTTGGGTGGGAAAACAGGGCACTCTCCCCTAGGGAGGGTGGCTATGGTGCTCCCTACTACAGAGAGTGGCCATTCTGTTCCTATTTCCCCACAGGACCTGGTTGTCCCTGTGTATGTTTTTCTCGTGTTTCAACGAGACATCTGCAGCATTCCACAGTCGCTGCCAGTCGGTGATCATGACAGGACATGCCCTGACCAGTGATTGAACTCACAACATGGATATGTGCCCTGAGTGGGAATCAAACCTGCCACCAGTTGGTTTACAGGATGATGCTCCAACCATCTGAGCCACACCAGCCAGGGCAATATTGAGAACTTTTTGCCAAACACTGTACTAGTCACTATCCGTACATATTGTGTTTAACCCTGTTGTAGTCACAACAGCTATACAAGGTAAGTCAGCTCAGTTCGTATGTTTTCTGAATACATACTCTTTTCCTCATCTTGTAAATTCAAGTTCCTGGTGGAGACTTGGTAGTATGATTGGACTGTAATAGAAAGTCTGCTGAGCAAAGAAATAAGAGAAAAGACTAAAGATCTTTGTTAAAATCAGTTTTTGGTACTTTGATCATCAAGCTAAAGAACTTGACTTTTAGTCTAGAAATTTGATAGTCGCATCAATAACATCTATGGTTGACAAAGTAATGAGCCTTTGGGGTCCATGAGAGAAAGGTAAAAGAGCAGGAAAAAGGAAAGTAAATGTATCTCATTAAGGTACTGAAATGTCCAGTGCAATATTTGTTTGGCATTTCATAAATAGACTTAAGAACTCATCAGATATGTCCCGTGAAGCTATCTGGGTCAAAGATATCTCCCCACTCTTCGAGAAGATAAAAGATAGGCTAAAAGTGCATGGGAAGACAGTAATTGGATGGTCTTTTTTTCCAGTAAAGTTTAGTTGTGAAAAATTAACTACATGTTTTATTCATTATGTATATCTTTCTCACTTTCAAAAACAAGAGTACTTTAATTTGATATGGACTTAAGGGTTAGAAGAGTTAGAAAGAATAAATTATTGCAGAATCAGCAGGGTGTATGGTTACCCCACAGCAACAACCTCATATTGTTAATATTTTTATCTCCCAAGAAGACTGGTTGCTGCTAGGGGTATTGGATATCACAAATATGCCATATGCATACTTTAGATTGCTATGTATATGACAGGAGGAATGAACTTAGACTGTATAGCCACATAGAAATCAAGATAATACAATAATTTGAATAGACAGAGTAAGAAATAGAAGATTTATTGAATCATCATCATTTTAAATTATAAGTTACAGTTCCATGTAACATTATTACCTTTCATGGAAACATCTGTATGCAGCTGACACCTGGATGTTTGATTAAGAGAATAAATGAAAGGGGCTTGGAATAACTGATGGAGAAGGTATGATATTGAAACCAGAAAAGACACTGGCGTTCATGCTGCCTGTCATTTGCCAAACCTAATAAGCAGAGACAAAGATTGAATCTTTATGGGCGCTTTATTCAGATGGCTAGCGATCTGAGAAGATGTGGGTTCACACCCTAAAAAAAACCATCTTACATTTTCTTTCCAGGCCAGCATTTTTATAACAGGGAATAAACAAGGTGTAGGAAGAGGTTTTGAAATTCAAGGGGAATTAAGTGAAAGAAACTGCAGTGTTCTCTTCCTGGGAAGTTAGCTGTTCCCAGGGAAGGGTGGTCATCTGTCTCTCCCTGGAGCACAATGGCCCAGATGCCTCCATTTGTCCCCAGGCGGTGGTCTTTAGCAGTGCCCCAGGAGGTTGGCTGTTTCTCCCAGAAGCCAGGATGGGCCTTATCTATCTGTAGTTTCTGAAACAAAAGCTTTAACATATACATTACTTACTAGGCTCATAACTCTTTACCTTACACTAAAATTTTCCAACTCTTGAGTCCTATATTAATATAACAAAAAAATACAATACTGAGGAGGGCTGATAAGGACTGGTAATTGTGAGAGTTATAAGCAGTAGCTTATAAACACTTGAATTTAGTCAGAAAGAAACAGAGAAAGAGAAGAAGAAAAGAGGAGGAAGGAAGGAAGGAAGGAAAAGGAAAAAAGAAAGAGGAGGGCAGGGGAGGTAAAGAGGAGGAAGGGAGGGTGGAGGAAAGGAAAGGAGGAAAGAAGGAAGGAAGGGAAGAAGGAAGGAAGGAATAGAAAAGGCCAACTGCAACATGGGAGAAAGAGGAATAAATATTTATCAATAAAATATCAGTGTTAATAATGAGTGAATCCAAACCCTACCTTTATAAATTGAAGGCTGACAGAATTTTTGTTTCATTCCCTCCTGCTTGTCCCTCCTCTGGTGGATAGTGGAGAGGGGGGTCAAGATGATGGATTTCTGGTGATGGCTATTATTGTGTGTACACGTTATGCATCTTTAACAATTAGCCTCAGTGACTTTGCCAGTCCCTGCGCTGTATTGTGGCTGTATATTTTAGTGTCACCAGACACACATCTGGTTAATCTTGCAAAATGACTAAAGTGCCTGAGGCTCTGCTCTCATTGCCTCCCAGTAACTGTCTGTCACAATTTTTATGACAAAGCCTTTTGAAGTATAATTTGTTACTTTTGGATTGCTTCCATGAGATAAATTGCAGTCGGCAATCACCATCACCAGGAGTTGGCTACTTCTGTCATTCTCCCATCGGTTTTATTATGTCTTCTTGTGAGTTTTCTGACTTGTGTTTATTGAAGTATCATTTACTGTATCGTTTACTACAATAAAGTATACAAATTTTATGTGTAGAATCACGTATGTGTTACTTGCTTCTGACTTATTATATTATTGACCTTTGGTATTGAAGCACTTATATCTAAATACTGTACTATAGTCTGTATTTAATTTATGCTTATAGTATTTATAATTTGACTTTTTTCCTAAAAATAATAGCTTAAACTGAAAGCTTATGTCCAAAATAAAATCAAAATAAATAATTCACATTTCATTTTAAAGAATTCATTTTATTAAATGTCCCCCTAGTAAATAAAAAAAAACATAAATTCACACAATTTGAGGAAGCTAAGAATGGACAAAATCCAGAACTTTGCCTGCTCTGACCACAGATACTCAATCATGTTTTGTTTTGTATCTGTTGATTGGAACCTACTTTCTCTCACATTGTCACTATACAGCATCAGGGATGAGATCTACTTTACTTTCAGTTTTGCTTTATTTTTCACGGTTCTTAATATTTTTGGCTCAAATAAATTTCCAGAAAACTTTTTAAGAAGCATTTACAAATGTTTCTTAAGTCCCTTGGTATTTATTATTGTTACAAAGTAGAGTATATTTGAATGGGAAAAAAATCTATACATATTATTTAAATGTAGCAGATTTTAAATGTCTGCATTATTTAAAATGTAGCAGATTTTATTTATTGGCTTCATTGGTAAAAGTTAATGCTTCTAATGTCACATTGAATAAAACATTAACACTGAGACAATGACTGAAGATATTATCCTTTAATATAGAACATAATTATTTTCTTATGTTCAGTAACAACTATGAATTAGTTATAGCAATTTAAGTTGGCCTAATTTAGATGCTTATTTTGAGACTATAGTCAAATTTAAATTGCTTTAAAATTATGCTACTACAAATCGTGACACCATAAAAGTCATAGAGGAAAACATAGGGAGAAAAATTTTAGATATCCCATGCAGAAATATTTTTACCGATATGTCCCCTAGGGCAAGGGATATAAAGGAAAGAATAAACAAATGGAACTGCACCAGACTGAAATGCTTCTGCATGGCTAAAGAAAACATCAACAAAATGGAAGGGGAATCAACCATGTGGGAAAACATATACCAATGATACCTTGGACAAGGGTTTGATTTCCAAAAAATATAAAAAACTCACACAACTCCACTCTGGGAAGACAAGCAACCCAATTAAAAAAGGGGCAAAGGACCTGAACAGACACTTCTACAAGGAGGACATAGAGAGGACCCATAGACACATGAAAAAATGTTCAACACCACTAGCTATCAGACAGATGCAAACCACGATAAGATATTACTTCATATTGGTCAGAATGGCCATCATTAATAAATCAACAAACAACAAATGCTGTTAAAGCTGTGGAGAAAGTGAGCTCTAGTGCACTGAGGAGGGGAATACAGACTGGTACAGCCACTGTGGAAAACAGTATGGGGTTTCCTCAGAAAACTGAAAATAGAACTGCCTTTTGATCCAGTGATCCCACTGCTCAACTGTACCCTAAGAATCCTGAACCACCAAAAGAACCTATGCACCCCAATGTTCATAGCAGCGCTAGTTACAATAGTCAAGGGCTGGAAATAGCCTAAGTGCCCATCAGTGAATGAGTGGATCAAGAAACTGTGATACAGTTACACGATGGAATACTATGCAGCAGGAAGAAAGAGGGAACCTTCTATCCTTCCTGACAGCATGGATGGAACTGGAGAGCATTATGCTAAGTGAAGTAAGCCAGGAGGTGAGGGACAAATACCATATGATCTCACCTATAAGTGGGACCTAATTAACAAAACAAACAAATCAGCAAAATAGAACCAGAAACTTAGAAATAAAGAACAAAGTGACAGTGACCAGAGGGGAGGGGGCAGGAGAGTAACGAGGGAAAGAGAAAAGGACGAGCAAGGGAACATGGACTCATGGGCACAGACATTGGGGGAGGACTGACTGTGGAGTGGGAGATGGGGTGGGCAATGGGGAAAAAGGTGGGACAACTGTAACTGAACAGCAATAAATAAATAAGTAAATAAATAGATAAATAATTTTTTAAAAGATAATGAATGTTAAACCTACTTTAACTTTAAACCGAAAATTTACATTACTGTTTTTTAAATTGAATTTAAGCAATTCTTTCAGAATTTTACTATTTTACTTTGTGTACTACCTCTCCTATTTACTAGATATTTTCTGTTGAGATGATTCTTAAAAAGAAAATGAAACAAATACTATTTTAGCCTTATCTTTATAATGGTATCATAGTTTTGATATATTAGCAATATGTTTATATATTTACTAAACATAGTATCTTTAAATTAAAAATGTTTATCTGTGTACTAACTAAACTGTATCAAGTGTTCATGGTTAAAGTGTGCTGCATTTTGGGAACAACTATTAAGTTATAAGTTATGTTAAGAGGACATGAGGTTGTTTGGACACATCTCTAGCCACAAAGTAAAGTGCCATCTGGGTCTCCAGTCTCAGTATCCGGCAATCAAGGGGCTTTTAAAATCCGGTAATAGAATCAACCAGGTGGAATCATACGTTTCAGTGTACAGAAATCTTGGACAAACATAAATAAACGATTTTAATTTCTGTGTAAAAATGATGTGTTAGATGAACAAAATACTATGATATAGATACATGGTATAGATATTATGGTATGGATAATATACATAAATTATATGTATATTATCTTTGTGGAGATTCTGAGTGCAAAATCTTGCCTGCTAACAGTATTGACATATTTAACTATTTGTGGGCAGAAATAATTATCAGAAAAAAAGCAGATAAAGCTTCTCAAAATGGGAAAAATGACCATGTAGGATATAGGTAAGTAATAGACCATCATGGGGTTTTCCTGAAGGCTGGGTTTTCATGCTGCTTCTCTATTTTCCATTTTTGAAGATGTGAGAAGAGTGAATATAGATACTGTACAAATAACAGAGGTTGTATTTTCTAGTTCTAAATAAATAGCCAGATAGAATAAAAAATGCTAAGGAGGACAATTGAAAATGCTTTTGATATAAAGTAGGCTAAAAAAATCTGTAAATTAGAGACTTGAGGGAAGCCCATTGGAAATATTGTGTTTGGCTTAAGAGATTTAGGATGTATTAAACATCATCAAACTTAGTAGAACAATGTAATGTTTGAAACTTGTTAAGGTTTTTGCTGAGATTTGATCTTATGAGTATGAAATTTTCTCTTCTGCTCTAAATAATTTATTAGAAATTAATGTTCAGTAATTATTATGCATTTATGTTTTAATAAAGCATTCATTTCTATAGGACAAGCTGAGTTGAATAGAAAAACTTGCTCTGATATTTGGTACAGTGTTTTATGATATAATTTGATATTTGGTACAAGATTTTATTATGTAAGTTGCTAATGGTAATATACTAAAGAAATCAAAATTTTTACAGCAGGTTTGCTCAGTAAAGTTCTAGCCTTTCTGCATTTCAGGAATTTCATTTCTGTTTATAGTCTAGCTTACAATAAGATGAAGTGAATATTTTTATGAACAATAATAGTCATTACAATGATGTTTCGAATGGTATAATCACACTCTTTATTATAGGAATGCAATTTGTGGGTCAACAGTGTGCATTTGTGAATCAGACAGCTCAGGTTTGGTCACTAGGAAATTCTTTTTAAGCCTCAGTTTTCTTATCTATAAAATAAAGATAAAAATAACACCTCTTCAATTTGGTTGTTTTAGGGATTAAATGAGATAATTTCCACAAAGTCCTTAGTATAGTGATGGGGCATAGTAAGCACTTCACAAAAAGCTATTATTTTAAATAATAATAATATGATAATAAATAGTGAAAATGAAATAAACTAAAAACTGATTACATGATTTTAAATAATACAAAATTTCTATATAAGTCATTGAAGTAATGTTTCTGGTTGAAATTGTTATTACCAGTTGAAAGTAATTCATTAGCAGTTGGTCTAAACATTCAATTGTTGTGTAAACAAGCTCTCCCTGTGGGGAGCCAAGAGGATAGCTCTCAGAATTTTTGTAACTTATCATCATCCTTTGATGATTGTTGAGAAGAGGTAAAAATGAGCTCTTTATTTTCAAATCGATGGCCATGGGTTTCTTTAGGTGACAACCCAGTGACAGTTGGAGCTGCAATGGTCAGCTAAGTCCTGCTGTGAAGTGATGACTCACTGTCCCCTCACTTACTCATTCCTGACCTTTTCTTTTTGCATAATATGCACAGATTTGCTGCTTTCACACATCTCAAACTTATAGTTGTCCTGAGCTGTTCCAAACTTTAGAGAAAAATATACTTAATTCTTAACCAACTCATTTTTCAGATACATTTTAAAGAACAAATATGAAAAAAAGAAAATAAATAGCCACCAATATGGACAACATGCAAGGCATATCTTAATGGGATTCCTGTATTTTGTGCTTCAACAAAGAGGACTTAAAATATCTTAATAAAGATGTTAATAATGGCAGTACTCCTGAGAGAGTTGTGCTGCCAATCAAATTAATATTCAGTGCTCCATGGTTCTCTTTTTAGACCTCGACAGACCTAGGATGTTGTGAGAGAGCTGAAGAGCTGGTGCTACCCTAGGAAATACTTGATAGTCTAGGGAGGCAATTGGTTAAATAATGCGGGTAGCCTGGGCAGCACAATAGACATGAATGAAGCAGGACATAAAAAGTGTCTTAATATTCAAGTAATATTTCATTTATATCATGTAAGTTCTAGAATGATCTATCCAATTTCAATATACATTGATTTACTAAACAGTTACTGAGTGACAACTGTATACCAGGCACTTAATGTTCTGTAGATACAAAGGTAAAGGCTATTTTCTGCTCTAAAGAGCTTGATGTAGAATGAAGGATGTTCATGACAGTAATAATGACCTTTATAAAGGTCATTCTCCAATGACTGGAGAACTCATCTGCCTCACTTTACAAGAAACTTCATGAATTTTAAAAACTTTATTGACATATTGTTATGTTTGTGAACCTTTTGTTAGTTGAGGATATATTTATCAACTACCTACTATGTGCACCAAACATTTTGTGAGGTGCTAGAGGTAGTACATGAATAAGATAGATTTTTTTTGCTTTCAGGAAATGTTTAATCATGTATACGTAGTACATTGTAGAACTGAATAAATGACAATTTTAAAATGTATGAATAAGTGAATCCAACGTCAGCCAGAGAAAGGATACAAAATTATTTAATCTTCCTTTATAATTCTCTGACCTCTTCTAAACTCTTGAGTGCTCTTTTGGCCTTTTTTGTTGTTTGCGTGAGTTTGGATTAGTTTTGTTTAGTGTATCAGTTAGGATTCTTGGTGATGACCAACAATAACTGACTTTGATTAACCTCAGCAAAACAAACAAACAAACAAACAAACAAGAATTTGTAGAAAGGATAATGCATTACTCATAAAATGATTCAGCAAGGATCAGGAAAGAACAGAAATCCACCATAGCTTCAGGGATCTCAGTAGTGAAGACCCAGACATTTTCCTTGGACATACCTCAGTTCTTTCTATCTTTTATCTTTATGTGTTTCTACCCAATGTTCAAATTCTGGGAGAGACAACCTGAGTGTTCTAATGCAAGTCATGTACCAATAACTTGGAGAAAGGATGCAGCAGCAGCATGATTTATAGTTCTGTTAGAACCATATGGAATAGAGGAGTGGTTTTCCAAAGGAAGATTAGGGTGCTGTTTCTAAAGGCAGGATAAGGGATGCTAGGCAGCTAAGAACAGTGTTTCTCAAAGTTGAGAAATGCATGGCCTTCTTTTAAATGAAAAAAAAATCACACCCTCTTCAGTGCAGTTTAAAATTATTTTTATTCACCATTTTCAATATTTTTAAAGTTCAAGCATTTTGTGCTTATTAATAAATATACTGCCTCCTTTATTAAGGTTGTTGAATGGGGAAGAATATAGAAATGATGACTAATTTTTGTTTCTTGGTTTAAAATAACATGAAAAATTACACATACTAGTACAGTAATAGTGTGTTTCTGTAATAGTGTGACTTATCCAATGGTGCTGTCAACTGGCAGCCCCACTGGGCAGAACAGAAACACACTAATCATCATACAACCCTCCTCTGCCATAATCTCTAAAATAATTTTACCAATTAAATGCAAACAAAAAGAGAATGTAAAATTTTATTTTAAAATATTGCTTTACTGTGACAAATGATGTTGCTTGCTGAAACTGAATTATTGCTCAAAATATAAATACAAAACCAGCTGCTACAAAGGAGGGTCTTTTAAATTTGGCGTGCCTCTACCACCATATGCTCGGGGATAACTCAAAATTCCCTTCACTTTTCTTTGTTTCAACAGATTCATAACCATTGCTCTGAGAGTGTTCAGTGTTATCCATCTAACCTTCAGTTGGCAAGAAAATATTATTTGTATATTAAGTCCACATCTGTGCTTCTGTCATTAGCCTCAACAAATAAAGTGAACCATTTGGTTTCAATGTGATAGTAAACACAAACGCAACAGGTGCTGAAATGATGAAGCTGCACTCCAAGTATAAGGCAGATATACAGAATATGCTTACAAATAAAACTTTAGATTATTATCACAATAAAAACATCACTTAAAATGATCTTGAATAGAACTCACATATCCTGCTTGAGAAACACTATTTAGGCATCTGGTTGTAGAAAAAGGTGAAGGATGTCCGAAGGAGCAGAAAGACAGTCACCGTGTGCAGGACTCGAGTTACATCTCTGTGCTGCTCGCCCCTCTCTCCCTGACTTAACCAGGTTCAGCAGTCATAGTGCAGGCAAGCAACACTGGCTAAGTGGTCTTTTTCTCTTACAAAGGTTTTACTTAGGTGTTCAGGAATGAGAAAAGTGTATATTTTACAAGATGATTTACTATATAATACTTACTGATGCAGATCGGGATAGCACTGCTTCTCCCAATCAGAGAACTAGACTTCCATTCATTTGTCAGAGAAGATAGTTATCACGAGATTTTCCCTACAGTAGATTCTCTTTCACACTTGGATGGTACAACAACAATTGTTAATGAAAATTATTTTACATTTGAACTTTGTATAAGTTAGTATTTTCACCCATGGTAATAGAGTATCCAGTTCCTTATGAGTAAATATACTATGACTTTACAGGGTTGTTGATTGGGGGAAAATAAAAAATAGTTGTGTGTCAAGGAAATGAATTCAATATCTTGACAAAGATACTGAATACCCATGTTTATCGCAGTGTTCACAATAGCTGATTGACTATATAGTCATTTAATGTAGTTTAATATAGTTCTTTGACTATATTTATAATAGTCAAAATATGGATACAATTTAAATATCCTTTGATGGATGAATGGATAAGAAGCTGTGGGACAGTGGTCACCCTTATCTGTGGTTTCACTTTCTGCAGTTTTAGTTACCTGCGGTCAACCACAGTCTGAAATAGTAAATGGAAAGTTCCAGAAATAAACAATTCCTAAGTTTTAAATTGTGCATGGCTCTGAGGAGCATGATGGACCCTTGTCATCCCACCTCCTTTGTCCAGTGTGTCCACAGCTGTCACACTACCTACCCATCATCGCATCAGTCATCTGAGAGAAAGACCACATTCACAGAACTTTTATTGTACGCTGTTATAATTGTTCTATGTTATTATTGTTGTTGTTAATCTCTTTTGGTGCCCAATTTATACATAGATTTATCACAGGTACATATGAATAGGAAAAAAACAAGATGTATATAGGGTTTGGTACTATCCTTGGTTTCAGGCACCCACTGAGGGGGTCTGTGAACATACCCCTTTTGGATAAAAGGGGACTACAGTGTGTGTGTGTGTGTGTATGTATATATGTATATATGAATATTATTAAGCTATAAAAAGGAGGAAATTCTTCCATTATTTGTGACACTGGAAAGCATTATACTAAATGAAATAAGACAGAGAAAGACAAATACTGTATGCTATTACTTATATGTATAATCTGAAAAAAAAGTTGGTTCCATAGAAAGAGAGAATAAAGTGGTGATTGCCAGATGCCGAGAAAGAAGGGAAAAGATGGGTCAAAGGGTATGAACTTCCATTTATAAGTTCTGAGGATCTAATGTTGACTATAATTCATAATATTGTATTGTATATTTGAAAGTTGCTGTGGCCCTGGCTGGGTGGGTCAGTTGGTTGGAGCATCCCTGATATACCAAGGTTGTGGGTTCTATCCCCAGCCAGGGCACATACAAGAATGAAGCAGTAAATGCATAAATAAATAAAACAACAAAAATCCATGTCTCTCTCTCTCTCTCTGTCTCTCTCTCTTCTCTCTCCCCCACCCCTCCCTTCTTCTCTCTCTCTCTAAATTCAATGAATAAAAATTTAAAAAAGAAAGTTGTTGAGAGTAGATCTTAAGCCTTTTTTATAGGGGTCTCAAGACTTGGAAAATTTTAGCTTAAGGTAAAAAGCTGTAAGTCTACCAAGTAATGTGTATGTTAAGCTTTTGTTTCAGAAACTACAGATAAGGTCCATCCTGGCTCCTGGGAAAAGCAGCCAAGCCTCCTGGGGTAGTGGCTAGAGATTACTGCCTGGGGACAAGTTGAAGGCATCTGGGCCTTTTGTGTGACCCACCTCCCGCCCCTCTCCCTCCTCTCCAACAGCTAACTAACAGAACAGGAATGCTGCAACTTGCTCACCTAATCCTCCCTGAATTTCAAAGCCCTCACAGCACCTTGTTGTCCTCCCCCACCCCCTTATAAAAGATCTGACCAGGAAAGAGAAGGCAAGATAGTTTGTTAGGGTATGAACCCGCCATCTTCTCGGATTGCTGGCCATCTGAATAAAGCACCCCTAAAAGATTCAGTTGCTGTCATTGCTTGCTTATTGGATTTAGTAGTGACAGGTGTTGCATCCAGCAAACGCGAGAACAAATGTCGGAGACTTTCAGGGTATCAAGGATGTTACTTTATTGGCCAAGTTTAACCTGCACAGAGGCAAACTCTCAGAGTGTCCAGAGACACGGTACCCACGAAGGGCTGCAAATGAGAGTCGCGCCGAGCGCTTACAGCTAAGTCCTTATATAGGGGCGGGCAAGCAAGTCTTATACAGAAGCAGATGTGGCAGTTAGCAATTTGCTTACAAAGACCACACAGGAATTTAAAACCAAGCATTCTTGTATAAGGCGGGAAGGCAGGATGTTTGTTCAGTAACCTAGTAATCTCCTGGCTCTAGCTAGCTATGTTCCTATTCTCTCATGGTCTAAGTTTTTCCCTACTCCTTACAACAGGCAGCGGAACACCGGTGTCTTTTCCAGTTTCATTTTTACCACAAAAATATGAACTATGTAAAGTGATGGATATATTAATTATCTTGATCTTGGTAATCATTCACATATATATATAAATATATATATACACATATATATATATCCATCCTATATACAGGAATATAATTTTCACTTTGCCCACTATAAATATACATAATTGTATTTGTCAATTATTCCTCAAAGTTGGGAGGAAGGAAAATTGGTTATCTAATTTTTGTTTTTAAAGCAACATGAAAAATTGTCTTTACAGTAATGTTAGGTTTTCCTTGATCTGGCCTGTGGTGCCATAGAGTTTAGATAGATAGCTATGATGAAATTGTACCCTCAAGACAAGTCCCCTAGCTATATTCAATCATTGTGGTGTATTTCTATTTAGAAGTTCCAGAGCTGCTGTGAAAATTCTGAGCTTCTGACACATTGTTGAACCTCAAGAAAAAACTAGTTACATGGACTTGACATGGAGAGACCCACAGATCTAGCAAATATTTCATGATGCTGAAAAAATTTGGTCTTTTAGCAGACTAATATATTTCTATGTGAAGACGTTTAGTACATATAAATGGGAAAAATAGTTTAATAAAATTTGAAAGGAATTTGAACTATACAAATGTAAAATAAACTCAGCTTTCAGGGTAAACACAATAAACAAAATGAATTTATTTTGAAGTGATTAGAGAGATTCAGGGTTTAAGACCTTCACTCTAGTGAAGTGGCAGAAAATGCAAACTTCACTTATTCTCACTTAGACAAGAATTTATACTGATTATCTAAAATCAGAGTTAATAATCCCAATCTGCCAAAGGTCAGATTTTATGTTTAGGTTTTACAGTGTGAAAAAAAGCATTTTTTTATACCATTGGTTTTTCCACTAAATTAAACAAACATTTACTGAATACTGTCTGCACATATTTGCACAGGGTGCTGTCAGGGAGACAGAGGTGGATAAAGCAAGGCGGCTGCAAAGAAGATGCATGCACACGTGATAGTGATACATTGCCGCACTGCACGTTTTGTTGGAGTACTGATAGGGGTTTAAGACTTGGGAAAATTTAACTTAAGGTAAATAGTCATAAATCTAGCAAGTAATGTGTATGTTAAGTTTTTGTTTCAGCAACTACAGATAAGGCCCATCCTGGTGCCTAAATTTTAAGCAGTTGACCTCCTGGGGCACTGACTGGGGATTACCTCATCTGGAGACTTCTGTACCAGGAAGAAGCAAGTGACTACCCTTCCCCCTTGGAGGCAACTGTTAAATTTCAAAGGCTTTTGCTGACACCTTGTTTGCCCTCCCCCAACCCCCTTATAAAAGATCTGGCTGGGGAAGAAAGAGCAAGATGGTTTGTTAGGGTATGAACCCGCCATCTTCTCGGATCGCCGGCCATCTGAATAAAATGCCTATAAAAGATTCAATCACTGTCATTGCTTATTGGATTTGGTAGTGACAGGCAGCCCGCACGCCGGTGTTTTTTTCCGGTTACAGTACTGCCCTCTGAACAGAAACCTTGTACATTGAGATAAGAAGCAGAAACAAATACTGTAACCCCCGGGTCTGGGAATGAAGAGAATAAACAGATCAGATTTTGCCTTCATGGTGCTTGCTATCTTGTAGAGTAAACAGAAATAGACAAGTAATTATGCAAATATTTCATGAATTATACATGCTGGGAGTGCTACAAAGGAGAAGTGTGGATGTCAGGAGAGTATGAAACAATGTACCTGACCTATTCTTGTTTTCAGAAAGACTTTCCCGAGGAGATGGAATCTGAGCAGAGAACTGAAGGAGGCCAAGTGGCGAGGAATTGCAGGGAACTTGTTTATGGCATTGTTGAGGACACTGACCACATGAAGAGAAGCACCCCAGGTAGTGGATACAGTAGACTTGGCAGGGGCAAGAGGGGTTTGCAGGACAGATCCAAGAAAGCCATCTAATCCTTTAAATCACAGCATGATTTGAAAGGGAGCAGTGGGCAAAAGTATGCGAGATGTTGACTTAAGATCAGGATGTAAACTAAAATGCCTTCTCTGAATACTCACCAAGGTGCTTGGACTTGACTTGACAGGCTTTCAGGAACTGTTGAAGCATTTGAGCAGGGGATATAATCAAAAGCAGGACATGGAAAGATGGCTCTCAGGAATGTGCACAATGCACTTCTGCCAGGAGGTATCAGAGTCAGCAAAGTTGCAGTGCAGGCTGTTACGAGACCGAGACCTGAGAGCAGTCTGAATGAGAGTAACTCCTGTGGCAATGGACAGAAGGCTGGGGTTAGATGCTGGGGTGAAGGAAGTGGCAATAGTATTATAGCACGGTGCCCTTAAAACCTGGGTAATCTTACTAATGTCACCCTTACTAATTAATTTAAAAGAAAAAAATAAAAATTTTTGGTATGTGGATATCTAATCTCTATGTTGTATATATGAAAGTAATATAATATTATATGTCAAATATACTTAAAAATAAATACTAATAAAAAGTATACCCAACAAGAAAAAAAGTGACTTCAAAACTTTGAATTTAGATGGTTGCTTGGTGCCACTCTCGGAATTAGGGGACCCACACAAGAGAGTAAATTTTTGCATAGACAGGAATGCAGTTTATGAACTTCAGGTAGTAAATACTTGTTTTAAAAGAAAACAGTAACAGTAGTAGATGGGTAAATATGTGTGACAAATTTTATTTAATGCAATGTAGAAAAATCTAGTTTTTTAAATTCAGATGTGCTTATTTGAATGAAATATATATTATCTTTGACTAGATGTCACATTTAATTTTGAAACTTTTTCTTTCTTATTTTTATCTTTTTTTTTGTTTTTCAATAATGTTAGTACTCTCAAGTTGTTAAAGAGGTAGGGAAGACATATGTAGGGAAGGCTATTTATATTGTAATTACAGCCATTTAGACAGCAGCCTAATGGCTATTCTCTGGGGGAGAGGCTTTGCAGCTGGTCAATGGTGTGAGTCAAAAGGCCAGATGAGCCAGGTAACTGTCCCTTTAATGAGGCATCTTCATAGTGGCTTGTTTATTTTCTTTCCAGGAGCTTGATTTGTAACCCCCATCAATTTCTGAGTGTTTATGTAACTCATTTAAAAAGAAGAAAGGATCAACTAATCCCACTTCTGCCTAGATTAACCAGGTTGAACTAATTTCAGGTCTCTTTAAAACATTAAATTGCACTTACATAGTTTAAGAAGAATGTCTTGCTAGTCTGCAATTGCTTTGTATTTGTTCTCAAACTGCATTCACATTTTATCTTCAACTGTGGATGCTGCTTAGCAAACTAACTCTCAGTTATTGGATGAGAGTGTGCTTTGCCAGAGAGTTCTAGGCCTAGTCCAAAAGCTGGTCCAGAAACTATGCTTGATTCTGATCTTTTGGGGTTGGGAAGAATGAATAGCTTGAAGTAGAGGAAAGGTGGATATTTTTCCTCATTTCCGCTATACACCTATGCGTCTATCCCTAGAAGAATAAATAACCCTAGGTTTGGCAGTTTCTGGAGTACACTTGGAGAGTACATGAGGGGACAAATAATCAGAGATGTCCTCTCATTACTTAGAAGTGCATCTTCTGAACCTTTCAAGGAAAAGGTACAACTGTTATAATTAATTTAAGTTTTCAGGTCAGTTTTATACTGATAACAAACCTGCTTTTGAATTGCGATTTCCATACTGTCATGTGGTAGAAAGTCTTAACCAGCTAAATAAGACAAATCATGTGTATTTTTGTTTTTGCTGTTCATTTTGAGATGACACAGAAAAATTTGGTATAATGTAAAGAGAATAGGACCAGGTTAAAAAGAAAATTTGTTTAATCCTTACTGTGTATGAACTTGAAGTGTCCCTCCTCTTCCCTCTGTGGCACTTACTTACCTTCTCTGTGAACTATGAATAATAATCATGCTTCACTTGACAGAGGTCACACCTTTACGAAAATTTACTTTAAAGTCAACATGTGGCAGACAGAGTTTTCCTTCCAAAAAAGTGCTTCAAACACTCCTGATGATACAATTTAAAAATCAAAGGCGCAAAATGTCAGACTTCAGATGAATTTCCATAGACTGGAATCTGCTCAAAGATCATTTGGCAAAAAGCACAGTAGCTTTAAGGAATTTTCAGAGACTGAGGGTTGAATTGGGACTTGGATAAAAATTGAATGATGTAGTCAGTGAACAAGTGATGAAGAAGATAAGTATAAACTCTACATATCTTGAAGCATCAGGTTTCGACTTATTTTGTTTTGTGCATTGTGGTGTGGGAAGGAATTTTATTTTACTGTTCGATATTCCATAATAAATGGGTTTCTCTAAAATATAGGCAGTTCTGGTGAAAAAAAATGTGCTCTACTTGGTTTCCCATAGCAATGAGGTGAAGCTCTGCAGCTTTGACAATATGTTCTTATACCTTATCAAAATATACTTTCTCTCTGATGTTCTATAGTCTTAAACACTTTAAAAATGTGTAATCCAGAATGAGAGTGAAAAAATTGTTAGATTTTAATTTTTGTTTGCATCATACTTATCCCGGGGGAAACCACAGAGAGAAACATGTCTGCAGTGTGTCCTATAATATCATGTGTTGTGCTGTTATGGTCCATACGGTATATAAATACTTGCTCAAATATTCAGAAAGATCAAAATGAAAAGTCACCTGTAAAACTGGTTTAAATTTCCTTATCTCTTTGTAAAAAGAACATGGTCTATGTTAGTGGAAGTCAAATAAAAATATTTTTAGGTATTTCATTTCTTTCCCTGGTGCATCTTAACCTTGAGCCAATTTTTCTACTCTGCAATTCAGAAAATGGCATGGCAAGGGCTCTTCATGAAGACAAATTGCCACTAGGTCTTGCCAAGCAATAGATTTAAAATGACGTTATTTTTAAAAAGCTCATATAGGGTATGTGGCCACAACTGAATAACAGTTGAAGTTATAAAGTAAAATAGCATATCCACAGGTATATAAAGTGCCAATAAATGTAAGAAATCATTTGCTACTTTGAAAGTTAGCTGACTTCTGTAATCTCTGTCTTGAAAAGTAAGTCTTACTCTGAAGAGATGTGGTCTTCCTGCTGCGTCCATATAATTAGCAGTAATGGGAACTAGACAAGCACATGTCGTGCAGCTCATCCATGCTTTAAGTTGTGCTTGTCAAGTGGGGAGACAAAATAAGATGTGCTGTTAATGCTTCAGTGCATTGTGGACATATGGCAGGCTTTTAGCAAAGTGCCACCCTAGGAGGATATTTGCTTATTCTTCATACTTGGCATTAAGACCCGAAGCACCTCCTCTCTCCTGTTGTGTAAGAGAGGGTACTAAGGAGAACAAGCGGCTGAATTTATGACCTAACAAAGACTTATACATTCATCGTAAATTGTGTCTAATGTGAAACTGCATAACTGAAGTTTATTTGATGCATTTTTAATTCATGGCATTGTAGTCCCCCGTCTGTCCTAAATTTTTCTAGAAAATACTATAACCTCAAAAATAAAAAAAAATAAACTCATGTTACAGGAAGATTGAGGACTGTAGGATGGAGCTGTGCGTGCGACTAATTTTTTTGGAGAATCTACTGTGATTTTAGCAATATTTTAATGTTATTTTATTTAATCTTTACAATATACTTTGATGTAGGAATTTTTCCCAGTTCATAAACAAGGAAATAAGGTGGTTTTGTACCTTGCCAAAACTAATGAATGGCCAGGTTGTGATTAAACCCCAAGTCTCTGTGGGACCATACATTTCTTATCAGTATTGTTCAAGCTCTTTATTCACTCTTCCCTTGTGCTTCTCCTGGCCCAAAGGAATGGAGTTAAAAGTCTATGATTCTCTTATCCTGTTACAAAATACTCGCCAATTAAAAATTACATTCTTTGATTATAGTTATTGACTTTCAATTTTCTCCCAAAATTCAGTAAGGATTTTGGATCAGGTTCAGCATCTATTCTCTGAAAATCCTGCTATTAACCTGAGTGATTTCAGTGTCCATCCAACCTCCTCACCTCAAATATTTCCAAGATTCTAAACATCAATATTTTTATGTTCTCTACACTTTAGCAAACTAATACTCCTAGACATCATTATCATCCAGAACTGCTCTATGTCTGAAATGTTAAATACTAACAGAACCATAGCAGGGGAATTCTAGTTACCTGTCTTCACTACTTTTTACTTCTTTACCTTAATGATAGAACTCAGGATTTGTAGTAAGCATGGCTATCTAGGAAAAAGAATAATATATTTTCCAGCTTCTCTTATAATTGGTCTTATCCAAATGACTAAATTCTTGTCTAGAAAATATAAGCAAAAGTTTGTGTAAAAATGTCATTAATGGGAGTTGGGGAAGAGATTGCACTGCTTCCTACTTTCTGTTGTTTGGACAGCATATGCGATGCTTGGGGCTTTGGCAGCTGTTGTGGAGTGGGAGAAGGCAACCAGGAGTTCAAGATGATTGAAAGACAAGGTAAAAGGAGACTGGCTTGCCAATTCTGGGGAGTGCTCTACCAGCCCTGGACTATCAGTTTCTAGACTTGTTTTACACGAGAGGAAGTAAAAAAGACCCTATTTTGTTTAAGCTACTTTTATTTTATTTCCTCAAATTCAGCCAAACCTAAACCTTATATGTTAACTCTCAAATTCAGTATTATTTCACGCTTCAACAACTATATTCTGATGTTCATTCCTTTTCTAGCTGACCTGGCACCCACATTAACCACATGAACACTGTTTCACCAGAACTATGCTTACTATATCCTAGAAAATTTAAAGAATACCATCCCAGACTTAACTCAGCGATCTGGAATGGCATAAGTTTACTGGAGAATACCATATATTTGCACATATTTTTCCTTGGTCTAGAATGCCACCTTCTCGTGGTCTCTTTGGTAAATGCTGGTCTCCTAAACATCACATTTCTTATTATATCATTATTGAGTAATGACATGTTAGCCCAGTCTCAGATCCAGGATGGTTCTATAATTTAATACCACTTTCCCCTGGCCTTGGACACCTAGATATTTATATAGTCAGGCTTACTGATATTCACAATTTATTTTTCCTGTGTTTCATATTTTGAATCAGTCTGACATTTTTAAGTTGTCAGCTAAAAAGCCTGGGAGTTTAATCGATGCTAATTGAAGAGATAGATAGAGATACACAGGATATCTCTCCATATCTGTCTATTTATCTGTCAGTCAGTCTGTCTGTCTGTTTATATCATCTATCCCTTACAGAATTTTTGGAAGGAGGTTTCTGTGGTTGGTGAATGTTGAGGAATCTTTCAAATACAATGTTCGATATTTGCATTTACATCTGTCAGAATTCTTTCTGCTTCATGAAATATCACTGCCAACTTCAAAAACACTTGTGCCCATGCTTTCTTTCAATTTTGTTGTTAATATCAAGTTATTCCTAACTAGTTGGAAGGGAAAAAAAGTCTTTTAATTTAATTTTGTATAATATGAAAATGTACAGTAATTTTCATTTCATGAAAATTAATGAAGACAAAAGTCTCATTGAAAATATTTATTACCCAATATTTAGAAAAATCTGGTTTAAAAAGCTGTAAAATAAGACTGGGGCACAACATGTTTGCAAGCTGTGTTAAAATCTCTACAGTTTTGCTATATATGATATCTCAGAATAGTGTATCAACAAATGGTGTAAATAAGGAAATTCTGCCTGGAATGTTTTAGTTATTTACAGAATATTTAGATAATTTGGCAACAATTAAATTTCTGAAAGGCTCAAACAAATCTATTAAGAAGTAGATTCCTTTTATCATAATTTCTATTTCATTTAATTCCCTTCTGGTTTCTCCACTATCAGAGATTGTTACTAGCTTGTTATGAAACAAGAAATACTAGAAAATTCCCTAGATAAGGTGTGATTTCATTAGTCATTACTAATGATTACAATACAGTATTTTATTCTATTGTTTCTTTAATTTTTAAAAATTTATAGATTTCAAAGAGAGGAGGGAGGAAGGAAGGGGAAAGAGACAGGGAGAGGAGAGAGTGAGAGAAACATTGATTTTTGCTGTTTTGCTTATTTATGCATTCATTGGTTGATTCTTGCATGTGTCCTGACCAGGGATCAAACCACCTTGGAGTATAGGTATGATGCTATAACCAACTGAGCTACATAGCCAGGGCCAATAATAGAGTATTTTAATACCTAGAAACTTTAGCATTTAATAAAGTGTAGTTTAGATCACATTTTACAAATGAGAAATATGAAGATATAGGAGGCTACTGATTTGCCCAAGTTTGCATTTTTTGCTAGTGTGAAAGATGGCACTAAAATTCTGATCATTTTGATTTTTTATAATAATAATGTTTTTTTTTTCTACTACTCTTGCTGATCAAAGTTCTTTAAAAAGGTAAAATAACCATATGGGTGAGTATTGAGGAGGTTGACCATGATTGAGTAGGCAATATTTGGAAGCACTGAAAACTGGTTAAAACTACTGAAAATATATAAAAAAAATTACATGTATAAATTGCCATATTTTTTGCTTTAAAATTAACTGTACATGGTCAAAATAGTTTTTAATCACATTTTCTATTTTTAAGTAAACTTTTATTTTAGAATAGTTTTTGATTTGGAGAAAAACTGCCGACAGTACAGAGAGTTTCCATAGGTCCAATACCAAGTTTCCCCCACTAGAATTGTACATTAATATGGTACATTTGTCACAATTCATGAACCAGTATTTATACATTATTATTAACTAAAGTCATATTTTATTCAGGTTTTAAAAAATTTTGCCTAATATCCTTTTGCAGATTCAGGTTACCTTCCAAGGTCCCATATTACATTGTCATCCTGTATGCTTAGGCTCTTCTTGACTATGACAGTCTCTCATCTTTTCCCTCCTTCCTTCCTTCCTTCTCTCCTTCCTTCCTTCCTTCCTTCCTTCCTTCCTCCCTCCCTCCCTCGCTCCCTCCGTCCTTCACTCCCTCCCTTCCCACTCTCTCTTTCCTTTCTTTACTTTTCTCTTATTTTATTTTCTTTCTTTCATGACCTTGAAGGTTTTGAGAGTTATTGGCCAGCTTTTTTTTAAATAGAATATCCCCCAATTTAGATTTGTTTGATGTTTTCTCATTAAATTGTGGTTATGGGGGTTTTTTTTTGGTAAGAAAACCACAAAGGTAAAATGTCATTCTTATTAAATCATATCAAGGATACCTATCAACATGATTTATTACTATTGATGTTTACCTTGAGTACCTGGCTGAGATAGTTTCTCAAGTGTCTCCACTGTGAAGTTACTCCCCTCCTCCCACCCTTTTACCTACTGTATTCTTTGGAATACACTATGAGAGCAAGTTACTATGTAGAGCAAACATTTAAAAAGTGCAAAGTTGTCTTCCATCTCCTTGAGGTCAGGGTATATTATTTAGAATTATTTGTATACATATGTATTTACTCTTTCCTATTTATTTATTTTTAAAAATCATTCATTTATATCAACATGGATTCAAGGATATTTCTTTTGACTTTGGGTTACAATGCAATACTACTTTGTTTCTTTTATTGTTCAAGTCAGAGTGCTTTGACTTTGTCCATTGGGAGCTCTTTCAGATGGCTCCTATGTCCCTTTGACCTGTCTCCATTATCGTGGGGTTTCTTTGACCATTTCCTTACACAGCTGTATTATTTATCTTCCCCGTTGTGTAGTATGACTTTAAAGCAATTAAACTGATTTCAATGGTCAATACTTATGAATATAATTACTTCACAGTCATGATAATGCTCATTCATATTGGTTGCAAAAGTAACACATAGTGGACCAAATTAATGGATCAAAGTCCAAATGAGATTCAAAATTTTAAAAAATAATTTAAAGTACTACAATCTTTTAAAATAATCTTTTAGCCCTGGCTGGTATGGCTGAGTGTACTGAGTGCTGGCCTGTGAACCAAAGGGCCATCGGTTCAATTCCCAGTCAGGGTACATGCCTGGGTTGTAGGCCAGGTCCCAGGTAGGGAGCGTGTGAGCCTCAACCACACATTGATGTTTCACTCTCTTTCTCCCTCCCTTCTCCTCTTTCTAAAAATAAATAAATAAAATCTTCAAAAATAATCTTCTAAAATAAACATTGAAATTGAAGTATATAATTTATTCAAAAAGTATATACTTTATTAGTGTATAGTAAGACAGATATTTACAAAGTAAATATACCCATTTAGCTAACAGCCAGATTAAGCAAAAGAAAACTAACACCCTAGAAGTTTTCATCCTCATTCCTATACTTCTCTAAAGGTAGCCACTGTCTTGAGCTATAACACATTAATTATTTTTTTCCTAATTTAATGCTTTACATAGAGATCATTAGAGTACAAATATTTTATGTCTGAATCCTTTTGATTAACATTTTGAGATTCATCCATGTTCTAAGTGGAAGTGGTTGTTTATTTTCATTGATTTTAGGTATTTCATTAGATCAATGACTTTCAATTGGTGCACTGCAAGAATTTTTAAAACATGTAATACCTGACTGTTTAGTCAGGGGTACTGACCTCTTTTCTCATAGATTCACAAATAAAAAAATGACAACAGCCAACATAACAATAGCTATCTAGTGTGAATGAATCAAAATTATGACTACTTTTGTCATATCAGAAAAAAATATATTTTTGATGTGCTGCAGAACTTTAGCAATTAGTTTATGTGTGCCATGAGATGCAAAGGGTTGAAATTGCTGTATTAGATAAATGTACTCTCCATTTTTATTCATTCAAATATTGATTGTTTTGTAGTTTATTTACAGGCTTTTATTCTTATTAAGATCACTTTTATATGTGCAGTCTTATACATCTTTTGATACATGTCCACAGACACGCACAAACATCTCACATCTTTGGGGTATACATCTAAGGGAGGAATTGCTAAGTCATAGTATGTGTCTATTTTCTGTTTTATTCTGTATTGCCAAAGGACTTTCCAAAGTGATTGCCACTGGCACTTGGTATTTCAGTGTTTTAAATTTTAACCATTCTGGTGGGTGTTGTAATGATTAATCACTGTGGTTTTAACTTGCATTCACCAGAGGAATAATGAGGCTCAGCATCTTTATTGAACATTATATTTTGTGAAGTGCCTATTCGTATTTTTTCCATTAAAATGAGTTGTCCTCTTTTTAAAGATTTTATTTATTCATTTTTAGAGAGGGAAGGGAGGGAGAAAGAAAGAGAGAGAGAGAGGGAGAGAGAGAAACATCAATGTGTGGTTGCTGGGGGCCGTGGCCTGCAACCTAGGAATGTGCCCTAACTGGGAATTGAACCTGCGATGCTTTGGTTCTCAGCCCACACTCAATCCACTGAGCTATGCCAGCCAGGGGTATGAGTTGTCCTTTTGTTATTTTTATAAGATTTTTGTATAGTTTGTACACAAATCTCATGTGTCCTATGGAAGCAGACACTGAGAAAGAGTTAAAAATGTGAAAGGTTTGTTAAGGAGTAACACTTTGTAAAGTCATTAGACAAATGCCTCAACAAGAAGAATGTGACTTGGGCTGCTTCTTGACCAGCATTACCCTGAAAATAGAGTGATCTTGGCTCAAAAGCTGAAGGAGGCTCTGAAAATGTTAATAGCTGGAGGCTGTCAGCTAACCATACTCTTAGTAACTGGGTAAATCCTTTCTTGAAGTGGATACACATCTCTGCATATTACAGAATCCTTCTGCAATTGTAAGTATCGCACATTATCTTTTCCACTGAGTGGTTTACATTTTCACACTTTTAATGATATTTTGATGAATGTGTGTTCCTAATTTTAATATTGCTTAATTTATTAAATTTTTTATTCATATTACTTCTGAGTTCTGTTAAAAACTTTCTGTCTATCCTAAATTAATGAATATATTCTCTTAATGTTACTTACTAGAAGAGTTATTGTTTTATATTTCATGTTTAGAGCTACATACTATATGGAATTAACTTTGATCATTAGAATAAAAGTAGGAGTTAAATTGTTTATCTAGTTATCTAATTACCATCTATCTGTTTGTCTATGTCTATCTAGAGATTAACATAGACATCTGATTAATCCAGAAAGATTAATTGAAAGATCATCCTTTTTTACTGTTCTGTAATACCATTTTCATTATACATTAAGGGTCTATAAATATGCAGGCTTGTTTTAGAATATTCTTTCCTATTCCATTAGTCTATTTAACTCTTGCTGCAATACTCCTCTGACCTAATTACTGTAGTTTCAGAGCTAATATTTTTTAAAAAATTTTATTTATTTATTTTTAGAGAGGGAAGGGAGGGAGAAAGAGAGAGAGAGAGAAACATCAATGTGCGGTTGCTGGGGGCCGTGGCCTGCAACCCAGGCATGTACCCTGACTGGGAATTGAACCTGCGACACTTTGGTTTGCAGCTCACGCTCCATCCACTGAGCTACACCAGCTGGGCAGAGCTAATCTTATCATCTGGGATATTCATTGTTTGTTCTGCTTCTTTAAAATTTTATGCTAGCATTTCTCAACTGATGCTTTTTATTTTAACAGAGAACATAATTAATGATTTGAATGATACCTTTCTCAATTCTCGCAAGTATGATAACATTTTAGATGCATAGGAGAAAAGTAAACTCACAAAATAGGAGTTTTAGGGCATTTGGAGTTTAATCCTTTCATGGCAGTCTATTTGAGAAATTGTGGAGAACTACTCATGGTTCCCCATATATTCATACAAAATTTAAAATAAGCTTGTCAGTTACCAAAATTATTTTAATAGGAGTATTACAGGGACAGAACTTAATCTATACATGAATTTGTATAAAATAAAAATCTTTGCAAATTAAGTTCAAATACACAAATAAGATATATTGCTAGATTTTCTTAGGTCTTCTTTAATTTCTCTCATTGATATTTTGTAGATACCTGGCACATTCTTATTAGGTTTGTTCTTAGGTATTTATTATTTTTCCTATGTATTTATTTTTTTGATGCTATTGTAAAAGTAATATTTGAAAATTTTATTTTTCATTATTTGTTGCTGTTTTTTAGAAATGCAATTTTTTGAACATTGACATTTTAATCCACAGCCATGATAAATTTACACATTAGTTATCATAGTTGTTCTGTGCATTCTTTTAGATTTTCTGTTTGCAGAATCATCTACTGAATTTATCTATGAATAATTATGGATTTATTACTCTTTTTTCAATTATTTATTTTTCTTATTGCATTTTCTAAAATATTCACTATAATTTAGAAAGAGCTATAAGAACACTTATTCCAATTTCATGTGTAAAGTTTTTAATATTTCTCCTTTCAGTACAATGTGGATATTTTTAAAAGATTATTCTTACTATTTTAATGATGGTCTTTCTTCTCTTGATTTTATTATTTATTGAATTAAGATGACCATTTTTTCTTTTAGTATATTAAAATTATGAAATATATTAATTTTCAAATGTTAAAATAACCTTGCATTTCTGAAATAAATGCAACATTGTCATGATTTGTTTTCCATTTTATATTTTGCTGGATTCACTTTGGTATTACACTGTTGAAGATGTTTGTACCTCTGTTTTTGGGAGAGATTTGTCTATAAATTTCTTCAGTTGATGTGACTTTCAGTGATTGCAATCAAAGTTATGCTAAGTTTGTAAATCCAATTGGTTTCATTTTCTCTTTGAAAAGTAATTGTATAAGATATACCTAATGTCTTCTTAAATACTTTTTAGAATTAATTAATAATGAGTTTTGTGCCTGAAATTTTCTTTGTTAAAAAGTATTTAATTATACCTTTAATTATTAGGACTATTCAGATTTTCTACTTTTCCTTAAGCCAGTCTTTGTAAGTTGTTTCCATGCATTTACTCATTGTATTTAAATTGTCATAATTTTTAATAACATATTTTATCTGTTTTCATCTTTACTTAATAATAGCTTATTGAAGTTTTCATATTTGGTGAGTCCTCTTTCCAAGTTTTCAATGCATATGTTTACATACTAGAGATTCTGGGTCATTTCAGTTGGGATTAATAGAAGGGCAGTCAGTTGCACAAATACCTCTTACACCACAAAGCTTCATATCAATAATTTCCAACATTGTGATTTAAAACATTTTAAGTAGATCGATTAAACAAATTGTGTGCATGTGTATATAAGAGGAAAGAGAGAGAAAAAAGAAAGAAAGCATAAAGACTCTGACAGACTAATCCATGTGAGAATAAATATTGGATAGGTTATTATGATTTCCAAAAAAGTTTTTCAAAATTTTAACATACTTCAACAACTCAATCTAAGCAATTGTGTGAATAACATAAATACATTAATATGGTGGTAAGAGCCACCCAGGTGTGCTTCTCAAGTATGCCCCCCAAACCACCAGCATCTTGAGGACTTACTAAAAGCAGGTTCCTGGAGCCAACCCCACATCTGCTGAATCAAAAAAGGTCTCAGAATAAAACCCAGAAAACTAACCTTGTACCAGCTGTCTAGCCACTGACACTGGAGAACTACTTCTTTAGGTAAATTCCTGTTAGTAATTCAGAAGACTGACTTTACCTAATGTTCAAAGCTATAATGTTTACTTTAGATGCTTCCTGTACTGAGGAAGATGTAGGCTAGCTATTCCTAGAGATAGATGAGTATTTCAGCACAAGCACAGATATCGGTACAATTAAGGATATAAGAATGAAACTTGGGCATTTAACTGATGTAATTTAAAATTGAAATTATTTTTCTTCCCCCAAAACTGTTTATTTGGTTGACTAAAACTTCATTTTGTACCTTTTTTTTTTCAGGTAAAGGAGAAAATGCATTAGCTAATTGTATTAAACTCAGCTGTTGGGAATCAAAGCTGGATGAGATATATGTCCAGATGTTCGAAAGGAAACAATGATCATTTGTCATTTCCCAGTTTCCACTAAAACAATGCCAATTTAGAATGGGGGAATATGATTACACATAAGCATTTGGCATATCTCTTTCTAATAACTAACCCAGAATTCCTTTCACATCATTGGAGGTTAATGAGTTATATACTAATATTTCATATTTTTATACTGAAAGAATAATATAGCTGATAATATAAGAGCACAACCATTCTTTCTGTTTTGCTTTTGAAATTAAAGAACAGTTTTCTAAGTAAATATTAGAATGTCTGATGATAGTATGATAGTTTTTTTTTTAAGATTTTATTTATTTATTTTTAGAGAGGGAAGGGAGGGAGAAAGAGAGAGAGAGAAACATCAATGTGCGGTTGCTGGGGGTCATGGCCTGCAACCCAGGCATGTACCCTGACTGGAAATCGAACCTGCAACACTTTGGTTCACAGCCCATGCTCAGTCCACTGAGCTACACCAGCCAGGGCTAGTATGATAGTTTTTGATGAGGAGGAATTAGTAGCTATTTTCCTGGGTGCAATTATTAATAAACTTCTCTTTATGAACACATAGCTGGGGTCATGCTTGGCTGTCTCATGTCCTGTGCTACGATAACCATTCTCCAGGACAAAACAATCTTTGCCTTCAAGAAATTGTATGACAAATTCATGTCCTAATCACTCACATAGGAAAATAATAAATTTATATTTTGAAGTTTTAGATATCTCATTAAGATTATTGAATAAAATATATTACTGATATTACAAATTTCAGATGTGCTTCAGAAATAAAGATAGTATACAACAAAGAATATTTAAGAAACATGCTCATTAAAATAATGTTTAAATTTTATTGCTGGCCAAGATACAAGTGTGGGTATATACGCTTTACCTCCTCACACAACCAAAAAAAGGACAACAAATTTAAAAACAAAAACCAACCAGAACTGCAAGAAAATTGAACAGTATGGAAGTCTGACAACCAAGAAGTTAAAGAAGGAACATTTACCTGTACTGGTAGGAGGGATGGAGACAGGCAGCTGGAATAGGGAGCACATGTGGAAAGGCAGCAGCTGGTGGACTGGTCAGGTGAAGTGTAGACTGGTGGGTAAGGCAGTCCCATATTTGCATGCAGATAAACTGGGAGGAATACCTGGGAAGCTAGAAAGACTGCACAACCCAGGGTTCCAGTTTAGGGAAAATAAAGCCTCACAACCTTAGGCTTTAAAACCTGTGGGGCTGTGGTGGCAGGAGAAACTGCCAGACTCTTGAAAGTGGGGTGAGAGCTGAGCAAGCAGCATTATTCCCTCTCTCACCCTCCCCCACATACAGTGCCACAACTCAGCCAAATTTGTTGCCCCACCCTGGAGAATACTTAAGGCTCCACCCCTTACAATACAACTGGTGCACTAAGACAAAGAAACATGTCCCAAATAAAAGAACAGATTAAAACTTCAGAGAAACAACTAAGCAACAAAAAGATAAACAACCTATCAGCCGCAGGGTTCAAAACACTGGTAATCAGGATGCTCACAGAAATGATTTAGTGTGGCTGCAAATCAAAGGAAGAAGTGAAGACTACACAAAGTGAAATAAAGAAATATATACAGGGAACCAACAGTGAAGGGAAGGAAACCGGGATCCAAATCAACAATTTGGAACAGAAGGAAGAAATAAACATTCAACCAGAGCAGATTGAAGAAACAAAGATTGAAAAAAACGAGGGAGGCTTAGGAACCACTGGGACAACTTTGAATATTCAAACATCTGAATCACAGGGGTGCCAGAAGGAGAAGAGGAAGACCAAGAAATTGAAAGCTTGTGTGAAAAAATAATGAAGGAAAACCTCCCCAACCTGGTGAAGGAAATAGACATAGAAGTCCAGGAAGCTCAGAGAATGCCAAACAAGTTGGACCTAAAGAGGAACACACCAAGACCTATCATAATTAAACTGCTAAAGATTAAAGATAAAGACAAAATCTTAAAAGCAGCCAGAGAAAAGAAGTGAGTTACTTACAAAGAAGTTTCCATCAGACTATCAGCTGATTTCTCAAAAGAAACCTTAAGGCAAGAAGGGGCTGGAAAGAAGTATTCGAAGTCAAGAAAAGCATGGACCAACATCCAAGATTACTCTATCAAGCAAAGCTGTCATTTAGATTGGAAGGTCAAATAAAGTGCTTCCCAGATAAGATAAAGGAGTTCATCATCACCAAGCTCTTATTATATGAAATGTTAAAGGGACTTATCTAAGAAAAAGGAAGATCAAAACTTTGAACAGGAAAATGACAAAAACTCACAACAATCGACAACTGAACCTAAAAAACAAACAAAAACAAAACAAAAGCAAACTAAACAAACAACTAAAACAAAAACAGGATCACAGAAATGGAGATTACATGGGTGGATATCAGCAGTGAGGGGGCGGGGGAAATGGGAAAAAAGTACAGAAAATAAGAAATACAATTTTTAGGTACAAAATACACAGGAGGAGGTTAAGAATAGTATAGGAAATGGAGAAGCCAAAGAATTTATGTGTATGACCCATGGACATGAACTAAGGGAGGGAATGCTGGAGGGAATGGGGATACTAGGTAGAAGGGGGAAAAGGTGACAAAAAAGAATGGGACAACTGTAACAGCATAATCAATAAAATATACTTAAAACATTTGAATTTTATTAAAATATATTCTTGTAGAACATTTCTGTTTATTTTTTCATGGTCATTAATTTTTATATAAAATAGTATATGAAAGCATAAATAATATGTCTTCTGTTAAAATATATATGAATTTATGATAAATGTCTGCTTTGAATAATGCTATTTTAACTATTGAGTAATTGTTCAAAATCCAGCAAAAAATAAAACTATGTTGTAAAGTGTTTAGATATCTGAAATAAACAACGAAGTGAGCATTGTACTTTTACTGCAGGAGTCTTTGAAACATTTTCTATGATATGCTTATATTTGCCAATGTGGTGTTCACAGAAAAGAGTCAGATATTTTAACCAATAATTAAAATGAGTACTGCTTGATTTTACTTAGTAGTTGCACACTAAAAGAATGTATCGGATATAATTTAAATAAATATATATGGTATTTAATGATGGAGTAAATATATATTCAATAAACCAATGAAATAATTTAATAGAAAGGAATAAAAATCATTTTCCCCATTATTTTTATAGTCCCATAAACTCATTATATACTCAGCATCTTTTCAAAGTATACAAAAGGAAACAATTTCTGACAATAAAAATTTAATCAAATCACCTGCAGGGAGGAACATTTAGAGATAATTGCTGTGTGCTGTAATCACTTCCTTCAGTCCTGATCCTGTAGGTGCATATGAGGTAACATTATTAATGTTTTTTGTCTTTCGGGAGGTATGTTAATTATTCTGTGCCTCACTGGTCTATGACTATACGCTCAACACTTTAATGAGAATTGCCCTTGCCTGTCCGCACATGCACTAAAAGGAAACTAAATCCCTTTTCTGAACTTCAGAGATTCTCTCCTTGCCATGTATTATTCATTTTAAGTAAGTTAATGTCATTGGGAGACAGAGTTTCTACCTTGCATGATAAAAGATTTTAAGAGAGGTGCAGTTAATTACTTACTGCCCATGCCCTGGTATACTTTTCCATATGGTCTTTTTTTTTTTTTTAAGCATATGAGTGACAAGAACTCATCAGGGCAAAGTCATAGCAGAACTAAAAAACAAATGTTAAAACTTTCATATATCAGTGTCTGGGACACTAGCTAATTCCAGTTTTTCAGTCAGAACCTGTGCAAATAGTTTAGTATCTGGTTTCTTAACATGCTTATTTAGTTTTTTGGTTTCTTAAACCAGGCAGAGAATTCTCTCAAATGCTTCAATTGCATGTGTTGGTGACCTTGAAATGAAAGTTTTATTATCAGGAACGCCTGCATTCTCACGGGAAACATACCAAAATTTTTAAAACACCATTGTGCGTCTAATTTTGAAGTGATGAAAATCCAAAATGTACCTAATGGAAAGGACATTATAACATTTTTAAAATTTTATTTATTTATTTTAGAGAGAAGGGAGGGGAGGGAGAGAGAGAGGGAGAGAAACATCAATGTGTGGTTGCCTCTTGCACACCCCCTACCCGGGACTTGGCCTGCAACCCAGGCATATGCTGCAACTGGAATTTGAACCCGAGATCCTTTGATTTGCAGGCTGGCACTCAATTCACTGAGCCATACCAGCCAGGGCACATTTCTTTTACTTGTCTTGAATTATACATAAGAAGACAAAATGCTTCCTTTATGTTTTCTAATTTTGAAGGTGGCCTTTAAAATGTTCCTTAATTGACAAATACTTGTTCTGATACAAGCATTGTAAATCAACATGTGCAATGGTTATTGGAACTGAAGAATAAAACTTGAGCAGTACTCTTCTAGAAGGTCTGTACCAGGGAAGGCTGGGGCCAACAATCTTTCTGGGTGGGTTGCCTATGTCTTGGCAAGCCACACTTGCACAGTAGTCCACTGCTTTTACCTCATTGGTCTGTGATGTTGAGTGCTTTTGGAAACTTGATCTAATGCAGAGGTGGCTAACACAAGGCCCACGGGCTGCCTCCAGCCAAATCCAGACCTTCACCTTGTATTATCTGGCCCAACACCTTTTTTCTACCTGGTAGCAGCACCAGCTCCATGCCCCTAGTTAAGGACTAGTTACATTTATACAGTCCTAAAATTACATTTGGCCCTTTGAAGGCAACCACAAGGCTGATGTGGTCCCCGGTGAAAATGAGTTTGACATCCTAAAGCTTCTCTACACTGGGGCTCAGTTTGGCCACTGCATGTTAAAATAATAGAAATAGAAAGGACTTCAAAATTATGTTAGAGTAACTTATTTTATAGTTGAGAAAACTGAGAAGTTAGAATGATTCAGTTATGGTTAGTTTAATTCTTTATGCTTCAGAGGCATTAAATATCTCTTAATATTAAAATAAATTATAAACATACATCTATCATTTACTATTCCTAAATAGGTATCAAAACAATCATAACACAGATTTTTAAAGTTTATTTTTATTGTTGGAATTTTTATTTTTCCTTATTTAACCATTGGAAATGCTTCCTCTACACTGAATGTAAGAATGTGATTATCAAGGAAGCTGGCAGCAACATAACATTTTGTAGAGCAGAAATTTGATATGATTTAAACACAAATGTAAGATGCATTTTGGTTTTATAATTTACATATTATGTACTAGTGAGATTGATTTTCCATACAAAAGGGAATTTTTACTTGGAAAAAGATTTTCATCAGTATTATATACTTGTCTTATGTTTTTACGATGTTTAATGATACTATTATTTTTCTTAAATAAAAAGGATACTTAACTATAATCTTACTTTCCTTATACTTTAGTTATAATTTTATTTCAAAAAAACAATACTTCTCATGTTGTCATTTTAGAAAGAGATGTTTGGCAGAAGGTAGAAAAAAGAGAAAGAAATTCAGTATACTACTAATGAAATAAAACTAATCAAGACATTAAGGCCAAGCCCAATTTAGTGATGATTAAAGAGCAATTATATTTTCAGAGCATTAAGACAGCAGTGTGAACTGCTGTGGTGTTAGTCGGGTCCCATGGAGGGCAGGTGCACGTTGTACTGACAGACACAGTCACTCCACTGAGTCAGGCTCTTGAGCGGGAATCAGGAAAGCTGAGTCTGTGTTCAGCTTTACAAGTAATTTTCCAGAGCTCCTATTTTGTATCATAATTTTTTAGTTTAGAGCTATTGCAATTCTCACCTTTTTCTTATAGAGAGATTTTGATGGTCAATGAATTCTATTAGAGGGTGCTTGGTAAATTAAACAATGCTTTGTGTGTGTGTGTTTTTTTTAATTTAAGTATAGTTGGCCTATGATACTATATTAGCTATGTTAGTTTCAGGTCTATGATATAATGATTTAACATTTTTATACCTTACAATGTGATCAACCTCTAATTCTAGTAATCATCTGTCACTGAAAATTTATCACAATCTTATTCAGTATATTCCCCGTCCCTCTCATTTCTCTGGTGACCCCTTTCACCTCTGTTTCTGATCTTTTGTTTGTTCATTTTTTAAAATATTCTACATTAAAGTAAAACCATATGGTATTTGTCTCTGACTTATTTCAGTTAGCAAAATACCCTCTAAGTTCATCCATGTTTTTATAGTCATAAATGACAAGATTAAATTCTTTTTAATGCTTGATAATATTCATATATATTCATATGAATAAGTATATATGTGAATATTATGACAAAGGATATAGGAAATGAAATAAAGACAGTCTACATATTCATATATACATACATAATATCCATGTATACATATGGATACACAATATCCATATAGTATATATGTGTGTGTGTGTGCATATACATGTGTGTTTGTATATATGCATGTGAATTACTGTCAATCTCTCTGTTTATGTCCATCAATATTTGCTTTATATACTTAGGGACTCCTATGTTGGGTGTGTAAATGTTTACAAGGGTTATATTCTCTTGTTGAATTGATCTCTTTATTATTATATAATGTGCTTCTTTGTCTCTTGGTTGAGCCTGTGTCTTAAAGTCTGTTTTCTCTAATATAAGTATTTCTACAATGCCAATGTATTTTTCTTTCCATTCACATGAAATATCATTTTTCATCCCTTTATTTTCAGTCTTTGTATGTCTTTCAATCTGAAGTGGGTGTCTTATTATTTGTATTTATGTTCCATTGATTTTTCCTTCTTTTCCTTACAGAAGTCCTTTTAAAATTTCTTGTCATAGTGGTTGGTGGAGATGAACTCTTTTAGCTTCTTCATGTCTGGGAAGCTTTTTATTTTTCCTCCAGTTTTAAATGATAGTCTTGCTGGTTAGAGTAGTCTTAGTTGTGGGTTGTTGCTTTTCATCAATTTGAATATTTTTGCAAATATTTCTGGCTCAAAAGTACCTGTTTAGAAACATTTTATGGGAGCTTTCTTGTATGTAACTAACTATCTTTCTCATTCTGTTCTTAAGATTTTTTTCTTTAATAAAAAATAGAATGAAAATTGAAAAATAAACAAAAATGATTTTAAAAAGAAAGATTTTTTTTTGTTGTTGTCTTTAACCTTTACCATTTTAATTATGTGTCTTAATGTGAGCCTCTTTGGGTTCATCTTGTTTAAGATTCTCTGAGATTCCTAGACTTATAGGTCTTTTTTCTTCTCTAGTTTAGGGAAATTTATAGTTTATTTCTTCAAACAGTTTCTCCATTCCTTGCTTTCTTTCTCCTCCACTTGAAACCCTATGATACACATGTTGTTATGCTCGATGTTGTCTCAAAGGTCCTTTAATCTATCCTCACTTTTAAAAATTCTTTTTTTTTTTTTTGCTGTTTGTTTTGATGTTTTCTGCTACCCTGTCTTTCAATTGCTGATTTGATCCTCTGCTTTATCTAATTTGTTGTTGATTCCCTTCTAATATATATTCTTCACATCAGTTATTGTATCCTTCTTTTCTGACTTTTTTCATGGCTTCTCTGTCCTTTTTTATGCCTACTATCTCTTTTTTGAAGTTCTCACTGAATCTATCCATTCTTCCCCAAGTTCCTTGAGCATCCCTATAAGCATTGTTTTGAGCTCTGTATTTGGTAGATAGATTGCTTACCTTCAGTATCTTTCACAAAAGCTGGTCCTTTTTTCCTCTTATTCCTTTACATGTTCCTCTATGAAAATCTCTCTTTTCTTATTCTCAACCATAGCTCAGTGCTTGATATCCCATAAGTCTTTTTGCAGGCTAACCTCTCTACTAAGTTTGAAGATTCATCTATGCCTCTTACTAGCTATTTTTGTTTGGAAAGATTACTTAAACCTATTGACCTTTAGTTTATTAAATGTGTAATGGCAAATCATTATTTTACAAGGTTACTTTAAAGGTACAGTTTCTAGCACATTGCCTGATACATCAAATTGCAGTGATAGCCTTAGGTATACAGTCACACACTTTAAGTGAATCTGGCTGCAACAGTTATCTCAGCTTTAGCCTTTGAAATGCTGCCCAAGTCTTCTAGAACTTATGTCTAGTTGAGTTCCTCTTAAACTTAAAAGCCTTCAAAATCTCTAACTGCCTAAAGTTTTATGGAATTTGAGATCATTACTATTTTGCATTTCAACCCCTAAGGTTCTGTGTTCACTTCCCACCACTTTTGGAAGACAAGTTTACTCCCCACCATTCAAGTACACCAGGAGCCCAACGTCCCTCAATCTTGCTTGTTTTGTTTATATCTGACTGAATTGCTCTTTCTTCATTTTCCTTCATAACTAAACTTTGGGCCCAACCTTAATCCCTGCTTTGAAGCCTTCCTGGACTCCCATCCCTTGTCATACATAGAAGTAATTACTCCTTGCTCTGGAAAGCCTTTATCATTTGTTTTTACAGCAATAGTTAATTTTTGTTGAATTTTATTATATTCTTGACACTCTTGCAAGTGTGTTACATGTATGAATTTACATTTTGGGGGACAGTACCATTATTATCCACACTTAACAGATAAGAAACTCAGGCACAGAATGGTTAAGGAACTGCCTAACATCAGTAGGTGGTGGAGTGAGACTTTGACCCAGGCAGGCTGGCTCCTGTGTCTACACAATTAACCACTCACTCCTTAATGCTTCCCAATAGTGTTTAACACTGGATGGACGGTCATATGCCCCAGTCCTATCCTTGAATTAGTGAAGACCAAGCCCCATGTTCTACATAGATTAGTTTGGCAGTAACAAGTGCAATTACAGGCAATTAGGATATAAGCCCTCCAGGACTATGGGAGAGCAGTTTGCAAATGAGTTTCAATGTTAAAGTGCTTTTGAAAGGGTAACTATCCATAATGCTGCACAATCAACTTATATTACTTAGAGAGTGATTATTCATTTTTGTGACTTGCTTTTTTGTCATTTACTGACTTCACCTCTGGCCCATCATTCCTGATTTTTGCTGTTTCTCTGCTCATCACCATGTCCAATATAAGAGAGAGGAGATGAATTCTAATTGTTTAATTTTTCCTCCTTGTTAGCTGCTAGAGTAAGGAGAGGTTACACTGTTGGGAAACATAATGTTTAGGATTACACTGTGGAATTATACACACACACTTATTTGTCATTATTATCAGTAACCAAAACTCATTTACAATGTAAGAACCATGTGTTGTGTACTTGCTATGGGCTAAGCTTTGTGAACTGCATTATTGTTCTTTTAAGAAGTATAAGCCTTATCTTGTATTTTCAGACTTTTAATATAGGTTCAATCTGAGAAATCTCATAAAATATTTTTTGACAGTGTGCATTAATTAACTTAGGAGTATACATAAATGTACCACTATAAAAATTCTGACTTAAGGGAATTTTGTTCATGTCTCATGGGTCAAACATAAGCCTTCTCCTATCTTGTTTGTACATCGTGCTACAATTCCAAGTCCCAGGATTTTCCCAGATAGTATCCTTCTGGACACATTGAGTTGGTTCCCAAACACAGCATATGCATATACCCTATGATGTTTATCATACCTGGTGTACTCTCCATCTCTCATTTCTGCTTTGAGCTCTCTTCTGCCTTTGAAGCCCAACCAAGGAGCAAAAATCTCAAGGAAAGTATCTCCGGGAAATGGCCTTGTTCCTGGCTTGCCCTGCTGCTGTAAACTCCTGTAACGCTTGTTACCTCTATTGGTGACAATTAGTCTTGATATTCATATCCTTTTATGCCTGTCCTGTGTCACTTATTGGTTTCATATAGTAATGATAATACAAACTGCCACTTATTGAATATTTTCTTAGAATCAGGCACTGTACTAACGTTGAACAAACTATCTCATTGACTGTTCACAACAACCCTAGGAGGTAGGCATTACTAAGGAAGTAAGAAAGGCTCAGAGAAGTTAACGCACTTGCCCTGTGTAAATTGCACAGTTCATGAATGGTAAACACTGCTTTTTATCGTGAGTCTCTTTGAAGCCAGACATCATGTGCCATGTCTTTCTCTGAGGATTGTTGTGAAGCAACAGTGTGAGAAAACTGGTAGCACCCAAATCGCAAAAGGGACCCTACTCATCTGTGGGAATCATACTATCTCTTAAAGTACAAATCAAAAATGTGTGGGTAAATAGCAATAAAAACACCAAATCAATACTTCTTTATTTGCATAATTTAAAATATCTTTTTATTTATATAGCTCCCTAAATAGCAATTTATTGATGAAATGATACGAGAACACCATAACTTTGTAACTTATTGATAATCATATAATGGTAAGCATTAACAATAAATTTCCTAACATTGGGTGGTCACTTAGATCATTATAGATTACAGAAGGAACAGTTTTTGAAAATTTTAAATTTTCAAATTAATTTTATTATAATATGTCTCAGTTTCTTATATCATCAACGAAACATTTTGTAATGCACTGTTTTCCCTGTTGCCTTCCAGGTTTCAGAATGTTCAACTTGAAATGTTGTTTTCCAGTTTGCATTAACATCTTCAACAATATACAGTGTCTCAATTAAGGACGAGTAACTTCTAAAATATTGGCTATTAATAGAATCGTCCCCGAATTTATATATACATTGCAAATATGTATATGCATATGTATTTAGATTTTCTTTGCCTACTTGTTATGTTCCCTGATTTTTCAATTGATTATTCACTTTTTAAGGTAGAGATAAGCAACAGCAGTAAAATCTGGTTATCATGTATAGGCTTTCATGCTGATTTTAAAGTGATAGCCATTTTTAAGGTGTCTACTGAAAGAACATATTTCACGCTTGTGATAATGATTTATGACACCTTTCTTTTCTTTGACAGACAACCTAGAATATTTTCAGTTTATCTAATATATGTCCAATAAAAATCTATTTATGTCTCTGTAGGTGTGCATAGCCAAAACGTGAAATAGTGCCAAGTGTCAGCAATTCTTCTTCTGTTAATAAGGATCCTGGAGAAAAATTTGACTCAAACAGCAGGGGCTGCGGTTCTCTTTCTAGCCTCTTTTGAAATCTATCAAGCCACTTTTATTGCTACATTTTAAATCTTGCCAAGAAGTTAAATAGATAGGTATCTTAACATGGACTACAAGCAATCTTTTCACTGTGGGAAGTTTTCTATGGTTGTTATTAAGTTTAAAGTCTTTCACCTTTATGTATTTGATCCAGAGATGTCTTTTTCCTGTGTTTGCTTAAAAAGTATATCTTTCATTATTTAATCAACTCCAAAAATACAAATAAACTTTATTGGTATTTTGGGGAAAATTGTTTTTAAATAGTAATTATCTTAAGCTATAGCTTATTTGAAGGAATTAAATGAGATATATTTTTGATGCCTTCCATGCCACCCCCTCCCCTCCTCTAGAAACCTCTCCACATGCAGGAAAGATTCAGGCAGCGAAGACAAGACTTTCCTCTTCACTCCATCCACGTCCTTCCTTTGGCTTTTTGTGTATGACCTTTTCAAAACCCTAGTGCCATGGTCTTTTGACATTCTCCAATCCAAAAATCTCAGATATCTGTTCCACTTCAGCAATTCCCATTCAACATTTAAAACCTGTCATCCCCTGGAACTGCTCAGTTTCATAGACCTCATGTCTTTGAGGGCAAACTTTTGTTCTTTTATTTCTCTCATGAAACCTAGTCTTTTCCTTCACTTAACCATCAGTTACTTCATTGCCTTGCTGTTCTCCCAGCTGTCCAGCCTCTTCTAGATCTCACTTGTCTTTGTAGATGACCTAGACTCATCTAGTCACTATATCACTTTCTGTCACCCTTCAACTTTTGGTATTCTTTTGTCATTACTCAACCCTAGAGACAGCCATATATATAATTTGCTTGGACTTGCTTTTTAGTTTTGTTTTGAAACACAAAGTCACTTAATTTGATAAATGATTTGCAGTACAAGTCCCATGATTTCTGAATAGAAAGAGATGTTGGAAATCAAAGATGGGGTTTAAAATGTTTGTTTGTTTGTGCCCTGGCTGGCATAGCTCAGTGGATTGAGTGCAGGCTGCGAACCAGGCATCACAGGTTTGATTCCTAGTCAGGACACATGCTTAGGTTGCAGGCCATGACCCCCAGCAACCACACATTGATGTTTTTCTCTCTCTCTCTCTTTCTCTCTCCCTTCCCTCTCTAAAAATAAATAAATAAAATCTTAAAAAAAATGTTTGTTTGTTTGTTTGTTTGCTTGTTTCAGGGAAGGGTGAGGAGTTGAGCTTGCTGGGCTCGGTTGGGAGTGAAGGGGAATGTGGCTGGAAAGGCAAATTCGACCTCGGCCACATGATGGTGCAAGTCTCATGCTAAGGAGTTTAAATTCATCTTATAGGTAATAGGAAAGAGTTGAGAAAATTGAAGTGGATAAATATTCTCATAGCTACATTTAAAAAAAATAAAATGTTGACAACAGAGTGGAAGACAACTGGCATGTGAAGAGTAATCGAAGGCCACCAGCCTAACTTAGAGGCCACTGAGACTGTGCAGTTCTGAGGCATGATGGGGCAGCTGGAATAGGAATAAAGAGCCGATTCTCCTTCCCCATATTCCGTGGACTGGTGTCTTCCACAGTACTCCTCCTGGTCTGTGGTGCTGTAGGAGGCTTTCAGAAAAATCTCTGTGGTCTTTAACTGGATGACAGGTCAATTCATCTTTCTCAGAGGAAACAAATTAAATTACCAAGCTGACTATTTTTCCTAGGTAAAGCTTGTTGTGTATCTCTACACAAATAGAACTATTATACATATTGCAGGTAGGGAACATAATACCTAACGTTTGTAAAATGTCTTTGAGAAATATTTCTTTGTGTAGAAGTTACGCCAACATGCTGTTTAATTTCTGTCAAAGAACAGAGATGGTCTTCCTCCTTAGTGCTCCAAACAAAGACCACTGACCCTGCCACAAATGATTCAAGGCTATAACTGAATTGTCACCAAGATGATACAGTCTCTGCCAGGGAAATAGGAAAAATGTTTGGAAATAATTTCTACTTTTAAAGTAGCCACTAAGCTTGGCCGCAGAGCCTGGCTAAGTGTTGGCAGACCTCTCTGGGTTGCCCTTATGACCCCAGCGATCTATGTGAGTTGAAGGTCCCAGATAACTCTGGCTGAGATCACACAGCTTTGGAAGAAGGATGGAAGCAGCAAGAATAAAGTCTCAATATCCCTTAGCATTGCCTTGAATAAGAAACAAAGGCATAGTACAAATTCTTTTGACCCATCTCCTCTTTATCTTTTGGTACCCTGAAATTTCCAGCTTCTTTTAAAAATAGATTTTTAAGGTCTGGACTGAAAAGAAGAAAAGTTTTGTCAGATACTGTAGCATTTCTTTTAGCTAAATGTCCCTCCCCACCCCACCCCCACAAAATTTAGGATGATTTCTGGTCTGTGCTGATAGAAGTAGCCGCAACCTTTCAAATGGCAGCTTCAGTTGAAAAGATTAACAATAAATCAAAATTATATTCTGACTACTGTGACTCAAGTTCCCTGCTACATACCCTTAATTTCATATTTTCCTGTCACTTTGAAGATTTTAGGAGGGCGCGTAAGTAAGGTTTTCTTCTGTTCCATTAGTCATCGTGGAGTAGAAATTTAATTACTAATCTTTAACAGAGTCTATGAAGCAGACATTCACTAATTTAGCCTGCTTTAATTAGAATGAAATTGATGTCTCACATAAAAGTTTGTTTATCATTTATAGTTCTCCTTTTCTGCTTTGTATTAAGGTTGGTATATACTTGCTTTATTCTTCCCCACCTCCTGCTATGTAAACTTTTGGAAGACAAGGATTGGGTTTCACATTTTTGTATCATTGCAGCCTCTACAGCCTATTTGTCTCAATAGGATCAAAATAGGTAGGTTCGTGTGAAATCTAGCAGCTCTTAGCTCAGCTGGTACCTTAAGTCATTTGAACTTATGTCAGCGTAGCCATGTAAATATCGATAGGGCATTTTTCAAATTTTGTATTATTCAACAACACTGCATTGAGTGCTTATATTTCAAATTTTTTTAGGTACTTAGAAAGAGAGAGAAATGAAGTCCCAGTCATCTAGTGGGAGCAGTATGTAATTAGGATTTGGAAATACATTTAATTTTTCTAAAAAGAATCTTCAATTATTCACTTGAGTAGTTCCATATTATATGACACTAGGCATTTACTCTATAGTGAACTTCAGCATGATAGAAATACGATATTTAATTTTTGCCTTGTGAGTGGTGTAGAAAATAAAGTGGTTTAACTGAGCAAGGAGGAGAAGTGAATTCTGACAGTTTTCAATATTCCAGAGCTTTCACTTCCTCTCTCACAGACACACAAAACCGTACCAAAACGGCTATCTCTCCCTCCACACGCACAGACACAGGGTGGGGGAAAGGAGGTTTGCAGTTGTGAGTATGTGAAATGCAGTTTACTCTTGTATTGTTATTTATTAATTATTGTATTAGTTTCCATGTGAACAACTCTAAGCCCACATTAATCCCATCATATATGTACATACCTATATATACATGTGTATACATTTTATATATACATATATGCATACACACACACACACATATACACACATGCTTTTGGACAAAGCTCTCTCTACTCTAACATTATCATTGGGATGGGAAGGGATATGAGGAGAATGTCTGCTGTTACTCCCAACGATGAATCCAATTGTAGGCTATGTAAAATTCCAGGTACTAAAGAGGTCAAGGTAAGAAGGCCTGGGGGGGGTGGAGAAAACATCTGTTGAAATGTTTCTAGATTTTTATTAATAGAAGAGTGGGAGTCAACTTGGTCCAGTGGTTGCATTGACCCCAAAGAACAGAAATTATGTTCATAACTTAACTCATTTTGGGTTTTGATGCTTCACATTTTTCCTTTCAACAGTTCTCCATGGGCCTCTTGCATTTCTACATTTCTTAGGAACAAAGGCACTGTCTGCCTTGTCTTAAACTACCTATTTAAGGATGTTTGCATAGCAAATAGCATTAGAAGAGAAGTACAGTGTTTAGCTCCAGAGCAAAGGGCAGGTGGGGTTACTGTTGACTATAATGAAGATAATCTCTCCGGGGACAAAGTTCAAGTAGACTGACTGCCCATTCCAAAAAGTTTTGGTTTCCTAAAGTCAGGAGTTCTTTTTTGTAGTGTGCCCTGCTCTATGTACAGGTGTCACCTGGTTCTCTTTGCAGCAACCCATTGGAACTGGGACTCAGAGAAGTACAGCAAAAATGATGGTACTCTGGCTACTCTGCTAGTGCTGTGAGTAAAGAGACACTGTTTCTGATCCAGGCATATAATATCTTGAAACTTTGCCCAGGAAACTGTGCCGGGCTAACTTGTATGCTTGAAAATAGGGGAAGAATCAAACCCTGCACAGTTATTGACAGATACAAGAGGTTAGACCTGATTCCCTGTTATAGAACCAAATGGCATCAAAATGTGGACTCTCCATAATTATTCATCAGTGACACACAAAATTATCTTTTCTTCAAAAGTCATACAGGTCTATTACTATTATTATGGTGAATATTGCAAATGTAAGGACAATGCTTTGAATGCTGCAGGTAGAAATATTCCCCCAAGGAATACTATAAGAGGATAATTGCCTGTTGACTTTTTGTCTGTTTGTTCTTTTAGTCAACTTTCAAGTTTCTAACCTTCCACACAGAGCTCTACTGTATCATTTTTCACCTCTTCACAATGCTATTCCTCTGGGGATTTCATAGCAGACAAAGCCTACGAGCATTACAGAAGCTAGTTAAGACTGTAAATACACAGAGTGCTTGCAGGCCAAGCCTCCTTCACAGCCCTGTGGGAAAGTAGCAAATGGCAAGAGTGTTCTAAACATATTGCTTCCAATTTCAGTCCTTCCAAACAAAAGACCAGACCTTTGTTTGCTTTTCTGTAATGGGACTGATTTTCCTCACCTATTACACTGGCAGCCAGATTGCAGTGAGACTTTGCTGTGTATTTTATTGAACATGTTGTGAGATTAAAATTAAAATACTGAATGCCTTCAGTGTAGTGTGTGTGTGTGTGTGTGTGTGTGTGTGTGTTGTGAACCCACATAAGAAGCTTGGAATAATTTCCCCATATTTGTATCAATATCTCCCCTCACAGAGAGTTCTTAACAAACAAAAATGTGGAGAATACAATTCTTTAGCTCTTTTTTTCTCTGCAAGATCATTGACAATAGGATGTTCACTAACATATTTTAAAGCAAGAATAAGGTAGTGGGTTAAAGCAATTTTGTGTGTAATTTGGTGCTGAGCAAATATCAATTTTCTTTTAGACCATTAACTTCCTGAGGGCAGGTCCTCTGCCTTATTCATCTGAGTCTTCACACTAGACTCCATCTCTGCAACATTTACGGTGTTCAGTAAATGTTTATATATTTGAATTTATGAAAAAAATGGTTGGTCAAAAATAATAAATGGCCATGTTTCAATGAAACTATTGTCCAGAGAAATAAGAAAATGGTTCACTTCTGGCAGAACAATGCCCCTCATTTCAAATATTCAGTTGTGTTTTAAAAATGGGGCCTTAACCTCAATCTGCTGTTTTTATAAGCATTTGATTATTCCCCATTATAATGGCTCAAATAAAGAAATAATTATAGCAAACACTTAAGGAGCTTTTCAGGTGCCAGGTATTTATTCTCAGCTCTCTCCATGTTGCCTCATTTAGCTATCAAAAAGCTTTTATATTGTCTCTGTCGTGCAAAAGAGGAAATGGGTTACAGGAAGGATAGAACTTGCCCAGGGTCACACAACCAGTTATTAGGCTGGTTTCTTAACACTGCCCTTCAGAGTAGGGTAGACGTACAAGTGAATCTCATAAAGATAATCCGTCATTTCCAGCAACTGACCAGAAGAGGTTGAAAAGGAATTAAAATGCAAACTATTTTGAAACTTAATTTTCTGTTTCAGCAAACTAGAATTTGGCTGTAAAGGCACTGTGTTTCTTTTTCCTTGGCAAGGGTTTATTTTCCAGGCATTTTGGCTAGAGCCCATTAAACATGGATACTGGTAGGAGGGAAAAATACACATTGTACTTGACCTGAGATTGAACTGTATAAAGACATAACAGGTAATCAATAAATTCTTTTTTGATAGACTGAGCATGGTACTAGGATGCTAAATTACTATCTCATTTTATACTGATTAGTTTGTAAACTAATCATTTTATGCTGATTCCAGTTTATAAACATTTTCATGCCCATTACCCATTTCTGGGGAGGTATATCTAGATCTTAGGTTATAATACATCATTGATTCTGAAGTAAATTTGATGTGTCTTATTTATGGTATCACAGTCAGTTAAGTAATTGGCGAGGGCTTCCTGATGGTGATTCAATTTACTGACATTTTAGAATAATTACACATGTGTATAAATACACAAGCTAAAAAATAAATAAGTCAGCCCTGGCCCAGTGGCTCAGTTAGTTCTAATGTCACTCCTTATAGCAAAAGGTTGTGGGTTTGATCCCTGGTCAGGGCACACACAGGAGGCAACTGATCAATGTTTTTCTCTCACATAAATGCTTCTGTCTCTCTCACACACATCAATAAATATATCCTTCGGTGAGGATTTTAAAGTAGATAGATAAAGAATCAGAATTCCTAGGGCCTAGTGTGAGTTTTATAATATTATATGAGGGGTTCCCCCCCCAAACTGGAATTTACTTATAAAATATGTGTATTATTCTTACATATTTAAACTTCAGTCACCTTAAAAGTGCTTTCCATTTGATGCAGTACACCTATCAAGACCCTTTTCCACTGCTCAAAATGGTTTTGAACTCGTAAATTTTGATGCCTTTCAGTGCTTGTGCTGTTTTTTGTTTCACCTCTTCCACATTGGCAAAACATTTTTCCCTTTGAGGACTTTTTTCACCTGAGAGAGCAAAAAAAGTGTTGCTTGGAGTGAGATGGGGTGAATAGGGAGGGTGAGGCACAGGGGTCATGCCCGTTTTGGTCAAACTGCTGAACTCTTGGCGCAGTGTGGGCAGGTGCACCCATAAATCACCTTGATGGGGTGAAGTAGGCAAATGCGTTCAAAGAGTCTTCAAAAAAAATTCACTGAAGCCGAATGCAGCCTCTCACAACAAGGCCAGCTGGTACAGTGATACAGATGGGTGGTGCAGGAAGCCTGTACTACAAGGAGCCCACCCTCCAGAAGGCAATTCTGGTTTTTTTTTGTGTCCCCTCCCCTTGTATAAGAAAATTAATATCTTAAAATGGTAGCTCTTACTCTTACTGAGTTCGTATAGTTTTAATTTTGATAATAAGTCTAATGGACTTTAGGAATTTTTGAGAAAGATAGAATGGCCTCTAATTTTTAAAAAATTTCTAATAAAAATCTAAAATTAATTGATACAGACATACTTTGGATCATCCAGAGGACCACTTATAATCAAGTACCAAAATAGTATTTGACGACAGTTGGCATTTGCTTTGGCTGTTTTTTTCAACAGCTGACAGTTTTAAATGCTTCTTTGTTGTGGGAATATGTCCTGTGCATTGTAGGATGTTCAGCAGCATCTCTACCTTCTCCTATTAGATGCTTGTGCCCTCTCTGCCTACTTGTTGCAACCAAAATGTCTCCAGATGTTATCAACTGTGCCCTGGAGGGCAAATTTGCTCGCATGGAGAACCACTGAGCGTTTAAGTGAAAAGACACTTTTAAATGTGAGATAATATTAAAGAACAGACATGGAACTTAATATGTAAATATTTCATACCAGGTAGAGGGAAAATGACATCACAGTGAAAGAACCATTGAAGGTTTTACAATAGTTTTAATAGAGAAAACTCTCAGAACACTTGAATCATCAGATGTCACGGGATAGTATAAGCATTATGAACTAAAGTAGCAAACTTGTGCTGAAGCCATTCAGTGTCATGTTGAAATTTAGTTGCTGCATATAATATCATCTGTCACACTAAATTAATGTTGTTAATTTGAATTGCACTTTTTTAAAATTTTGTTTTTGTATATTGGTAAATTTGTTTTGGTTGTAGAATTAAAGCACTAGCATAAGCTTTAAACATAAGGAGTTGATAATTAGTTTTGTGTTTCTACATATTTAACAAACGTAGTACAAATAATTTATGAGTGTCAGAAATCCTCAGACATGACTTTCTTTTCCATTGAGAGGGATCAGTGAGAAACACTGGATTTGGGATGTCGGAGGCTGATTTGGGGAAGGGGCTGCAGGCCGATGGGAGGAGAACATGTTGAGAAATTTGGAGAAACCTCCAAATTTAGGTGCTGGATTTCTGCTGCAACATTTAAATTTGTGCCAGAAGAAATAAAAAAAATAATGTTCCCCTTCAAAACTGGCTCACAAAATGACAAAAACTGCTAACTAGATTATTCTATTTTTTTCCTTCAGACAAAATAAGGTTGAAAACACACTTTTCCTTACGTAAACTGCATGTAGAAAGTGTGAGTATTTAAGTGAGATCATTTCAATTTTGATTCCAACTGAAACCCTATGAACCAGGAGTAAAATTTTAGGCAGGTTTTCAGATCAGATAATTCTGATGATTATTGGCTCACTGTGCCAACAATATATGATCCTCTATGGCTCCAGAGCAAGTGTGAAATGGCCTTGCAGCTGCAGGACATGCTCCCTTCACTCCATAGGCTCCCTTCCTCATCATCCCTTGTTACCTGACTCCTTCGTGGGATGATTTACTGGAAGAATCCTTGAGACTCCAGTGACCTGTACACCAAAGGAGCTGGAAAATCCTCCCCCTCCAGCCAAGATCCTTTGCCTGTTTTTTTCCTTTGATTTTCTTCCTTTGGAGAGAGTGTTTTGGAATGGTGGTCATTAACGTAAACAGTAAAATTGATCATAACTGATCATGGTTTCAATCGTTGAGTGGCATAGCCCAACCCTTCCTTCCTCCTGAACCCATTTCTCTCCATTCCCAGAATAGAGAGATTCCTAAAATAAGCTCCAGGATGACTGGAGATTATACTCTGCTCTGAGCTGCAGGGCAAGGGGATGTGGAAAAGTAATTAGGGATTGGATAGCATTTCCTTGCTTCTGGGAGAAGGGTCTTCTCTTACCCTGTGTACCATGGAGATAATTGGCTCCTCCCTATCTCACCCTTCATCCAACAATGGCCTAGACATCTACATTTCCATAGAGACAGCCAGGCCAGAGTGTCTCAGTTTAATCTAAACTCTGATGAAGCAACCCTGGTTTTGAAGACTATAGAGAAAAAACCTGTACTAGAGAGCATTTGGTGTGCTTTGGGAATCATTTTCCCCATCTTCATTTAGCAGGGAGTGGAGTGGTCAATTGTTTCATGTGTCCTTATGGAATTTGGGGCCATCTGAAAATGTGTGGTATATTTTGCATTTCTAAAAAGACACAATAAAAATGCAAGCAATAAATCAGATGGAAATTTCACCATGTCATTTGGATGACCCTCTGCTAATTAGGATCTCTCCTTTCTTCAAAAGTGCTAGATGAGTCAGGTTACATTTGTCTAACTTTTTGGAGAAACACATTCTTTGGTCTTAATGTGACATAATTATTACAAAATATTAATGAAATGAAGACAGTTTATGCAGGAAGTTTTATCTGTCATATATAAGCTCTAACATATAGCATTTTTGCTTTGAGGTACTGATGTTGGGAGAAAAGAAGTCTTTCAAATTGCTGTGATTTTGGAATCAAGTCTCTCACTTTTACAAATGAGCTAGCAGCACCATTTGAGTGAAAAAAACTGAGTTGCCTCTTGCAGTGTCAAACTGGAGTAAGATAAGTGAAAAGGCAGGCCGTATGTACTTGCAGGCACAAGTATCTTATAAACTGCCCATGCATTTGATGGGTTCAACTGGTACAGAGCTTGTTAACAATATAGGAAGAATCCCCCAAGAATCAGGAATAGGAGTCTTTAGCCTTCTGAAAGTTTATAAGCTCATTGGAAACAATTTCTTGAACATATTCCTGATTATCTTTGTAAAAGGAAACAAGGTTTGATGGTTACCATCTTCCAAAAGATGATTTCATCTTCTAGGAGATGCACAAATGTGCTTTATACCTCAACACATTTTTCAGAAGTCTAAATTACTTAAACCAAATTTATCAAATTTTATGAAATTTCCTCTTGACTATCTTATTTGTTGTCTCTTGAACTTGCATGTATAAGAGAATAGACTGTGATGGTTATTTTAAAATTGCATTTTTAAATCCACTTATAAGTAAATCTGGATCTATATGGATAAGAGATAAAATGTTAAATGATGCACAAGTCACTCTTTTTGAAAGTGTGTTTTTTTTTAAATTTTAAATAGAAGTTACTTCTAAATGGAATACTTTCAGATATGTACCTGACAAGGCACCTCTTCTTCTTTAGTGTTGAGGAAGAACTCTTTCGTAAGAAGACAATGCTGGTGACTGTGGGCATTGAAAGATGGAATTTCAGGTATTGAAGAAGAAAAATACTTTTTAAGCCTTTGACCTGGAATAAAGAACTGTCTGAATGAAGCAGAGAATGACACTTCATCAACCACAGTGGGTTTAAGCACCTAAGCACATTTTCTTTTTTATTGCAACTTACATGCTTGTTATTCATATTTTCCAAATACCGACTAAAGTGCCGTGTTTTTATACACTGATTGTACACCACAGAGGAGTATTTAAGGAATATGGAAGTATATTTCCATAGCTGAGTTTTGAGACATATATTTCTTTTTTCTTCTACTTCTCTGCATTTTCTTTCCTTTCTCTGCATTTTGGGGAGAGATTATGTTGATCGATAGTAGAACTAATTTTGTGTGTAAAGGAGAGCTCATAGTGTCTCAGATGTTAATGAAATTTATTTTCCAGGTGAAGCATTTTTCATGAATTCTTAAAATACCAAAGACAGATCTAAATAATTTCAGCCAGAGAAGTAGCTACATTTTTTATGTACTTGGCATTCATTCATTCATTCATTCAACAACTACTTCCTATATGTCTGCAATGTTCAGGGCACAGTGCACAAATCCATGTATTAGTTAAAAATTGTTCATGCTTTCCTGTAGGATGAATAAATACCTAACTGAAAATAGAATTATGTAAAAATATCATATGATTTGTAGAGCCAAGAATTCTCCCTAGAATATTGATGGCATTTGAGCTAGATCTAAGATCCAAGAAAAAATAAAGGAAAGGACAACTCAAGGACATAGAAGAGTGCATTCAAATGCAGAGAGGTAGTTTCTTGGGGAATATATTGGCATGTTATATATTTAAACTCCTTTTCAGTTCAAGACACAGCTTATTGCTGACTTGCTCTGCTTTTATTATACCATTTTTATCCTGTTACTCGGTGCTTCCTGCAGCCCCAGCTGGTGACTCCAGCTGGAAGGCCTGCACACCAAGTGCATCTTTGGGCCACTTGGGCCAGCCCTTGAACCACTTCTGCCTGTTAACTGCTTTGGTCTCAACAGAGTCTGGAATCAGTCCTGTTAACTGGATCCAGGGTCAACTATACCATGGTGAGCCCTGACAGTAAGGATGACCCTGAACTACAGACAATATTTGCCTCCTCCTTTGATCTTTTGTGCTGAACTTCAGCCAATGGGATCACTGAAATTCTTCCAGTCTCTTCCTCTGGCTGGAGGTCTGCTCCAGATCCTTTCTCCTCACTGGCCTATTGTGAAAAGATTGATTGTACCACAATGACAACATCATTGCCTGTATAAAAGTATAGGTCCTGCTATTTGTTCTTTTCCCAATGTGAATTTTTCCTGGAGTGAACTTTCTCTTAAGCGTTGACAGAATGAAGACTGATGTGGCCTTTTCACTTTGATACTGCTCTTGGCTCTAACACTGACTGTGGCTCTCAGCACCCCTCCCTGCTCCCTTGAGACCCATTCTGGACTCAAGCCAGCTTCTCAGGGAAACAGTATATTTGGTCAAAAGTAAAGCAATGTATTTAAGCTAATGTAAGAGTGAGACAGAGATATATTTATTGGAAGAGTATAGAAGTATCTCACATATAGACCAAAAAAACCCAAAACAAAAAAAAACAAATTGAAACAAAAAAAAGGGACCAGGCCTTAGAAAAGGTAATCCTGAGGCTAGAGGGAGTGAGGACTGATGGTCTGACTGTTCAGCAAACTCCTACCACTGGCATGAAGCAGCTCTACCACTTTTCTTCCTTTGTAACACAGAGCTCGATTTCTGAGAGGGTTGAATTCCTGAGAGTGATTGTGTGTGTTTGATTGGTCTAGATTGATCTGTGTTTTTCCCTTCCCTTTGGCCAGGGCCAGGTAAAGCTTCTTAGTTGACATGCTGCCAAAACCACAGCCAGTGGGAACAGAATAATCCTCCAAACAAAACAGCAGTGCTGCTCACCAAAGAAGCTGGAATGAATACTGGAGAAGCAAAACCAGTCCTGTGCACTGAACTTAGCCTCTTAGCCTAAGCTGTTTCCTCCTCCCTGGCCAGCGCTAATTGAGACAAACCCCTCCCAATTTATGACAAGATAGGAATCTCTAAAATTATTATTTTTTATAAGACCTCTTCTTGGAGGATTTTCATTTAGAGTTTGATCAGAATTGGGTTGCTTGCCTATTGTAATCAGAATCCAAAATCTTCCAGCCAAGGGACCATATTTACTTTATTTCTGTTTGGCTTGAGAGGAATAACTAGATGTAATATATATATAGATATATATCTATATATCTATAGATATATCTATAGATATATCTATATATCTATAGATATATCTATAGTTACAAACTATTTCTATATTTGCAATCAGGCTTTTAAAAGCGTAATATGTTATACACAGTATCAAGATTTTCTAAGCCTCTAAATTTAGATTGGATTAAAATTAATTATAACTAATTCTGGTAATATTTACTGAAGCCAAAAATGAAGAAAGTAATTTTAATACAAATTATATATGTGCCTATTATAGTTGAAAATATTTTGTAGCCCATGATTAATTAACAAGATTTGATATTTCTTACTGTTGACTTTAAAAATCAATACATATTTTCAATTTTTTTTCTTAATAACACTTAACATTTTAAATGTATGCAGTTTTCATTTGAAAAGAGATTCTAACCTGTTCTAAAACAGTTCTCCCTCTTCTTGAACTGATCAGCTATGAATTTATTTATTCTTAGTTTTTACTTGAACAAAAGATGAGTGGTTAACATACAAGTACAAGAAGATATTTAAAGGCATATTCTGTTAAAATAGGCAATGATTCTGTGACTCCTTGGTATACTGTTTAACTGTTTTTTCTCCTGTGATGAGCATCTTGCTACACATATGAGAGCGCTGAATTCAATAAATGATGCCCAACTTTGTCTCTTAATTTAGTTCAAATGTTTTGCTAATTAAATCAAAATAATTGATTTTAGCACTATGTGAAACAGGCATTTTTACAAAGAACTTCTTTCTCTTTTGATCATTCTCCAGTTACATGCCTCCTCTTAGCTGCTTTCCCGGGTGTAAGGTGTGCTCCCGGTCATGGTGGAGAATGAGCACCAGAGGGTGAACAGCTCAACCTAACTAATAACCAGGACTGGGGAAAAGCAACTCAGAGTTCTCTTTTTTCCTCTAATGATAGTCCCGGAATATCGTCTCAGCTGCTGGGCTGTCACACACAGGTGTAACGGTAGAATTGTCAGTTTATAAGGACTTTGATCAAAAAAAGTAAACAACAAGACATTTTCAATTTCTTTATTTTATCTTAACCACTGCTTATAGCAATAACATCTGGTGCTCTTGGTCAAGCCTCAGCTTCTTGTGCAATATATTTCAGAAACATTCCTTGAGAATAAGAAATGATATGGGGCTGTCTTGGGTCAAAGGACAGTGCACGTGGTATTGGGAGGTGGGAGGTGAAAGAGGAGGCCCCAATACTAAACGCAGTAAATTTTATGACTGCTCTTCTTAGAAACCAATGGAGCATTCTTAATCCGGGATCAGCTTCATTGCTTTCAATGAAGAATTCTTAATATATAAACACACTGGATCAATTTGGATTCAATTGAAAGCAGTACTGTAATATGCGGAATATTTCTCTCATATCTTTGCTGCCAGTGAATCGGCTCATGATAGAATGCACTATTGATTTCAATAAAAAAGTTATTAAGTGCATAGTGTGCGTATAAAGTTTAATTTTAAAAATATTAACATAACCGAGCAGTAAAAACATGCTAATATTTGAAATTATTGAAAGATATATATTAGGAAGTACCTCAAAATATGTCTTACTGAAGCACATGACTCTTTTGCCAAGAGGTATAAATGAAGGTATTTTGTCACAGGAAGAAAAAAATCTAGATTGTCATGAAAGCAATAAAATAGATTCATGGAAAATCTTTTTGAAATCCATAAATATGTATTAAGTGCCTATTACAGTTTAACATTATACTAACCTGCTAGGTTAATGATTTGTAAGGGTGGGGATGATATGCAACAGGTATATCATGGATTTTTCAAATAACTGTTCCTAGAGGCTTTTATCAGTACCAGAGGGTATGTGGTACACAGAGATGATTTTGAACCAGTTACCACCTCACTCCATCCACTGTTTTAAGAACTTCAAAGTCCCTGGCCTGGATCAGTTTACAAGGTGTAGCAGGAGGTAGCATTTTTAGAAAAGTTAGACTAAGGGGTGGATATCCAAATAACCAATCCATAAGAGACCTTGGATTTCCACATGTGACTCCATACACAACCTTTCTAATGGCATATTCAACCTTTACAGCTAAAAATTTCAAAATAAAAACCACCTTTAACCACTATTCATCTGAACAGGTGTTACATACAGTGCAGTGGACACCTGCAGGTCGCACTGTCAGCCCTGTGCAATCAGGTGGCAATCACCTAAAATTGGCAGCATGGAAACTGAAATTCTGAAAAAGAACGATGAATGAAAGAATGCAGTCTTTTAGAAAAGAGTATTTTATCTAAAGTTTAAGTCCTTTAATTGCCTCTTGAGAGACTGCCTATTCAGAATATTGCACAAGAAAACTCAAGCAAGGACAAAAACAATAGATAGTTTGAAATGTTTTGTTGATATAAAAGCCAGAAAAAAATTACAAAAATTCTGGAAAAAATATCTGGGCTATATATATCCCATATATATCCCTGAAAAGTTGAATTTCCTTCAACTTTTCTGAGTATGGGTAAATATGGTCCAGTTATAATTGATGACAAAAAATATGAAATAAATACACATACAGACAAGGGATACAATCAAGTTTAAAATAGCCTAGTGCAGTCATTTGTAATTGTGATGAATTAGGAAGAATTCAGAGAAATGTAAAGAATTGAGCTGGCCACTAAAGGGAATTTAGGATTTGAATTATGAAGAAAAAAAAAGGTGATGGGGGAGAGGCAGGTTGACTTATTTTCTGAGACTTTTTTGTCTCCTGTGAAATGCTTTTGTTTTAGTTGACTAAATTTTGAGTTCAATTACTCTATAGTCTTACATATGGTTGAAAACAATAAACTATTGATCTGTAGTCTTACGTATGGTTGAAAACAATAAACTATCACATTTCCAAAATAACTAATTGGCATAGTTTTCTTTTTAAAGGATTATCTAGTACAAAGAAAAAGACTAAGAGCTATTTTTTATATTTCTCTAGGTCCTTTGCCAAGACACCTGGGACAAAGTTATTTGATCAGTCTGCTTAACCTTGACTTACCACATTAACCGCAACAACCTCAAATCCATTACAGGGAAGGTAACTCACCTTTGTAAGTCAAAGATTCTCACAAATTATTTTCATCATAGACTAATGGTCTGTGAAGATTTAAATCCTTGGACGAGTTGAATGTATTGTTTCCTGTGTACTATGGTGCAGCTGGGAAATTGCAACTTGTTTTAAAGCTTCAGTCATTTAGACGGCATCAAATCAGGCTTCATCAAAGTGCCATTTAAGTCTTCTTCTAATGGGGTATTTTGTGGGCAACAGTGCAGAACAGCATTATTTCTTTTACAAATGTTATGAGTGATGATTATTTCACACTCTGATCTGTTTTCAAGTTTGGGAGGAGGACAAATTAAATTACAGCTATTTATTATAATTATGATAAACTACCATTTTTTTGCCATACCCCATTTGACATAACCCAGTCTTTATGATAAATGCTTTATGCAAGTTAATTTAGCACTCTTCAGAATTCAGTGAGGAAAATGAGAAAGCCAAGGTAGAGGAAGTTCAATAACTGTCCCAAGTAACACAGCTGGTAAGTGAAGATGACAGAATTCAAACTCTGATCTGTTCCATCAAAGCCTGTACTCTCAACCCCTCCTCCACTGAGTGGGTGTAATAACTTACCCAGAGTTATACAGCAGGCCTGTTAGCCATGATGCTTTATTGCAAGCAACAAAACAAAGATTGAAATAGCTACTAAAAGAAAAAAAGAAAAATGTGTTGGAAAGATATAACGGTGATCCATGAAATTTTTAAAATAAAAACCCAGTTGTTTCGGAATTAGAATCCGCAACAATTAGAATCAGGATCTTGAATAAAATCAGATTCATTTCTCTTTCATGTCCTGTCATGCATGGCAGCAGCAGAAATTTTACCCATACTATGTATATCTTTGCAAAAATTTTCTGGATAACCTGCCATCATTTCTTTTTGCAGCTATGATAACTAAGGCATGAAAAGTGAATTGATTTGTCCAAAATGGGGGCTGATTGCCCCCAGAGGCAGTTAGAGAGCTCAGCCTGCTAGACACTTGTGCAGGCAGTGCTCTGATAATCTCCTTTGTTATAAAACCCAGTTGTATAATATTTTCTTATTTTAAAGTATCAAAGCCTTTTTTGTTTCAGATATATAGGTAGGCTATATATCTAAGATATATGGAGATATTAATGGATATTAATGGATACTAATGGAGATATTAATACTTCTTGAAGAGAAAGTCAATATGATATTTGAAATCCTCATATGTCTAAAATATTCTTATGAATATCGATCATGTGAAACCCAGAAACAATACATGGGCAATGAACCTACATCTAAAAAGTATTTGGCACTGTATTGTAGTGGCAAATGGCAGGTTACCTTTATTAATATGGATTTCATTCATTCTGTGTAAAAAATTGAAAAGCTTTTCTAACAGATAACTATTATGGAATATAACATTTGGTTTGTAACTAATGCACAATGGGAAAAAGGCTTTTTTGATAAAGATTATTGAGTACTTTCCTTAATCTTACTTACCCATAAATAGAAATGTTAAAAAAATAAACATGAAGATATTAATTTCTGTGATACTTAGAACATTTTTATTTTTTGCTATGTGATTTCAAAAAGGTTTTCAAATTAGATGACTTATCCACAAGATGGTGTCCTAACATTAGCAACCAATAATAAGTTGAGCTTACTAAAAAAAAAAATTATTTAACTTTGCAAAAATATTTTTAAGTTGAAAATGCCAAGTGCCCATGCATAAAAACAATTACTCCCTGGCCTGTGATTTTGTGCACAATGTACTTGGGAAAATGTATTGTTCAACTCAATTTGATTAACTCACTTTGTCGTGGATTTGTGTTTATTTATGTTAATGGTACACTAAAACATTCAGTTCATTAACTTCTAATTTAGCTAAAACAAAGAGGAAAACTGTTTGCCTTGCAATTTAGAAGAGATTTTCAAATGACATAATAGCTGAACTGTGTGTGTACATTTTATTTTATGTCATCAGAGATACACTTAAGAATTTAAGATTTAGTGTGTTTTTTCAAAAATTATCATAATGGTTTGCTTTTAAAATCAGGGTTGGTAACATCTAGTTAATCTTGTACTTGAGTGCATTTTAAAATGCTAAGTTGTATGTTGGTTCCAAATGGACACCATTGTTTTCTGCATTCAAAAACCAACACTTAGTCTCAGGATCCTGAGGAAACTCTGGCTTCCTTTCCACACCAATTTCTGACTTTTGATTAAATATTGAGACTTTCTTATACCAAATCTTGGGGGAAAGAGGCTGGATACATTCCATTGCTTTTAAGAAAGTCTGGGCTTAAAATATTGCTTTACAAAAAATTAAGTAGACTAATAACTTCTAACTCCATTTTAACACTAACTTGAAAGAAAGGTAAACCAAGCAGGACTGAGGGTGGGAGGGGGGGATCGCTGGGATGAGGGGGAGTGGTGGGAGGAAAATGGAGATGACTCTATTTGAACAGCAATAAAAAAAGCAAGAAAAAAATAAAAGTAAAAATAAGAAAGTAGAAATATGCTTTTAAAAATTTACTTTTCCTTTTTATGTTATTCTATTTCTACCATGCCATGAGTTGTTAAAAGGAGTATTTTTGGGGCTGTTTGTATATTTTCATCTTGAAGAATAGACTTCATAACAAATGTAAGAGGACAAAAAAGAAATGTATCAAAGTAAGATACTTAGAATCACTTCATTTATAAGTTATTCTCTGCACTATTGGCCCAAATGTGAAGTTAATAGAAATTTGGAAACACAGTTTTGTACCTATTCTCACCTCTTATACAGAAATGGAAGTGTGAGGCCTTAGGACATATATACAATAGTATTTACTCTAGCATTGTTCGTGGAAACCAAAGTACAAACGAGTGAATGACCTTCAGAAGACAAGTGATTAAATACATTTGATGTGTCTACATCATGTAATATTAATTAGGGGCTAAAAGAATAAACTAAAGCTATGAAGGTACACAAATTACATAGAAGAATTTATACTATGTATTATAGAATGGGAAAAAATTGAAGACTTTATAATAAGAATCCATTTTAAAAACAGAAAATCATATGTATTCACAATACATGTGCACATGCATATGCCCGCATATGATTGCCTATGATTAAACAGTCATGGAAGAATTCACGTCAGTTTATCAACATGGGATCCTTTTTGAGGGCTCTCACAGTCAGGTTGTCTGGAAAGCAGAACATGAGATGAAGATCGGCACACAGGAGGTTTATGGAGGAGTGCTCCTAAAATCAACCTTTAAAAGGCAATAAAAGAAATTGAATTAAGTTGGGGTAGGGGTGGGGGAGCTGGGCTGTAAGGCCATCACAAAAGTGGCTCAGCTGATCCCATGGGGATTCCTGGTGCTGGAATATTCCCGCACAGTCATTCCAAACTGGAGCAAGAGGGCCTTTGTGCCCTCCTCTGTATGTTTTGCACCCCCTCTACCCAGCCCTCCGCATTGATGAGTCATTGGATGTGGACTGCTTCCGGGAAGGGGGTGTGAAGTTGCAGCTGTAGCTCTCTTCAGCTGGGGGCAGCCCTTACAAGGGAGGATTCAGCTGCCAGCCACCAACTGCCAATACCCCCAGCAGCTGAAAGGATAAGCACCTGGGTTCTGGAAGGGATAGAAAAATCCGGTCGGCACACTGTAACGTCCCTTAAAAAACTGGGTGAAGAATAGCGAGAAAGAGGTAGCCATGCAGAAAAAGAGAAAAATAACTTTTATAAAAGCCTTTAGGCCCTGGCTGGTGTAGCTCAGTGGATTGAGCGCGGGCTGCAAACCAGTGTCGCAGGTTCGATTCCCAGTCAGGGCACATGCCTGGGTTGCAGGCCATAACCTCACATTGATGTTTCTCTCTCTCTCTCTCTCCTCCCTTCCTTCTCCAAATAAATAAATAAATAAATAAGTAAATGAATAAATAAATAAATAAATAAAATCTTTAAAAAAGAGAGAGAAATGTTTAAAAAAGAGCCTTTAAACAAGTGGTTAATGCACATCAATACAATAAGTGTTACGGGAATAGTAATGCTATGAAAAATTCATGTTTTACATGGAAAAACCCTCAAAACCTTTGATCCAGTTTTCTGGATCATTCTTATTTTCAATGTACTTGATTTTCTTTGACACCATGGGATAAGTTTCTCAGTAAAGGAAGATTGAGAAGTAAGCTTAAAGATTTTATTTTAAGAAGGAATAAGTGGCCAATGAAGGAAATTGTTTTTGGCTATAATAACTGTATTCTCACTAAGATGTTGTATTTGGAGAAAAAGATGTTTTGGGTAAATAGATAAGTGTTTTGGTAACATACTGTGCCTCAGTGTATTACCGTAAGGCTCTGAACTACTTTAGCTGGACTACACAGACAGCTTTGTAGTTTGACTCATTTATCGAATAGCTGTCATATGCCATGCAATTTATTAGGCCCTGGGGACTAGAAAATAAGCACTTAGGGATTCAGAGTCTCGCGGAGCCTTGATGAATGAATAAAGAGGCAACCACAGGCTGAGAAAGGCTGTGACATATATAGACAGTGTGATGGGGGCTGGAATGACTCCCCCCACACAAACTCGAAGGTTTCAGGTGGAGGGTGTCAAAGGCTCAGAGCAGAGGAAACTTCTGAATTCGAGGGGTGGGTATTGGGGCAGCTGAATATTAAGGTAGAAATTCTGAGTGTAATAAAGGCACACTCAGGGAGATGCAATTAATAAAACATGTGGCATCCAAGACTGCAAACTGCATAGGTGGCTTGAGGGCACGAGTGTTAGAAGGTTATCTTGAAGAAAGATCATCAGGGAAAAGACCATAGGGTTCTGAGAGGAAACATAAGGCCTAAATAGAATAATTTGAAGAGTATAAGTTAGCTTTTTACAAAGGTGTGGTATCAGAGTAAGGTAAGGGTTAGACATTTGTATCCCAGGGCAGCAAGAGTTTGCGGGGATTATGAGAACCTGGAGAAAAAGGGCCTAAGTAGAGGGAGCTGCTTTCCTCACAGGAGGCTTCGAGTCCACGAAGGATGCTGCTAACTTGCAGTGACATTGAAAGGTGGGGAGTGGGAGAATAAATACCTTGAGGAAGCCACAGGGTAGGTGAGTCCATTAATTTATATCCTCAAATTAGCATCTTGAAGACAGGAGAAAGGTGGAGAAGAGTAGAGTGCTTATGGAGGGGCAAACAATCTCTTCCTAGTGTTAGTAGCAGTTTCAGAATTAAAGATCCAATAGGAGGTAAGGAGTTGAAGAAAGAATAAGCACTTTCTAAGCAAATGAAGCAAAGCTGCAGGAGGGTGCATGGTGAACCCAGAGGCTAAATAATGCCGGTTCAGCCAGTGGGGAGGTGGGAAATGATGTTATAGCAATGGTAGAGGCAGACCACACAGGACCTTTTATGGCAAATTAAATAATTTGTGTTTGTTCCAATCTCCGTGGAATAACATAGAAGAGCCTGATCATGGGTAACATGATCAGATATCTGTTTTGTAAAAATCACTGTCCTGTTGGAGAGCAGACTGGGACAGAGCAGATATGGGAAGTCAGGTTAGAAGACGACGACAGAGGTCTGGGAAAGAGATCAGGGTGGATTGTACAGGGTGAAGATGCAGAGGTTGGACACAATCAAGAAATATTTAGGAGGGAAAAATGAACAGAACTTGGTGACAATTTGGACATGGAGATTGAGGAAAAGGGAAGTGATACGCATAATAATTAGGTTTCCAACTACATCTTTTTTTCGTTCCTGACAATCCTAATTCTTTTTTGTACTCCCACTAACTCTTCTCACAGGTTCTTATTTATTTCAGTCATCATTTCTTATCTATACTTGACCAGTTTCCTTGTGTTACACAATGGACACATCTTTATTTCTTCTTTACTAAGTCATTTTGTTTCACTGATTTCCATTGAAGAATTTTTCTCTGTAAATTTGTTCACTTAGCACCTTACTTCTTCCTAACTGCTCTCTCTTCTGAATGTAGTCTGTGTGAGATTACAGACAGAAGTAGCATGCTACCAACTACAAGTTCAGTGTCATTAAATTTTTTTCAGGTTCGTGACATTGAATTTATCCACCTACAGTTCCCATTTATTTCTATCTTGCTCTTGTTACTTTCAAAATGCGGAATAGCCAGAAATAACATAGTCCATCCTGAAGCTGTTGTTATTCCTCACATGTATTTTGAATTTATGCATAAAGAAAATGTTCGAAACAAGTCTATCAAATGTTTTTCTGGTTTGTTGATGGATGGGTAGGCTCTCCTGAACTCATGTCAATAAAGAAGAAAATAAAGTACCTTCAATTATTTTGTGTGGATCCTTTTCAAGTAGTGGAAAATCATCCTCTTCTTACGACCATTTGAATCCAGTAGTATATATATAGCTCACTAATGGCAATGGAACATTAACAATCAAGAAATTGAACTCAGATACTACTGACATTTGTCACATTTTTAGTGCCAATTACTGTGATTGATAATGCATCTAATAATTAAGAGTGTGACATTATCACATTACATTAATGACTTTAGCTGGATTAATAAATCATTTATTCTTTAAAATTGAGCATGAAGTGTACATTCATTGGTGGAAAAGAAATACGTTGTAGAGATTCCTCATATGAGGGACTCTCAATGGATTTGGTCTTAATTACTTTCCTTGGAAGGCAAAACAATATAGTGAAAACTCCCAGAACCTGAAAGTAAAATCTCCGAGTCCAAGTCCAGTATAGCCACTGGCTGCTAGTGTCACTGATGAGTCTCAGGTTCTTCATCAGTCAGGTGCAAATGGCATCTGTATCATAGGATTGCTGCGAGAAATAAGCTAATGCATGCAAAGATAACTCATAAACTGTATAGTGCAGTGCTAAAATTACTTCCTATTATTAAACTTTAAACAGGAACACTGTCCCTAATTCTAGTTTCCTTGCATTCACAATAATTTTTCCCTGTATTACTACCTATAATAATTCAAAGATGCTTATTTAAATGGAGGAAATGCCTGACAAAGAACAGAAAAAAATCTTTAAAATGGTATTCTTGGCAGACAAATCAGTTTTCTACTTTACTGAATATACATACACTTCCTATTTTGCCTGGCAGTGCAGGGCTGTAAAAATGCCTTGCAAATTGAAATGATGCAAAGTAATCTTAATAGTCATTGGGGAAAATTATAATTTTTGTGTGATCTTTAAGGCTTTTTTGGTCAAAATATTTGAACACTCTTATTGTTCTTTATAAATCTAAAGTAAAATCAGAAAAATAGTAAAATTAATATTTATTTAGTACACTCATTTAAAACACTAGAAAAATTAAGACAAGTTTTTTTTTTTACTTCTTTGAAAAATAACCGCTTTTCATGAAGATGGCACCCAAAGCCAAGAAGGAAGCCCCTGCCCCTCCCAAAGCCAAAGCCAAGGCAAAGGCTTTGAAGGCAAAGAAAGCAGTGCTAAAAGGCGTCCACAGCCACAAAAAGAAGAAGATCTGCACCTCACCCACCTTCAGGAGGCCTAAGACACTGCGGCTCCGAAGGCAGCCTAAATATCCTCGGAAGAGCACCCCCAGGAGAAACAAGCTTGACCACTATGCCATCATCAAGTTCTCCCTGACTACTGAGTCAGCCATGAAGGAGATAGAAGACAACAATACACTTGTGTTCATTGTGGATGTCAAAGCCAACAAGCACCAGATCAGACAGGCTGTGAAGAAGCCGTATGATATTGATGTGGCCAAGGTCAAAACCCTGATCAGGCCTGACAGGGAGAAGAAGGCATATGTTCGACAGGCTCCAGACTATGATGCTTTGGATGTTGCCAACAAAACTGGGATCATCTAAACTGAGTCCAGCTGGCTAATTCTAAATATAAAAAATTTATACTATAAAAAAAGAGAAAAATAACCTAAGTGTAGTTGGATCAGTGTTTGCCTTTTTTCTTCATATAATATAACTGTATATGGAGCTAGAATTATTATTTTTTGCCTTGGTGAATTGTCTTACTCATTTCAAAATGTGGATTCTTTCCAAAGTTTTATCTTTTGCACTTTCAGTGTTGTGAAATATCTCTAAGAATTCCATTAATGTGAACTATTTTACTGGCGTTACTTTTCTGAGATATCTTTCTTTTTCATCATAGCTGCTCAGTTAGGTCAGTAAGTTCTCACGGTATCCAGTTTCACTTCCAACGGTATTGCTTTTCATTTTTTTGTTACATTTTCATTTTATAACCAACTCTCTTTGGATTATTCGATATTATAAAATGTTTCCTGTGTTTATCACTGATGGACAAGGAGGCAACACACCTATATGCTTTACTGTGTGAAGGAAGCAATAACAGGTGCACAGTGACCAATCGCCGACAGACTATGGAAGACCTGTGGTGACTGGCAACTGGTGATGAAGTGCGTATGTTATTTATATTATAAGTGCATATGTTATTTGTATAGTGATTTGTGGATAAAAGAGCTAGCAGCTGAACTCACAGTAATTATACCATAGTAACTGAAATTTGAATCGTGTTACTGAGGGACAGGTATTATTTAACTACTCTATAGTAACTGAAACTCATGCAAATTAAAACAATGTGAAGTGAGGACTGTGTATACTCAGTCAAGGCCTAAGGGGAGAGCAAAACAAGCAATTATGGTAAATGCCTTAGGCTAGATAAAAAGAAGAGAAATATGAGTCCTCCTCCAACTTTGTACTTGGATTACTTCTTAATTTAATGTGGAAACACATTATAGAAAAATGCAGCATATGTGCACTCCTTAGAAGTGAGTAAAATTTATAGCAGATCCTATTTATTTGCTATATTTGAATTTTATGAATTTTCAAAAGGTAATGATTTCAAGTGGTTGACATTTTCATGAGATGGGAAATGCTATATAATGAAAAAATCCTTCCTAGGGCCCCTTTTCCAAGTACCAGGTTCTGTTCATTGAGAGCAGCTGACATTATCCTCCCTGCGACAGTCTTTGCAAAACCAGGCAAACATGTCCCCAAACACACTCACAAGCTTAAGCAGCTAACATCGAGCATTTGCTGTGATTGTACTAGACCATGTGCTGAACTTAATGTGCTTTATCTCATAAAATCCCCCCATGAGCTTTGAGGTAAGCTGTTATTATAGCAGAGGAAAATAAGTCTCTAGAGAGTTTAACTTTTCCCCAAATCATGCAGTTGGTATGTAGTGGAATAGCTATTCTCACCTAGGTACTCTGAATTCTCAAGTGTGGGCTTTTAATGATCAGACTACACTCTCTAGTATCTGCATATAGTTCATGCAATAACATTTTATTAGTCTAGCAGCCCCTTATGGTACTGGAAATTTTTTTTTGATAATTCAGCCTATGAAAATATGGCACTCAGGGGGGTTGTGAGCAACTAAAGTATGTCCAAAAGCATTAGGTATGTCTCTCAGAAGATTGTTTGGCCACCATCTGTACTTGGAAATTGGCCAGGTTACTTGGAAGGTGCTCAACTCTGAGTGTATGTCTATGAGCTGTTCTCAAGGACTGCCTGGCAGTCCCTCTTCTTTTTGGGCATTAGAATTCCAACAGACATTCAGGATGTGCACATGTGTGTGCGTGTGCATTTGCACATATACATTGTTCAGGTACTCATTCAAAACAAATATACCTGTTGTGTCTTAATTGCTCACAACAGAAATATGAAGCTTAGCTAACAACAAATACCAATGCCTGTGTATCTTTCTGATTTCATAAACTGAGTACTTCTTGACAGCTCCTATTTAACTGTCTACTATAAGCATATATACTACCCTCATCAGTTCTGGTTAGCAATTGGGCTTGTTTACTAGTTGTCTGCTTCCAAATACCTCTCTTAGAAGGAGTGGAAGGATGAAGAGTGTCTCCTGAAGCAGCCTGCATTGCTCCCTTTTTTTCTACATGCAAATCTCTCACCTTTCTTTGTTACAGTGTGGTAAAGAGTGGAAAGCTTGGAGATAAATCTCAGTTTTTTATGAAATTGAACTTTCTGGCTTTCAATAAGGAAATTCATTCTCTCTACCTCCCCACACCTTTTTAAATGAATTGTCAAAACCTAATAAACGATTCAATGTGAAGGATCATGATTTTCAAGAGCTACTAGTGGGGAAAGAAATGTGCTGTTTTCCTGCAAGTCTGAAGGCCTTGGGTCTTGGCATTACTGGGTGCTGTGTTCAAGAGTAATATAACCTTTAGTGATACTCAGGGGTTTGGAGTCATTTCTATCTCTGTGCCAGGTTTCTGTTTAGAATCTAGCCTCCACTTGGCTCAATTCCAGGTGCATGCTTTTTAATTTGTAAAAGCTCCAGTCTTTGCTTTAAGTGTTAGACAGGGTACGTATTATATCCTATATGTAAAATAACTTATGTTTACTCTTTTTGTAATAATCTCTGGTAAATGAAATTAATTAAAATATTTCCACAGAGAGGTAGCCATCTCTCGCTAGGTAGTCTCATTCGCCTCTTTATTCAGAAGTTTAAACTCAGCCAGTATAAGCGCCTCAGATAGCCCTCTTCTTGTCTCAAAGTGCAGGTCACTTCTCTGCTCTTGCACACTTGCTGGTTTGAGGGCATGCCCACCTGGGTTGGACCTGTGCTCTTTACTTCATGCTTTGTTCTCCCCTGGGACATCTTTCTATCACTTCTCAAATCATTACTTTTTGTCCTCTTTCCTGGTCCTACCAATACTCACAGCCACCCTCTACCCTTTTGCTCCTTCAATTACTTAAAAAGAAAAACTTTTCGAAAGAATTTCTGTGTTCTCCATGTCATTTACCTTAACCCTATCAATTTGGCCTCCTATCTCACTATTCTGAAATAACCAATGACTTCCTGATGCCCACTCTGATGGCCTTTCAGCCATGACCTCTTTAAGTTCTTCAGCATTGAATGGAAACTCTCTCCTCTCAGGGCTTCTAAGACCAGTATTGTTTTTCTGGTCCTGCCATTCTTACATTCCTTTTCTGTATCCTGTCAAGTGTTCTTTATCTAATCTGCCCTAAATATAGAGCTCCTTCAATTTTTCAAGCTTCTATATTTGGACTCCTTGCTGTCTCTCTCCTTTTCTTTGTTAGTGCAGCCCTTTCACAGTTTTACTTATCAACTCTAAATGAATAACTTCCAGATACACTTATCTGATACTTTTTCAGAGATGCTGACCAGCATTTCAAACTGGCTTCTGGATTTCTTCACTCATTCACTGGCTCACTTACGTCCATTGAGATGTACTAAAAGATAAGTACTGCTCTAGAGCTGTGGAGACAGCAATGCAAAAAACAGAGTTCCTATCCCACAGAATTTACATTCCAGGGAAAGAAGGAAATATAAACAAATAAAAAAGGCATTAGGTGGTAGTAAGTGCTAGAGAGAAAAACAAATCAGATAACAGGACAGAGAATGGTGGGAAATATGGTGACTAATTTTGAGCGGATAGACAGAAAAATCTCTCTATAAAATGCCACTTGAGCAGGAATGAAGGAAGTGAAGTACAAAATGATGTGGTTTTAATTATGCTGCTCAATCTCACTGTATATTTCTTAAGTTGGCTTCTTTTGCTACCCAATAATCCTATTACATTTCTTCAGAAAATTTCCTCTTTAATTCTTCTACTTGAATGTTTTTCTAACTATAAATTGTAACCCATGAGTGTGTCGTGAAATTATTAAGTGAGTCACCACCCACCATTTATAAAATAGAATTGAATTGAAGTGAAAGTAAGTGAAGTAAAGGTATTGTCTCTTAAAATTCTTGGGTGGGTGTGTTCATGCATTTACATCCTAGATAGTGCTCTTTCTTATAGTATGTTGCTGTCAAAAAAATTAATAACCATTATCCTAGATAATTATTTTCACATTTTCATCTCAAATCCCCTAATCCCCTCCCCCTCTTACTGTCAGTTGATAATCCTCATATTTCACTGAGAATGTAGAAGTAAGCACAAGAGAACTTCACCCTTTCTCATCATTGAATTCTGAATTTCTGCCCACATCATTATGTATTTGACAACATCACATTTACTAGCTGCAGGGTTCCCTTGTATAATATTTTAATCTGAACCATTTTGTTGAGTGTGTCTCAGCTCTGGGGCTACAGGGAGCATGACTTGCCCAGGACCCCAGCCACCGTGCTCTAAAATCAATTTGTCTTTTTAGTTTGTTGCCAAGTTGCACTTCCTATGGATCATTCCCAGTCAATAACTGAGCCCTGGAAATGTGCTTAGGTAGCCCATTTCTTAGAGACTTGGGATTCCTCTGATGAGCAACGTTGGCTGGAGGTTTCTCAGACAGCCTTGCAGCCGTGGCAGAACTTTCCTTAGACATATGTGCAACCTTTCCTTTCTTCCTTCTCCCAGGATCAGACTCACAGAGTCTGAAGATTCTCCCTGCTCCTTCTAGCTCTTTCCCCATTTTTTCTCAAGGGTCTTTCTGTTTTCTCTAATACATTTCTTGTACCCTTGTCATGGAGGAATGTCCCAGAAACTCAGTTCTTCTTACTGATGCAGTAAAGAATTACAGGTCAGCAAACTTACTAGCATGCAAGCAAAGTTTATTGGTGCTGAGTTCTAATAGGGAAGAAAAGGCATGGTTGGCAAGATCAGGGTGGCCAGAGGCTGGGTGGCCAGAGGCTGAGTGGCCAGCGGTCCCACTGTGTGGCTAAAAGAGCCAACAGAGTGAGTCCTTTGTTCTGAGGACTTACATACTTGGTGGGATGGGGTGAGGGAGTTATATTTTGATTGACGGATAAAGGTGATGCCAGCTTTCCCCCTGGAGACATGACTACCCAATGGAGGTGTGGGGGTCTGTTTGCCTGAATCTTTACCTTGCTCTGGACTCTATTTGTTTGTTTTGTGTACGTGAAGGGGGGCAGGCAGGTAACCAAAGTTGTTTATGGGCCCCTTCTTCGGGCACTGTGGACCTCCTCCCCTTCCCCTTCCAGGCTTTGGGATGAATAAACAGTCTCAAGGTTTTCCTTTTCTCAGCTAGTGGAGATGACACACACAGACTTTCAAGGGCTTCTCCTCTCCTACACTATCATGGTTTACTTGTATTGCTTGTAATGCCTGGCAATCTTACTGGACTAGCCTCAGGATTACTGGGTCAATGTGTGAGCCTTTGCTTCCAGCCTCCTGTATTAACTTTTTTTGTTAGATTATAATGGTGAGGGCCCGGCCTTTATTTCCCCTCTGGCCGCTCACTTCATAACACCCTTACCCCATCTTGACATCTGTTTCTCAGAGGACCCAAACTAACACAGACATTTAGACTTTCCACAGATTTTTATTCTGTACAACTAAACTTCTGATTGCTCAACTCTTAGCACAGCACTTTTCTATTGAGAACCCTTCAAATCACTGCCATGGCTCACTAAATTAAACTTAACCCTTTTCTCACATCCACACTTCCCTCCAGCCCATCTTTCAAAGCATCACCCAGTGCTCGTAGTCTAGTCTGAGGTCTCCTGAGCGAATATTCTGTCACCATTTTATCACACCTGCTCCTCCCATGCCCCCAAGAAAACATCTGCTCAGCTGATGCCTCCTTCGCTCTGGATCCCTTCTTGACTTTTCTATCACATGATGTTTTTGTCTGCTCCACTTTAAAGGCCATAGAAGGCTGTTTTCTGCAGTATAATCACTCTTTTCGGTGTGTTAAAAGGGAGGCTGTATAGCCCAGTGGTGAAGTGTGTTGTCTGAAATCAGATCTGGATAGTCATATCACATGAAATAAAAGGACAAAAAACTAGCTGAGACTGAATATCTTTGGGAAACATTGAGCTAAACAAAAATAACCAAAGATTTTTTTTTGTTTTTAATTTCAAGACTTCCCAGAGCCCTTAAGATGCTAATTAATATATACTGTGACTTCCAAGGCCATCATTGACATTTTATGTTGCTTGTCTTGAATTTATTTGATTATGAAATCTTTTTAAAAACAGATCTTGAGACGTTACTATTTCTTGGAACACACTTTGGAAAAGAGTAAAAATTGTCATAGAATTTTGCATGTCTGATTTTGACAATACTATATTTATTCTTCATCTTGTTATAGCTATTTATATATTTAACTTACACATTTTCCCACTTATACACTTTAGGTTTAGCATAAAGTCTTAAAAATAATAGGCACTTGTTGAGTTGAATAATCATGGACTTTTAGTGAGGGTTGATGGTCTGAACTCTATTTGGTAACTGGAGAAAATGAGTTTACATCTACTTTCAGTAGCTTTTTTGCAGTCTCTTTTATACCATATTTTCCTGGGCTACCTTTCTAGCTGGGAGAATTGCTCGACCAAAAGCCCTTGCTTACATGGGCTAAATTCATTTTCTCTGCAAATCATTTTATTGAAGGGACAGTTTAACAGAGGACTTATAAGGGTGGAAATGCATTATAAGGGCAAGGAGGTAGGAGACAGCTGACTGAGTCCTGGCACACCACGGTGGTGGGGAAGGCTTAGTTCTGATTGTTTTCATTTCCAAGGGTATGTTTGTCAAAAAGGTACTCAGCCAGGCCACAATCTGGAGCCCCCATCTTAATCAAGTTGTGCACATGGTCCCCTAGTTCTTTGATAGACTTCACCTGCTCATTTAGATAGTGGGTTTCCAGGAAGTCGCACAAATGGGGGTCGCCTTTGTCTGAGGCCAGAGTGTGCAATTCCAGCAACGACTGGTTCACGTTTTTCTCCAAGAGCAGAGCACACTTCATGGCATTCAGCCCGCTTTCCCAGTCGTCCTGGTCGGGTTTCTTGATGTCCTGCAGGCAGATCCTACCTCCTCGCTGGTTCTGCAGCCTCATTAGCTTCTCTGCATGTAGGGTCTCCTCCTGGGACTGGCGAAGGAAATACCTAGAGAAGTTGTTCAAGGCCACATCGTCTCGGGAGAAGTAATAGGCCATTGACAAGTACACGTAGGACGCATAGAGCTCGAGGTTGATCTGGCGGTTGATCGCAGCCTCAGAGTCCAGGTGGAAGTTCTGGCGCACCCGGGAGGGGCCAGATGCAGACCCAGCGGGGCACTTGGAGGAGGCAGCTGCGGCCATCCGGCGGCAGGGGGCTGCGGGCCAGGGGACCGAGGGGCTCCCTGTGGCCCTGCGCGGTGGCAGAGGGAAGACATAGCGCGCGCCGCGTAGGGACACTAGCGAAGTGCTGATGTGCCTGGGAAAGAACAAGAAACCTGACATGCCTTCTCTTCTTCACAAGTGGGGAAACTGAATGCGGGCGGGTTCGCGCAGGGTCAGGCTTCAGGGGCGCCAGGTGTGAATCAGAACTGTGTCCCAGGCGACTGCGACTGCGTCACACGCCCTCTTTCCTTACAGAGGCTCCCAGTTCGATGCGATGGCAGCAGTGGGAGGGCGCGAGCCTGTGGCACGGTTGGGCACAGGCAGGTGGCAATTACACAACACTGTATCTAAACGATGTCCTATCGTAGACACAAGATTTCTGCTCTTGGGCGTTTATAATTTATTATTTCACCAAAATTAAAAATGCTGTCCAAAAAGTAGGCACCAGGACTTGGGAAAGAAAGGACTGAGCCAATCGCTGCTTGACCTTGTCTCCCAGCTTTTGCTGCCCTGGGACTAAGAGATGGGAGTGGACTTCAAGGCAAAGCCATGAAACAGGGTGAAACAGAAGTCACAGCCAATTTATCTCTGAGTAAAAGTCCACTACCAAAGTGCATATTTATACCTTGACTTTTTGATTATTTTAACTAAGTATGACAATAATTACCAGTACAGTGGGCAGATTTTCAAGAGTCTGTAGCAAGACAGTGCTTTCTTTCAAAAAGACATTTTATTTTTAAATATAAAGTTTATCTTCATTATAAAGAAATCAGGTATTGTAGGAAAGAGGAAAGAATGTAAAAACTAGCTCTAAATTTGATGTTATATTCCTGTCTTTTGTCAATGTAGATATGTATTTTTTAAAGGACAATTTTTAAAAATTAAATTTAAGATAGTATTTGACTTTAAAAGAGTATATATAATTGTAATTTGTTGAGAAAATGAAGATTAACTCACAAAAGACTATTCAAAACTTTCCTAATTTTTCCTTTACTCAGAGAGAACCATTGTTAAAATGTTGGTAGTAATTATCACAGATTAAAACAAACATTAAAATATGTATCACAGACACACAAAAGTAAACATGTATTTTTATTGGCTTTATGGTGATATAATTGACATAAAATAAACTGTGGATACTTAAACTTTACAGCTTGGTAGGGTTTGGCATATGAATTCGTCTGGGAAACCAGCACCAAAATCAAAATAAGGAATGTATCACCTCCCAAAGTTCCCTCACGCCCCTTGGTATTTTGTAATTCTTTCTTTTTGCCTCACTCTGCTCCATGTTATAAAAGGCACCCACTGATCTGTTTGTCCTTACTAGCTATATTAGTTTGCATTTTCTAGAATTTTATATAAATGAAACACACACACACACATATATTTTTTCTTTCACTTAGCATAATTATTTTGAGATACACCCATGTTGTAGTATGTACCAAGTCATTTTTATGGCTGGGAAGTATTCCAATGTATGGATATAGCAAATTTGTTGATCCTTTCACCTGCTGGTATTTATTTTGGTTGTTTACAGTTTTGCTGTTAAAATAAAACTGTTATGATCTTTCCTGTATGAGTCTTTGTGTGGTTATATGCTCTCATTTCTGTGGGTAAATATTTTGTATGGAGGGGCTATATCACACAGTAAGTATATGTCTAAGTTTTTAAGAAACTTCCAATTGTTTTCCAAAGTGGTTGTACCACTTTACATTCTCATCAGCACTGTGTGAAACTTCAAGTTCCTTCACATCCTTGCAAAGACTTGGTGTTATCAATTATGCAAGTTTAACTTAAAATTTAAGTTTTTAAACAGAAACTTGATAATGACTTTGAGTCTAATGTAATAGTGAATAAAACATACATTCAGTCAAAAAATAAAATTAAAGTTTTAGCCACTCTGTTACCAAGCCCAACTAGTAGGGACAGGGTCCCACTGTTTGCCACCTTCCAGGCAGATCTCCAAAGATAGAGTTCGGTAGAAAAGAAAGGAATCTGTTATTTAGTAGCAAGTCTCTGCTTAAAATATCTGGGTAACAAAAGTAAGGGGAAAGGAAAAGTCAGAGTATGACATCAAAAAGAGTCTCATTTCAACCACTACATAGGTTCAGGAGCTGAAAATAACACAAGATCAAAAATCTGTTCATGGTGCTGACTGTTATCACCAAGGTCTTTGGAAATAACAGCACGCTTCTCCTCAAAGCCTGTTCCCTCTAAGGTCCGAAAAGAAAATTCACCCCGTCACCTTCTGCCTGCTCAATTCAAGGTTATGCCAGGAACCTCTTCTCCTGCCTAAAAGTATCATAAACTTAGGTGGCTTAGCTGGTCTCCTGTTGCTGTCCAGCCTCAGGCATTTTTCGGAGTCTGTGCCCCCAGGCCTCTGCTCACAGGCTTGCAACAGCCACTGCCAGTAGGCCCGCTGGTGCTGATTGATATGCTTCCTGCTGGGGAGGGGAAAGAACCAACTGACTTTTTGCTTTCTGGCGTGCTCCATTTCAAAAGTCCTTTACCACAATCCCATGTGTGCTGAAAGCCAGTGGGAGTGTCTAGCCTTCCCACCAATGAGGGCCAGTGTTGGCTATATTTGCCTTTTCGCCTCTCCCAGCTGCCATGCTTAGCAAGGGATGGAAGTCTGTAGTCACACAGGTGCAGCTCAAACCCCTCTCCCATTTCCAAGGGGGTGTGTCCCCCCTTTTGCAACTTTAGTTGGTTGTATACTGATGTATTCCTTTAATTTGCATTACCAGAATTATTAACGATGCTGAGTATATTTTCAAGTACTTCTTTGCCAACCATATACCTTTGGTGTAGTGTATGTTCAAATCTTTTGCCCATTTATATGTTGGATCATTTCTTTTGTTATGGCTGTTTGATTTCTTTTGGTTAAACCTGGGTCTTTGATATTAGCACTGCTTCTATCCAGGTCTTCTTTATATTATCTGTATGCTACCTGCTCTCTATTACTTTCTTATATTTGCTCACTTAAATTCTGCTTGTAGAATGTGATTCTACATTCTACTTAAATGTATTATATTCACCAAGTCAGATTACCTTTCTAGGTCAGCTTCTGGAACTGGAAATTTATGATCCTACGCACTTCCAGTTAAAAGGGTTAAGTAAGAAGAGAAAGCATCCAGAGTACTTGCCATGCAACTTGACACAGAATAAACACTCAGAATATTAATAGTTTTATTGGGTAATTTAAAAAAATTATTATTTATTATTTTTTTAGAGAGAGGGGAAGGGAGGGAAAAAAAGAGGGAGAGAAGCATCAATGCATGGTTGTCTCTCATGTGCCCCCTACTGGGGACCTGGCCTGCAACCCAGGTGTGTGCCCTGATGGAACTGAACCTGCAACCCTTTGGTTCCCAGGCTGGCACTCAATCCACTGACCCACAGCAGCCAGACCATACAATTCCTATTTAATTACTCAAAACCAATTATGTTATGCTATTCAATTAAACAATACTTATTATTGCATATGGAAAATACAGCTTATAAAGAATGCTAAAATGTATTATAGTGTTGCTATTTTGTATGAGTAGTGAGGTAAAAATTCTTTTATTATATGGACATGTCAAACTTGTGGTTTTGTAGTAAGCTCCTTAGTCTCAAAAGAGCTTCTTAAAGTGTGCCATAAATAAAGGTGGGTGCCCAAGATCTAGTTGCGCTTAAATTCTGCTTGTAGAATGTGATTGATATTTGGCAAGCAATTTCTCACTATTCTTTTTTGCTTCTATATACTCATTGTTGCTTTTATTTTCACCAAACTTTTGCTATTCCTCAAACTTAGTTCCCTAAAGAGAGGTTATGAAAATGATTCTTTAGAGGGGTATTAAATGCCAACTGCTGTTACTAGTGTTTTAGGAGAAATGATGCTCTTCATATAAATACCTATCCCTATGGTAGTAAAAAGCATAGATATAAAATCAATTCAGTATATGAAGTGTAATGCAAAACAATGCCATAAAACACAACACACATTTAGATAGCCCATGTTAATTTGTCCAAAATATTTCTTCTTCCTATTACAACATTTATAATATATTCTTCTGAACTTTGAAAATGCAAGGTTCTGGTAGGTGTTAATTTTAGCTCATGAACATTTTAATTTCTAGTACCCTAGTAAAATTAATGTTGTTCTACCAAAAATACAAACCTTGACTATCACCCACATTCTTTACAACTCATTTTTTCCTCAGTTTTTAATGAAGTTTTTATTTTTATTTTTTAAAGATTTTATTTATTTTTAAAGAGGGGGAAGGAAAGGGAAAGAGGGGGAGAGAAACATAAATAAGTGGTTGCCTCTTCCGCACCCCCCTACTGGGGACCTGGCCTGCAACCCAGGCATGTGCCCTGACTGGGAATCCAATGGGCAACCCTTTGGTTCTCAGTCTGGCACTCAAACCACTGAGCTACACCAGCCAGGGCCTTTCTTCCACAGCTTTAATCGCTTTTTCTCTTCTTTGAACAACCTCCGTCAAGCTTTTATGATTCTCTGGGGTACCCTCTGTTCCTCATCTTCCTTTCCTCCCTTTTTTTACTTTCTTGTGAAACCTGTATCATCTTTAAAGGTCTCATCAGATGTATTACCTTCTCTGTAAGGTCTTGCATAACCTCTTTGGAAATCACTACTTCTTGTGTGTTGTTGTCAAAGTACTTTGTTTATTTTGAGAGTATGTCATGTTGTAATTGTGTGCATCTTTAAGGGCAGAGCTGTTATCTAATTTCAGTGATTTTGTACATGAACTAATTGCTCTTATATTTGTATTTAAAACAGGCATTGCACAATCTAAAAATAAACAGTGAAAGTAATGCTTATATTGTAAAATATTGTTTTTTAAACTTAGAATGACATTAAATAAAAATAGAAACACCATGACAAGTCAAGAGAGAAGAAATGAAAGTATTTTATATTAGGTATCTTTAGTAGCACTTTTTCCTGCTTTTTGAAAAAAAAATGAACATACATTTTCATTTTGCACAGGGGATATAGTATAACTTGGGTTGATTCCACAGGGGAATTCTAGAGCATAGACATGCCTCAGAAATTGCCCTGAGTCAGGGCATGGAGCTGGACTTTCATACCCCTGCATCAGTCAGATGTTATCTAGAGCTGCTCAAGGGAGGGTACCTTCCCAGGGACCCTGGGCAGTATACCAACATCTCCTAACTTCTTGCCTGACTTCGTGTCTAACTGAGATCAGTGCAGGGATCCAGTAGAAAATAGAAGGTATACTTAAAAATTAGGATAATTCTGTAAAGGTTTAATAAAAAGAGTATATACCAATGCATGGGAAGGGAAGCCAGAAGAGGTAGTTCCGCACTCTGGAGCTGGTCTCAAGAGGAAGATTGCTTACCAGATGACAGTGAGCTTGTTCAGAGAGAATTATCTAGAAAGGAGCAATGACACCTGGTTGAGGTACAGAGCCAGGCTCAGGAAACCTAGAGGGGAAGAATCTAATGGGACAGATATCCTGGCCTCACTCTCTTCCTTCCCTTGGATCTCTTGCTTGTGCTTCCCATAGGTTGAACCTGGCAGAAAGTGAGAAGGTGGAGGATTCATTATTGTAGTGCATTCAGACCAGCCCCTGGGAAGAGAAGAAGGCAGGGAGGTTGGGAAGTGGATCTGTAAGGCAAACATAAGGTGTCAGACTCTCTTACACTCTTCCATTCTACTGGCCTCAGAAGGGCCACAGATAGCATTTTCAAATATAAAAATGATTACATCATTTCCTTGCTTTAAACCCTTTAGTGGTTCTACCTTAAATGATGTATCCCTGCAAAATACGTTCTTTATTGCTTCTCTGTGGCTACTCACTTGCTAGTCCCAGCACCCTTTACTTGCCCTAAGCCCCAGACATGATGAACTGTTTTTTGAACACTAATGTATCATTTGTTGCTATCCCACAGGATTCTACATATGTGTCCACACTGTTCCACCTACAAGTAACTGCAGGGGAAGTGTGGGCAGAGGGTTAGCAAAACCCTTTACACACCTGCAAGAGATTATGGTAACTGGTTAATGGCTTGGCTCTGTTAGAGTGTGGAATACATGTCCGTGCAATCTTGCTTGTGGAAAAGTCTCCCTTGATTGGCAAACTAACACTGAGCTTCCCTGAGTGTGTTGACTCGCATCCCTGGGCATGCCAGTAGTGGAGTTCACAGCTGTGAAGTTGTAACAAGAGTTAGTGACCCTTGTGGGACATGAGGCTTTTTAGCCAGGGTATCTCTTATTTTATGGGGACCTTGAGAGGATGATTGATAATATTCTGTCAGGAAACTATGCTTCTTGTACTATGTCCTTTTGGGTGGCATGGGGTTAGACTTGTAAGTATGAATATTTATTTGAACCCACGGAAGACCCTTTGGCGGTTGTCATGGGGAATAAACAAATTTATGTGGATTCCTCTCTGATAACCCCATGCTGTTACTGCTTTCCTGTAAATCTGGGATTGTGCTTACCACTCCCTCTCCCTTTGCATCTTTGCCGGCTATTTCCACCATTCTTTTGATCCCATGGTTCTTAGAAGCCTTCAGGGTACACCCCAGCCCCTTCTACTCACCCCGCAATGAGACTAAATTATAATTATATATTCACTTTTATTACACCACTAAGTTGAATAATTTTGGTTGTCAGGGAAAGGTCCATCTCTTTTGCTCTTGTGTATCTAGCATAAAGGGTACCTGACACGATGCCCTCAATAATTCTGTGAAGAAAATGGGTTAGGGTTTAAGATTCCCTCAAGTCTCCCAAATCCCTGTTCCAAGTAACACTGAAGGAACCAAGTTGAGGAAAGTTATAGTTTAATCTTTAATGGCTAATTATAGTTCATTTAATTTCTTATGTCTAGCTCCACAATTAGTGGAGGCCATTGAATTTTTGAAGATTGAAAAAGGGTCATTTTAAAATCAATTCTCTTTGATTTAATTCAATTTCAAATATATGTTTTGAACACCTGATGCTAGAAGAGTAAGAAACACACGATACTGTGAAAGAATAAAAGATACTGGAGTTTAGGGTTTAGGTCTGCGTGCAAGGTAAAGTGGTAGGCCTGCATTCATCATAGGAAGTCAGATGCATTAACATCTTAAATCAAGCATGGAGGATCTGTGATTGCCTTGTAGAGAAGGTCAGATTTGACTATGGTCTTACAAGGGGTGGGAAGATGAGGACTTTATGTAGAAAAGATCATGTGAAGCTCCCAAAGGGGAGAGGATGAAGTTAAATTTGCATGGAAGAGCATAGACAAACCCTGACCCATGTAACTGGGTTGGGTATCCTCCTGCAAAGCAGAAGGTCGTGGTTGCTTCCTGGTCAGGGCACATGCCTGGGTTGTGGGTTTGGTCCCTGGTTGAGGTGCATTTGAGAGGAAAGCAATTGATGTTTTTCTCCTTCCTTTCTCCTCTCCCTAAAAATAAGTAAGTAAAACCTTTTTTTTAAAAAAAAAGAAGAGTGGAAACAACACTCTGTGGGACTTGGCTGCAACATGGACAGTATATAATTTGCACCTTAGGAGAGAATTGATTAGAATTGAGCCACAGTTTTGTATCTTCTTTATAACTCTAAAGAATTCAATGAGTGTTTATGCCCCTGCTTACTTTAATATGGTATGGTTTAAAATATTATGAAATAATAAAGTGCATAGAACATATGTATACTTGGAGTAGCTCTGTTAAGTGCTAGAACCCTTCAAGCTGCTGCTTCCACCAAAGATGGGGTTTGCCGCTGTTACTCCCGGTATGTAATGTGAAGTTCTTTCAGCTCATGGGTTCAACTTAGATAAACCAATGCAAGTGATGACTGTAAGTGTATTCTTTGTAAACTCTTCAGCTTATGCTTTAGCTCTCTCAGTATTAGCTCAGGAGTAAATATGTTTGAAAGACCTTTTTGTTCAAAGGGCTAAGATGTTCCATATTTATGTCATAAAAATGTTTTGGAATGATTACTTAGTTCTGTTATCTTGAATAATTTTATAATTTACAACAGAATATAGTGATACAGCACAAATATAAGCTCCAAATCATCTCCAGTGATCATAATAAAGGAAAGTGATGGCTGCTGAGTGCCGCCTGTGTGTGGTAAGCACGATTTGAAGCACTCCGTGCATTTTCTCTGTGAGTCATCGTAAAACATTGGGCAGCTGGGATCACTATACACATTCTGACTGTTTACAAATTACAGAGAATACGCGCACTTTATTTTCAGTATCATACACTCTAAATGGAGTTAAGAAAAAAATGTTTCTAAGTAGTTCCATTTTCAATCAAAGTTGGAGGAATGTCTTAGAAGTTGAATCATGTAGCAATGCCATCTTTATTGACGTGCATTATAGCAGTAGTTTTAGAACAGAAAGCACCATAGCGTTTGTTTATTTTATTCCTTATTTTATGAACAAAGAGACTGAGTGATAGAGTGCTGGCACAGAGTTACCAATTCTCATAGCAACCAGCCTGCTTTACAATAATATTCTTTCTAGTATTCTACACTCACATGATACATGATACCTTTTCCTAACAATGATTAGTATATTAGAATGCAGTAACATCAAGGGACACTCAGTGGCAATGGAGGGATGGCTTTCATTTGTATCAAAGTCGAACATAAAACACTGCTTTTCAATAAAAAATTCCCTATTCCCAAAGCCTCCCCAACTGAAGCTTTAGATGTCTGTGTAGAATCTATTGCTATAGGAAAAGTGAAAGGGTCAATCAATTTCATTTCTGCAGAGTGTTTCCAAGGTCAGTTCTATCTTTAGAATGGTCAACACTCAACTAACGGTCTGCTAATACCATTTAGTGGCCACCATATCTTGGAGGAGGTAAATGAATCTTTTCCTCAAGAATCTCATAAAAAAACCTTAAGACTTAGCAATCCCACTTGGAGGAATTTATTATATGGAAAAATGTGGTGCATAAAGAGTACATAAGGAAGTCTATTAATTTTGTCACAGTGTTTACATAAAAATAAAAAGCTGAAAGTAAACTGTCTCTCATTGGAGTATTTACAAATTATAGGGAAGTCACACAATGGAGTGTCATACAGCCCTTAACAGAATTAAGTAGTTTTCTCTTTGTGATACTATGGGGAGATATTGGTATGATATTTTATTGTTTAATCTTTTTTATTTTATCTTTTTATTGTTGTTCAATTACAGTTGTCCCAATTTCCCCTGAGTTGTCCTCCCCTGCCCTACCCACCTCCCACCCCTGCCCACAGTCAGTCCCCACCCTCTTGTCCATGCCCATGGGTCCTTTATACATGTTCCCTCCACACGATACTTTAAATGGAGAAGCTGTGTGTGTGTGTGTGTGCACAATCCCATACTTGGAGGCAACAAAAGGTTTATATGTAAGTGTATACACACACAAACACACATGAAAAAGAGGGAGAAAGACACATTATAAACATGGTAGAATGTCAGAAAAGTCTGACCACCGGGCTGTGGGAGGCTTCAACCATTGCAATTAGATAGACCGGGAGAGAGGAAGATGCGGAGTTAATTTTGTTACATATTTTAAAATAACTTAGCCCTGGCTGGCATAGCTCAGTGGACTGAGCATGGGCTGTGAACCAAAGTGTTGCAGGTTAAATTTCCAGTCAGGGTACATGCCTGGGTTGCAGGCCATGACCCCCAGCAACCGCACATTGATGTTTCTCTCTCTCTCTCTTTCTCCCTCCCTTCCCTCTCTAAAAATAAATAAATAAAATCTTTTTTTTTAAAAAAATAACTTGATTAAGATCAATATTAGTTAACTACTATTTCAATATTTTTAAAAATAAAAATATAAAAAGAGGTTTTTAAAGAAGCCAGATAATCACAGATGAGATGAACTGTACATATACTAAAGAAAAATAAACACAAGCAAATAACTCCAGCCGAGTCATATATTTGTTGAGAGTAGCTGAAGTTGGGGCACAGTAGGAAAAATATGGAGGTGATGATAAGAAATAGCAATTTCTAAAAATCACGCAAGAAGTTGAGATGGCAATGTTGGTCAGGACATGTGACCAGAAAATTAAGATGGAATAGGTGCGAGAAAGATTAAGAGCAAGTGTGCTTGCTGGAAGAGGGGACGACAAAGTGGTAATCTAGAGTGTAGATTCTAAATGATAGCCCCAGAATGTGGGGTTGTTGTATGGTCATGGGTATTGCAGTGATTTTAATTTTAAACCACATTTCAATAAGATTATTCATGTTGTATCAGCATATATTAATAGTAATATTTTTATCACTGTTATTATTCACTTTGTCTACCTAAATATGACATAATATAGTTAAGAGAATACAAGTTTTACTTGCATTTTTTTCTGGGGTAAAATAATATAAACTTCAGTTCAATAACCTTTACAATAATTTATTCTTGCCTTTGGGCATGAATAAATTTTGGTCTAAAATTCTGCAATGAATTTGAATAAATCAGAGTTTTGTGTTCATTTAAAATATAAGCCCAATGCTAAGTTGTGTATTTATCTTCACAATATAGAAAAATGGTGTTATCAAACTTCTCACTCACCAAATTGATGTTGTGCATGCATGCATGTCTACTGGAAAAACACTAACTAAAATAAATGAAATACGAAGATATTTTAGGGTAGTTTGTGCAGGACACTTCTGAGCCTTCCCTTCTTCATGTAATAATTGTTTTTGTAACTAGAAATTTGTCGTTTTTACCCATCTGATTGTTTAAAATCCTACTTCCTCTTTTTTCCCTTTGCATAAAGAAGGATTTTATTGCTTTGTGTTTAGTGAGTACTCAGGAGGTACATGGCATTCATCATAGATCTTTATTCATAGTTCATTTGTAATTGAATTCAGAAAACAGATGACCGGAAAAAGAATGTTATAAGGGTAATATATCTTCCTTGCTTTTCCTGGCAGATAAAAGAGTTAACTGTGATGAAATCAATCCCAAATATTGCTGGAATTTTATTGTTGTGGAATTCATAGTTACTCACATTTTTTAGCTTTGGGGTTGTCCTACGTATTTTCCTGAATATTCTCCCTGATCTCTGGATTGCTCTTAAAATTTCCCAGACTTTAATCTTCTCAGGTTAACTATTTGGAATATAGGGGGAGCAATAAGTTGGAATGTTTGCTGGCAGTCCGTGATATAAACCAACACATTCTGAGTTCTACCACATGGAAGAGGATTGCTAGGTATGAGTTCCTTGGACAAATGAGTACGCCTGAAGCATCTGTAGATACTCAAATCCTGTCTGTGCTTCTTGCTTAGTCTGTGTTCATTGAAGAAAAGGATGCTAATTGTACAACAGCACTCTTCATGTGCCCATCTGGTCCCAGAGAGGTTGTCATTTTTAAATTTGCACAAAGGCCTGGCAGCAGTTCTGACCTGGAAGGATTTTAATTTTGATCCACCTTTTTATGATATTGAAACTGGGATAATGACTATGTACTTCAAACTTAGGTTTGAAGAGCCAACATTAAAAAGTTTAGATCCAGTTCTCAACTATGAGCAGTTCAAGGACAGGGACCTTGTCTTCCTCATCTCTGAATCTCCAGTGTTTTTGATACTGACTAGAATATTCAACAATAAACAGTTGACAAATAAATGGGTCAGTGAATGAATAATTCGTTGATTTAATGCAGATGGCTCCAAATATTACCTGCATGGATGGAGATTTAGGTAATGGGAATGGCACCCCTACAGAACAGTGGCTTGGATTGCATGAGTGATTGGCTACAGTTTTGCTTTATTTCCTGATGTATAAAGAAAAGATTAGAAAAGTTTCTTGTAGACATTTCATTGGTTGCTCCAATAATGCAAAGGTACAAGTCCATAATCATTATATACTTGGTCTACAAACAAGACACAAATACAGAGATAGCTGAGAAATCTGTGTGGGCACTAGTAAATGGAATGCCATGAATCTTCAGGAGTGGAATTAATTGTGGATGAACAAAGTTTTCTGTAAAATATTAAAGATCCTTTAAAATCCCAGCATGTCTGCAAGTATTGTGGACTGAATTGTGTCCATCCTGCCCCCCTGTCTCAAATCTGTATGTTGAAGTCTTCATACAAAATGTGATTATATTTGGAAATAGGACCTTTCAGGGTATAATTAAGTTAAATGAGGTGATTAGGATGCAACCCCAGTCTGATAGGGTTGGTGTCCATATAAGAAGAGGAAGAAACACCAGGAGTTTGCTGCACAGAGGAAAGGTCACATGGGAACACAGACAGGAGGTGACTGTCTGCAAGCCGAGGAGATTGTGCTTACCAGAAACCACCCCGTTGGCACCTTGGTCTCAGACTTCTAGTCTCCAGAACCATAAGAACATAAATTTATGCTGTTTAAGCCATCTAGTCTGTGGTGTTTTCTATAGCAGCCCCAGAAGACTAATATAGCTAGTAATCCTTTGTTACCATTAAGCTCTTATTTATGTCATAAGAATTCTGTTGAGACTACTGAGGAACAGATGATAATAATAATAGAAATATGGACATATTAAGACTGTGTGGTACCATGTAGGGAACTGGTTTGTTTCAGTCTGGCAAATGTGACTCAGCTCTGTATGGAAAACCTACAGAAGTGAAGTGGTGGGCAGGAGCCAGACCTTCAAACCGAGTTTTCCTGTGGGAATCGGAACTAGAAAATGAAGACTGACTGTTATGGCTTGCTCTTGCTAAAACTCCCTCACCCTGGTCTAAAACAACAAATATGTATTGTCTATCTTCAAGATAATTTCCAAAGCTTGTGTGAATTCCCCCAAGGACAGAACTAAGCAGCTCGTCGCCATTCCCCTCTGCATGTTATTTTTATTTCCTTGAATGTACCTAAAACATAGACAATAATATTCTATGTAATAGATAATAAATCTTTCTCTGATGTAAGACCTGAGAAAAACAATAAAAGCTTGTCTAGGCAAGGGTCGGACTCTCTCCTCTTGAGGGAGTGGCCGAGGCATTCACAGACACTCTCCCCTTGAGAGAGTAGCTTTTTCTCCACAGGACTGCTGTCTCCTGTGCGTTTATTCTCATCTTCAGTCACAACAGGGGGGCTCTGCTGGCCAGAGTCTGCCACAATACCATCATAAAATTATGACAGCAGAATATGTTGAAAGTTTTTTTAATTCAGGCATTTCTCAGAATTTAGTTATGACAAGAAATAGAGGAAAATTAGTAAAGCAGGAGATTACTACTGAATAGATCAGTCTTTCCCAGGTAAAATCACTACGTGCTATTTTATGTCAAGGAGAAATAATGGCTGAGTTGTACTGTTAGGGCAAGACACACAAAAAGGGCGGGTGAAGACAACACAGCGAGTAGGTAGCCTGACAAAAAGTCCACCGAGTTATTCTTATCCTTGGATAATATGTTTCCATATATGGAAGTTATTATTTTGGGGGGAGCTGATAAATAACTGCTAAATCACATAGGCATGTTTTAAGTATCATATACTTTCTCAAAACCCAGACCTTCTTGTTGCCAAGGCAAACTAACACCTTCTGTGTTCATTAACAGTCTTGAACAAGGCTTCGTTTTCACATAAAGGAAGCATACCCAGAGACATGGACAGCCATATTGTTTCAAATTCAGAGCTGGTGAATTGAAATATGGTTAAAAGAGCTGTTTTCAGGTAGGAATGAAAATAGAGACTTATGTTACTTTGGTGAGCAGGTTTTTGGGGGGTGGGAATGGCTATGGAATGAGCTTGAATTTTGAAGCATAACTTACTTCTTAGCATTTATTTCCTCTTTAAATTGTTTAATTTGTAAATCTTAGCAGTTTAAGGCATATACATTCATACAAGTACCCTTTATGCATTGCTAAAAGTATATTTCAGCATTTCATTACTTTAGAAAAAACCATTTCATTATTCTTTGCAGTATGTGTGAGCCTGAATATATATATTATATATGTGTGTATATATATCATATATATATATACATTTCTGTGTACTATTTTATGTGAACTTGCATTATCATTTATGAATAACCTCTAAATTGGGAATAATATCCTCCACTTCTATTATGAAATCAGTTAGGAAAATAAAGCTACCTCTATGTATTTAAAACATCTAATTCATATCATTCTCAACATGTGCATTATGTGATTGCTAGAAATATTTTTAAATGGCATTCTTAAAAGCATTGAATCATTCTGACAGAAAGTATTCTGAAAGCCTTGAGCAGACTATTGTGCTACGAGGTGTGATTTTGCAGATTTGTATGGTCGTTAGTATCTGTCTTTTGTCACAGCCAGCAGTTTTGCTTTACGACCACCACAGGCCAGGTCAGAAAGACAGATGCTCTAAAAGGATTTAGTCCTCCAACCTTTTGAAATATCAGTGGGTCACAAGATTGGTATGACCCCTTCTTATTTAAAAAAATAATAAGCAGTAGGGATCCAATGCAATTCTGATGGTGTGATACTGTTCCTTCTGTCTCAAGAAAGAGAGCCAAAAATGTAACAGTTTGATACAGAATTTATGAAAAATGACCCTTTAGAAGACTGAAGGGCCAGGATCCATGACTCATTATTATGATTTAAATGTAATCCTTATTTTGCTTATGTAAAGAAAGTGATTTGGAGCAAGACTTAAATAAAATTTTTTACTGTGAGAAATATGTGATGAATTGAATGACAGCTATATGAGTGGCAGATATGGATGTTATATCAATTTTTCCTTTTTCATTAAAAAAACTGAGGCAATGACAGAGCTGGGATAAATCAAGTTTTCCAAATATTTTACATTTTTGCCTGTTTCTATCCACAATTTAACCCCTTTGTGCTGAAAAATATTTTTACCAAACTGAAGCAGAAGTCATTTTTAAATCAGATTTGATTTATGGCTTAAACTTGAGTTTACTAATATTTTACCAGATTTCATAATCTATTACCAAACAATATAATAGCATTTAACAATTATTTGGTAATTAGAAATTATATGTGAAGGTGATAATAAATAGTGTAAAAATTAAAATTGGTTTCTTGTAATGCCAAAAATGGCCTACCTTGGAAGATATAGCTTACACTATATGGAAGATAAATTATATTTAAATATGTTTATTGGAGCATTCAGTCTAGCAGGTGCAAATAGTTGAATTAGCCAGATCCCATATTGATATAGAATAGTTGAATCAATCATCACAAATAAGAAAAATCTGACTGCTGACTGACTTTTCAGAACTGCCACCTAAAGGATATATTTCTAGGGTGTCTACACAATATGTGAAAAGAAGGGGCCTCCACTTTCACTTTCAGTACTTCCTTTCACACCCAAGAAATCTCCTTTTTTTTTAGTTTGGCCTGAACTTACTGACTTGCTACAGAATACGGTAAACAAAGTGGACTGTCACTTCCCAGAATAGGTGAAAAAAGACTATGGCTTCCATCTTGGATATTCTCTCTTGCTTGTCCTTGTGTCTTTTGTTCTAGGCAGAAACAAGTTGCTATGTTGTGAGGCAGAACCATGTGGGTGGACAAATGAGTGAGCTTGGCTGCAGGTGTTATGTGGTTTGCCAACAACCACTCGATGCACTTGAGAAGAGCATCCTTCCCCAATCCAGTTTTGTGATGAGAAGGTGGCCCCAGGCAGCAGCCTGACTGTAATTTCATAAAAGACCCTGAGCCAGAGGCACCAACCTAAGCTGTACATAGAACTTGGGTCCACAAAACCTGGGAAATAATAGATGTTTGTTGTGCTGCAATGTATAACCGATACACCATGTTTACAGTTCACTAACTAATCTTAGCTTCTTAAAGTTTCTGTGACTTCCTTATTTTAAGGATATAATTTTCAAATGCTTTCTTAGTAAAGACAACATGATTTGGATCAAGCATTTGAAAATTGTTTATGTTACATATTATTTGCATTTTATGAGGAAATTTTGTTTAAAAATGAGTTGAAAAGCCTTATATTTGTTAGAATATATTTGATTCCTAAATTTCAGGCATCTTTATATTTAGCAAAGTAAAGATGAAAAATTCACAAGTAGAAATGATAAAATTGTGAGATTAAATCTATTTAGCTAAAATGACAATTCTAATATACCAGATCATCTTTAGATATCTGTCTAAAATTAATTTTGCATAGCTATTTATGGCATACAGTTGAGTATGTTTCCTATATCCAGAACAGTATTTTTCTGGCCCTCCCTTATAACTTAGTTCATTGGATCAGTGCTTGTGATTTCAAAAGATAAAAAAGTAAAATAGAAATAAGTTGCTAAGTATGTTATACTAAGGGCTTAGGCTACAGATAAATGATTATTTTACCTGGCAACATGCTATCTTTTAACAAATTATTAAAAAATCAAACATTCATAGGATTTCTGGGTGTATTTCAATATACCAGAAGACAACAAATTATTATAGTTTCTACAAGTTATCTCATTTCTGATGCAGTTCTTAAATAGGGTGTCAACTTATCTTTATGAAAACTACACTTGAATTTTAGACCTCTACGAATGAAACAAAGAGGTGTAACATACTGTGAGAAGTATATGTGACATACACATATACTTGCCACCTCTCTACTTAGAGAGGAAATCCAAGCCTTAGGTCAGCAAGCCTTAGGTCATAGTGATGGCTGAGCTGGTTCCCACAGCCACCTCCCCACTCTTAGACTCTTGCTCTGGTTTTCCAGTGACTGCCAGTACTTTCTAGTGAAGTCCCTACTATTAAAAGTGAAGCAGATGCTTAATTTCTTTGAAATGGAAGTCAAAATACAAATCAAGGAATTTAGACAAAACCTGTAACTATGGAGAATGTAGGCATTTTGGAATCAAGTGTAGACAAATGCAATGTGCTCCGCTTTCTGGTTGAAGTCCTCCCTGAACTATCAATTACATAGGCTGGCCTGGTAGCCAGTATTCTAGCCTGGTAGCATAGTATTCTGTCCATGGCAGTCTGGAAAGTGGTTCAACCTTTGCTACTGCTTGCCATGAAGTGACATTAGCTACAAGGCATACGTTAAGAACTTTCTCATTTTCTTTACTTCTCCCCCCCTTTTTTTGTACTGTGTTCTGAGTATTGCTCAAAATTTCATACCTGCAATCCAATACAACCATGGGCTTTTGGTTTGCAACAAAGCATGGAAATGTCAGACTTAATGAGAAAGGAAAGTGTCATGCAGAGTGTGAGCATTTGCACTCCTTTGGAAAAGTATCTTCCTAACCAGGGTAATCTGAATCTGAAATGAATTCATATTCTCCCTCTCTGCTAGTGCACTGAATGAGCTGTGGAAAGGCCAGTGGAAGCTATCTTAAAGAAATGGCACAATCGGTGACTACATTTCTTGACATAACATGAAATAAAATGTATTAGCCACAATATTCTGTATTTAATCATTGCTTTCTTACAGAGCATTAGCATCCTTGTCCTCTTTCAGCTCACTGATGTGAAGGAGAACAGTGAGGTGCTCAAAGCCCATGATAAGGCACAGGTTGTATGATGGCACTTTGGCCCTTGCTGCTTTCACAGGGGCGTCTAAAAGCCATTATAATTTATCATTTGATTAAGACACAAATTTGAATTATGTGTGCTGCCTGTTAGATATAAGAAATGAATCACCTAGCTTTTGTGGGAGCCTTGCCTAGTTTTAACATGTGCAGTTCAAGAAAGTTTCATCAGGCCTTACTAGAAGTCAGTATTGCTTGGAAGTGCTTTGTATTTGATAATCTGGAAAAGTACAAAGTTCTTCAGAATTATAAGAATATCAGAGACTGACAGGCAAGTGGAGTTCAGGCTGCTGGGGATCTTCTGGGATCAGTAGAACCATGATCCAGGACTGCACATCTAATTTATATAAAATTCTAGGGAGAAATTAGGCCTTTATGGTTGGCTTAGAACATTCTTTCCAACTGGAAAACTGCCCATAAACTGAATGAAAACAAGGCTATTATCTTGACTAAAAATCTTTACAAAGTAAGCTTTCAAACTCTGGATACCCTATTATTTGAGTATTGCTCCAGAGGGAATGAAGTAGCTGGAGAGTGTCTGGTGGTCACAGGCTTAAATTTATAGAAAATGCAAAATGTTATGCTCTTGTTTTTGTTCCTTAAGGTCTACTTAAACAAGCACGTTCCCTAGTACCGACCTGGTCCTTGAAAATCATGGCACATCCCGTTTTCTGCAGATATTCAATGGGAATAATTTTCTTCTCCAGAAATTTCCAAAACATATTCTAGAAGTTAACTTTTGGTGGTTTCCTGAGAAATAGCAACAGTGGCAATATACAGAAACTACACCATAATGGTTAAAGAGGCAATGATTTTGGCAGATGTTTGTAAATCAAAGATAAGCAGAAGACCATTTGGGGAATATTGTCATTGCACTGTTTGGTTATGATCTTTGATAGACACCCACAGTCTATACTTTACTTTGTATTTTAGATTTATAGAAGCCAAATATAGTAATGAACTAATAACAAAAAAGAGAAAGAAAAGAATAATACTTAGCAGTGACAATAAGATGTTGAAGAATATGTATGATAATGGCAGATCACAAGTAGACAAAATAAAATCTCTGTATTTTGGCCAACAGTTGTGAATAGTAAAATCACAATCTTGCTCTTAAAAGGGCAGACTATTAAGAAAATTCTTGTCAATTTACTTCACTTAAGTTTGTTGGCTAAGAACTTTATTTTATGTGAATATTGATAGTATAATATTACCTCACACAATTTTTTTCTCTGCCAAACCCTGATAACTCTCCCTAGGATCAGAAAAATGCCCATATTAAAGCAAAAACTAAGACAACCACAAAGTCTCTCTCTCTCCCTAGGAAGACGAGCTGGACAGAATTATTACTGAATGGTCTTTGGTGATGTCTTAAATGGTTTTCTAACTCAGCTAGTCTTCGGAAGTTCAAGGGAACTTTATGTGAGATGTTGCCTTCTGGGAAAGCACAGAGTATTTCTGTGGCTTTATAACAGTGCAATCCACTCTCCTAATCGGTGTCGGTACTGTAAGACACATGCTCCTTGGAATTCGTGGGACACCAAAAGCAGAGGGCGAGCTTTGTTCTGTTATTTCCCATTAATGACCCTTTGGGCGGTACATCATCTCAGTCCCTGTGGATCTGAGTCCTCTGTGACAACTCGGCGATGGTAAGTACACATAGCTAGCATCAGTCAGGAGCAGAAGCATAAATCAAACTGTCATGAGTCCAGTTCAAAATTGTAAATCAATTTGACAAAAGTGGAATTTGAAAATGTATAAGCCATCCAAGATTGACTGTGATCCTTTGGAGTTAGTTGTACAAATAGGAAGATTTGGGTAAGATTTTTAGAAAAGGTTGAGATGTATGCCAAAAACTCACCTTGGTCTCTAGAAAACTTAACCATTATTAAAATAATTCTTCTATAGCACTTTTCCTTTAAAAAATTGCTCATGGCAGCAATTACAGTAACTTATTCTTATGCTTGCCCTCAGGTACATATTCAATATATTAGATATCTTTAGTGAAAAATTTTATTGTTCACCTTATTTTTAAAATTTTTGTTCACCTTATAATGTATTCTTAATTTGTAAATGTATTATTTATTTCCTGTTATATTTTTAGCATCACATATAATTACTGTCCAGGCAGAAAGATAACCTTTCAAATTTAAGCTTTTAATATTTCAAGTCTTTTCACACCCCTCAATAAACCACTTGGTGTCTGCTGAATCTCTCCAGTGACTGAAGCCATGCTCTTACATTAGGGGATGGAATTGTGGACTGCAATTACAATACAGTTCTGAGAACATGCTTTTCCTATAAATAATTAAATGGTGTGTTAATATTGATTTTTTTTAGCTCTTTAAGTCATTTCCTAGAAGCCCATGGCATATCTGGGCTTAGTAGAATTTGGTCTCTCTGGTATGTGTTCACTCATTACTTGGAGGATTACTGTGATACATGACTGCATTCAGTAATTCAGTCTCACTGTCACTAACCTGGGAAATCTAGTTTTTCTCACTTACGTGTTCTAATTGTACATACAGAGCATAGCAGCAATATTCTGTGCCAAAGTTTCTGTTACTTTTACTTCTCCAAAATTGTAGAAGATATAGAGATGGTGAAAAGATGAGTTCCTGAGAAAATTTTCAAAGAGGTGAGGTCATGTCATGCTGGCTGCTGTTTTGATTTCACTGCTAAATTCACTTTCCAGGGTCTTTGTATATCCTGTCTGAATGAAGATGACCATGCCAATCTCCATTTCTCCTCCTCTTTCCTCCCTCCCTCCTTCCCTCCCTCCCTCCCTCTCTCTTTCTGTCTTTGTGTCTTTCTTTCATGAAAGCCATGCTAGTGAACTATGTAACAGTAGAACGAAAAGTGAAGCAAATATTAGGAGGTTCATGCCCATAGTGGCCATGAACTTTGGATAAGGATTTAGCTCTTTTCAACTCCTTTTCTCATGTAAGATGGCAGTTGAAATTCTGAGTGTTAAAACTCTGACTCTATGAATTTATTCTGAGAATGAGAAAGCACTGTATCTCTCCCCTGGCCTCATAGTCACCTCAAGAATTTTCATCTATTGTCATTTTCGTTCCCTACCTCAGCTCCCTGAGCCACCTGGTCTGACACTGTAGCAGACGCTGTTTGTACCCCACCCACAGCCCCTCAGCCCTGAAGTGACCTGCAGGAAAAATGCCTACGAGTTCCCTGGTCTGTGCTTGAGGGATTCTCTGGTCCTGGGAATATGCTCTACCCACAGATGGGCCGCGCCAGCAGTGCTTGGTAATCCCTCAGCAATGAAGGATGGGCGTTGATGAAAATAGCCCTTCCAGCTTCTTTGCGCCACTGGAGACAATACTGAGGGAATGTTCTACACCGTCCCCAGTAGGAATAAGTTCCAGTTACCCACAGAGCGATATGGCTTTTATTTGCTATCTTACTTGCCCTGTCGTACACCCCCATTCCCTCGCTGTGTTTTCTACAACTGCTATCTAAGGCTCTGTGTTGGGGATAATACTTGTTTTGTCTGAGGCATGATCCTCCCTGCTTCTGGGACAGCAACGCTGGTTTGCATATTTCAGTAATCACATTGTCATGTGTCAGTCAACAACCTTCCTTTTTTCCTAAGTTTGTTAGCATTAGGTTTATGTTATTTACACAGTCAATATCTGTTCAAGAGACAGTGAGCACTGTGGCTCGTGCTCTTCTTTCTGCCTGGAATTCCCTGCCCTTCTGCCTTTCTCCATGTGCATGCTCCCCTTCTTCCCACTAACTAAACAACACAGTTTACTTAACTAACACTCACTCATCCTTCTGGCCTCATCTTAAACATCCCTCCCCTAGGGAAGTCTACCCACACACTTCAAAGGAGATGGCCTCTCCCCATCCCCACTGGTTCCAATTGCATCCTCTACTTACAGTGTTAATTACTTTCATAACTACTTAGGGGATGTTTCTTTTCCTAATGGCATTATCAGCTTTGTGTTGCTTTTGTTCACCCTGTAATTTCAGGGTTAAGCACACTCCCCAGCCTCTAACAGACAGTAAATATATATTTATTAAAGAGTAAGTAACTGGGCCTCAGGAATCACTTAATGTAAGCCTCCATTTTGCAGATGAGAAGATTGGGGCCCCAAAGATAAAATAATTAAGACAGAGAGTGGAACTAGAGTTCAGAAACCCTAACTCCCGGTTCAGAGATTAAACTGTCCTACATAGGAAGCAATACTTCTTCCTTTCCGTACCAGTCTCCCTACCTGACAACCGTCACGTGTGGTGACCCCACTGACAAAAGCGTCATGGCCCCGTGCTCAGAAGATGCCCTCTAACTGGTGTTTAATGCTCTGTGGTAGGTGTCCTGAAATTCTGAATAATGACACCTTTGAAATTGTGTTTTGCAAGTCTTGTGAGATGATGGAGCAAAACCAGGGGCTGGGAGCCTTGGCTCACAGCATCCCTCCTCCCCTCGGCCTCCCTGGATGATTATCCCTGGAGTCATGGGCCCTTCTTGCCTCCTTCTCCCCACATCCACCCTGTGACTTTTGCTAGCCTTAATTCCTGATACAGGCCTGGGTATGGGTTCAGGGAAGGTCAGGGTGGGAGGTGAAGCCCTGATGTGGCAGGAAAAGAAAACTCCAAAAGTTTCTTATGCTCTGTAACTGTAACACTTGCAAAATTTCACACAGGACTGTAGAAGCTGACCAGTGGTAACCAAAGCAACAGCCAGTTACTCGAGGTCGTACACTGACTCCCATGATAAGCTCCTGTGCTCTGTAGCTTCTGCAAATTCCTCCTGCGTTTTCTCTTTGTCTCCCATATAAGGTAGCTAGACCTAACTTCAGCATTCAGCTTCTGTAACCTTGCTTCGCCACGTAGGTAGGAAGCCCCGGACTATTTAAACCCCGGGAGAAGGAGGATCGGTGCTCAGAGGATTTGGATGTTAACCACCCCCTCTGGGCCCCCGGGTAATAAAGTTTGTGCTTCGTTATCTCCCCACGTGTGGGTGGATTTTCCACAACACTGGCAGTGCCTTGGGGCCTGAAATGACATTAACTGTCCCCAGCCCAGGCTAGCACCATCTGTCCTGTGGTCCAGCTGCTGTAGGCTTTGTCTGGTCTCTTGTTCACCCCTAACCCAGGTGCAGGGGCTTCCCAGCACAGAGTTTAAAGATCCTTGTAAGTCCCCTGTCTGTCCTGGTGTGGAGCACCACCAGAACTACACCAGACTGGACTTCTACAGATCCCTCCCTCTCAAGGCACAGCTCGTGGGCCTGCTGCAGACCCTGTGAGCACATGTGCAGCCTGCATCACTGCATGGCCCCACACCTGCATCACCTGTGGGGGCCCACATTCGCCAGACAGTTCTTGTGCTCAGAACACACCCTAGGCTGGCTCTGTCCCTGGAGTGGGGTGGGGGCCCTTCTTTTCTTTTCAGGTTTTCTGGGTCTAGCTTGTGTTTCTCTCTCTTAGTGGGCTTGTCATACCACCCTCTGGGAAGGAGCCATAGATGAATTGTTTAATTTTGGTGATTCCATGTGTAAGTCAAATGCTTTGATATTTGCACTTGAAATAGCATTGGATAACATAAATATGAACACTAAAATCATGTTCATAATTTTAAATGTTAACTTTTCTTCACTGAAAATGGCATGAAACAGCAATTAAAAAACAAATGGTTAGAGAGACCATAAAAGAAAGGAGAAAGGTTTTCATGTACACATAGATAGCAGCATTTTTCCCTTGCTTTCTGAACAATGGGCCCACATTTTTATTTGGCACTGGGTCCCCCAAATTATGTAGCTGTCTGTGCCATTGCCTCACAATCCTTTCCCTGCAAGAAGAGGTTTCAGATTTGACCAGGTGGTACCTATTTATCACCAGGATAGTTCTTCACAGGGAGCCTACATATTGAACTAATTGCCTTCTCTAAAGAAGCCAGGTAAAAAATGAGGTTCTGGTTGTTCTTTGCTGTAGAACAAATTACCCCAAAGCTTAATGACTTCAAAGAACAGCAATTATTTTTATCTCTTATGACTCTGAGGGCTCATTTTGTTCAATGAGGCCATTCTCACTCAGGGTCCTTCATGCTGCAGGCAGTGCCTGGTGATGGCCCCTCACTCCCATGCCTGGCAATGAGGTTAGATATTCACCGGGATGTCACTGGGATGGCTATCTAGAGCAATTACATATGGCTTCTGCAATATGGCCTAAATTCCATAGAAAAAGGGCAGTTGGGATGCTGGAGAGAGAAGAGAGAGAAAAAAAGAAGAGAGAGAGAAAGAGAGAGAGGGGGAGAGAAGAGAGAAGAAAGAGAGAAGAGAGAAAAATAGGATAGAGAGAGAAGCAGAAATACTATTATCTTTCTGCAGCTGACCTGGCCTGGGAGATCACATAACATCACTTCCTTCTCATTCTATTTGTTAGAAATATTGACCGGGGGCGGGGGGGGGGGGGGGAATACTAACTTGGCAAGGGAGATACCGTGATCACGAGGGTGGTTTTCCCAGGGTGAGGCTTATCCATTGTGCTTTGGATGTGCTGATCCCTGAGATTTCCCCAAATGTGGGACACTGGACTGCTTAATTTGTGGTAGTGGGGGACTGCATTTGCACTCTCACTTGGCTTAAAAAAAATAAGTATTGATAGGTGAGAACTGTTGATTAAATGAGCAGATATGAGCCTATACATTAATACATGGGTCCTAGCATACACCAGCTGGGCTAGAGAGACCTCCTAGTTACAGGTGAAACATTTACCACACGGTTGGTGCTCAACAAATGATAATTACTCCTGCCACCAGAATTTCTTTTCCAATATCAAATATAGACCAGGGAACGTCTTCACCTTTGGTTTTTCAAAGAGCGCTAATTTGAATATTTGGCTTTAAGTCCTGGCTCCATCCAGCTCCTCCCAGGTAGCTTTTACTCAAGTCAGTTGAGCTCTCTGAACTGCTCTCTACCCCAATTTGTTGTGCAAATTAATAATAAATAGGTGCAAAATCACTTTGAAAACTATTTAAGATGTATAAATGTGAGTAGGTAAAAATTGCAGTTCCATTGGCAAGCTGATGGCAATGATAATTAGTTCTGTAAGTTTGAGTTTTGTTTTTATTGTGAACCATCAATATGTTGTCTAGAATAGTTACCTCCTGCCCTTCCCCTGCTCCCTCCTCCACTTATTTTGTTGGTTGTTTCTTGGACTATATTACAGGTACTATCCCCTCCCCCTTACCTCTGTAAGCTCTTTCGTATTTGTAGTTTGGGGAGTGTGGGAGGAAAAGGGAAGGAACAAGGGACATAATGATCTCATCCTTAAAAACACAGATGAAGAAGGAATCCCAAGCCCAGCCGAAATCTTCTGGCACCACCTGTCAATGTAAATCTTGTCTGACTGACATGGACCCCATAGCCTTCCTTATCCATCACATGTTGGCATGCATCACTTTGCATTTAGTTTCATTATACATGTCTGATCCTACCATTCATTAGAGAAGAAACCTAAGCATTGCAGGTTTTTGTTTCCTTCTACAGTGCATGACGAAATGTTACAGAGTACATACGGTTGGAGTTCAATCCATTTTCCTTATACATTAATATATATCAACAGTTTTATTATTGTATGCCCTGGGGTCTCTCATTGTTTTTTGTTGTGTCACTTAAGTCCTCTTTGACGTGAACGCTGCAACCTTTGTTGTTAATGTAATTGACAATTGCGTATTCTCTTTCCCTTGTCCACTAACTCCTTCTGGTTGGTATATTAACACAACCATTTATGGAGACAATATTTCCACTCTATGAGCAAAGATAATAGAATTTACTATAAAGTTTAATAACAACTGCTTACATAGTACATATTATGTCTGAGGCATTGTACCAGCCTACACCAATATCATTTTATCTTATTGAGTTCCGCTTTTGTGATATATCTAAAAAATCTGGCCACAGTATTTTTCTTAGAGCATGGTGTTAAAATGAAATTTCTGTTTCCTCCCTAGGGCTTTTAACATGTACTTCCATTGCAAAGAAGATAGATTGTTTCTCCACAAGATTATGTCCTCCCTTGAAATAGAAGCTGTATTCAACTAGATTCTAATTCCCAAAGTTGTTCATATAGTGCTGTTCTCAATATAGATGCTCAATTACTGTTAAAATGATAGTGTGGTCAGTGTCTTGGCAATGTTTGAAGACTGTGATTCTAAATTCCCTTTGTTTTTGTCTTTTTTTCTCCTGACTTCTACTTTTAATTTACAAGTGTATCTCTGAATGGAAGTTAAATTGGGAAAATCAGTTCTTTCATTTTTACATATAAAATTATTTTTGTTTTTCGCATGAACCTCTTTAGACAAATTGCATAGCTTTAAAATTTTTATGTATTTGAAGGAAAATTCAATATTAACTTTTTCTTGAATCTCCAGCTTTGACTTTTTTCTTTGGTGACTTTATACTTTGTAATATGTGATATTTCTCATTCTCTTCACTGAATTGACTGTTCTAAAGAAAAGAAAAAATATATGTAACAAAAGTTACATGGTAAAAGATATATATGTATATATAAAAATATCCTGCCCAAAGGTTTGAAAAAAAATTCCCTGGCAGAACAGTTCTGTTCTACTATTTTCAGAAAAGAAGAGTAAGCTCGCCTTTTTGTATTTTTATTTTTGTAATATAGGAAACCGTTTCTAAAATAATTCAAGAACTATCTATTTCTATCAAACCTGTCAGAAGTAGTTTGCAAAGTTTCTTGGTCCTATTGACATTTTGTTTGTTTGTTTTTTTAAGTATTTTTCATTGATTATGCTATTACAGTTTTCCGATTTTCCCCCTTTTATCCCCCCTCCACTCTACCCCTCTAACACTCCAGCATTCCCTACCCCACTTAGTTCATGTCCATGGGTTGTTCATATAAGTTCTTTGAGTACTCTGTTTCCTATACCATTTTTTATATTTCCCCATCTATTTTATGCCTACTAATTATGCTTCCTCTTCCCTGTACCTTTTCCCCCTATTCCTCCCTTCCCCCTTCCCACTGGAATCCCTCCAAGTGATGTCTAGTTCTCTGATTCTGTTCCTGTTCTGGTTGTTTGCTCAGTTTTTGTTTTTGTTTGTCATTAGTTATTTGTTATCATTTTACTGTTTATATTTTTGATCTTCTTTTTAGTTGTTTGTTATCACTTTACTGTTTATATTTTTGATCTTTTTTTTCTTAGATAAGTCCCTTTAATGTTTCATATAATAATGGCTTGGTGATGATGAACTCCTTTAATTTGACCTTATCTGGAAAACACTTTATCTGCCCTTCCATTTTAAATGAAAGCTTTGCTGGATAGAGTAATCTTGGGTGTAGGTCCTTGCCTTTCATGACTTCAAATACTTATTTTCAGCTCCTTCTTGCCTGCAGGGTTTCTTTTGAGAAATGAGCTGATAGTCTAATCAGAACTCCTTTGTAGGTAACTGTCTCCTTTTCTCTGGCTTCTCTTAGGATTCTCTCCTTATCTTTACTTTTGAGTAACTTAATGATGATGTGCCTTGGTGATGTGCCTCTTTGGGTCCCACTTCTTTGGGACTCTCTGGGCTTCCTGGACTTCCAGGAAGTCTATTTCCTTTGCCAGATTGGGGAACTTTTCCTTCATTATTTGTTCAAATAAGTTTTCAATTTCTTGCTGTTGTTCTCCTTCTGGCACCCCTATAATTTGGATATTGGAATGTTTCAAGTTGTTCCAGAGGTTTCTAAGCCTCTCTTCATTTTTTTGAATTCTTGTTTCTTCCTTTTCTTCTGGATGGATGTTTATTTATTTCTTTTGTTCCAAATCATTGCTTTGAATCCTGGTGTTCCTTCCTGCCACTGTTGGTTCCCTGAATGTTTTGCTTTATTTCATTTTGGGTATCTTTCATTTGTTCTTTCATTTTTCAACCAAGCTCAATCAGATCTGTGAGCATTTTGATTACCAGGGCTTTAAATTCTCCATCAGATAGGTTGGTGATCTCCTCCTCACTTAGTTCTCTTTCTGAGGCTTTACTCTGTTCTTTCATTTGGGCCATATTCCTTTGTCTTGGCACAGCTTATAGGTTGTAATGGGACAGGGCCTTAGGTATTCACCCTGGTGCACTGTGGCACTGCCTGTCGGGGAGGGGTCAGAGAGGGAACAGTGCAGCTTGCCTGCTTATCTTTGGCACACTTTTCAACCCTAGAGTGAGCCTGGGCATATCTCCCATCTCGGCAACCTGAGTGGTGGTCCACAGTCAGCTCTGGGTCCCAGTTTTCCCCCTAAGTCAGCCCCTCCTGCACAGCCAACAGAGCTCAGCAACCAGCCCCACCCACACATCGCCATGGTTTTTCTGAGTCTGCTCGAGGTCCACTGCCTTAGCCATTGGTTGTTCTGGTTGATTTCTTCTTTAATTCCTTGGTTGTCAGAGTTCCAGGTAGTTAGATTTTTCTGGTGCTTTTGGTTGTTTATGGATTTTAGATTGGTTGTTATCCTCCTTTTGGTTGTGAGAGGAAGTGAAGGGTTTCTACCTATACCTCCATCTTGGCTGGAACTCTCATGTCACTATTGACATTTTGGCTGAATCATTCTTTGCTGTGGGTCTGTCTTATGCACTGGAAGATGTTTAGCAGCACTGTTGGCCTCTACAGACTAGACGCCAATAGCGGGGGATAGCCAACATATTCAAAATATCCAAATCAATGAAGTTATTGGTGAAAATGAAAAAAAAAGTCTTTTATTTTTCAGAAAAAATGCAACAGACTTTTTTGGCCAACCCAATACACTAGTGCACAATATACACAGAGACCCCATGTACATATCCATGACGATGCATCCACTGTGGCTGCATTGGTTTTCACAGCCATTTGGAAGCAGAGCAGGCTCGACAGGAGAGTTGTGATTAAAATTCTGCCCTTCACATTTCTTGTTATTAGAGGTCCTCCACAATATAAAATACTATAATAACACTGTATTTGAATATTTGAGAAAATAAAAATTTGAACAAATTTTGCTTAATTCTGAAACTGATTTAACAGATGGAATATGAAATTAATGGTAGGAAGTAGGCTGACTAGGGGAAACTGGTTTTGCTTCTTCTCAGAGCAGTTCACATGGGGTAACTCTTATTCTTAGTGACTTACTGTCTACATTTAGATACAGAGCACTTATGGGATGTTCTCTGTGTGCTCAGCTCTTCATATATATTAACATTTAAACTTTCCTAAGTGCTTTATATACATACACATATAAGTGCACATAATCTATGTACACATAATCTTTGAGGCAGGTACTATTGATATACCTGTTTTATAGGTTAGGAAACAGGCCCAGAGAGGTCAAAAAAACTTGTCCAGACTGCACAGCAGCTGAGTGATGAAGCCAGGGTCATATTTAAGCAGTTTGGCTCTAGAACCTGCTCTCTTCACCAATAAGCTTTCCTGACCTATGTGATGTTCCTGTTATGGTGCCTGTTATGTATTGTTATGCTTTAGCTTGTAGTTTTCTTTTTAATAAGTAAATATCTTTTATTTTCAATTAATAGCAAGATCTCTGAGAGAAATTTCTAGGCCTAACACCTCTTGTATTCTCTAAAGCGTCAAGCACAATACATGTAATAGGTATTTAATAAATACTTTTCAATGGACTGATTGATGAAACTGCCAATTGCACAATGTTAGAAAATAGGAATCTCTATTTCTCTAGCGAGATTGATAGAGCAAGCTGGAAATGTGTTTATTTTCTTTCTTAAAATATAAACATAAATCTTTCATATTCCCCTAGATAAAAATATAGTTATGTGAATTCATTTCCAATGGAAGACATTGTCATTAATTTAATGGTCAGACAGGCCTCAAAATTCAAAAGGAAATCAGAAAAAAACACATTTTAAAGCTAGATAGAAACCCAGATATGAGCTCTTCCAGCACCCATATTGTACTTCTAAAGCAGCAGAGCAATAGAACTGTCAAGTTTCTTACTGCAGGTCTGCGGAGTAGTTAATGATTAAGAATAAGCTACTTTACATCTTCCATTGGTTTGGAACTTGGCCCTGTTCATGACGGGCAAAGAGAGACTGAAGAAAGAGGCAGACCACTCCAGGTTGGTAGGTGGCAGGTTTAATAAGCAAAGGAACATATACGAGGCCTGTCTTGGCAGCTACAAGTTGAGTAGATTTTTGTACCTTCCTGCCAGAATCCTAAAAGTTTATATAGAGGCCTTCACTCCAGATGATCTCAATAACACATCACTCTCTCAAGGCTGAGTTCTTGAAAAGGGCTTCTACCAGGGGAAGCAGTGGGTAATGGATGGGATGAGGAGCCTCCATTCCCCTGGGTCCAGTTCATAGGTCAACTGGAGGTCATGTCCTCTGGATAACCTCATCCAACATGTTTCAACTCTAACTCAGAAATGTCTTCCTTTTATCAAACAAACTAATCTAATCTTCAACAACCTAAATTGCCAGATTTCTCAAAAAGAGATATAGAAAACTCATATTCTTTCAAGATTACATCCAGATGTTTTTATGGAAGTGAATTAGTTCTGTATATCAGTTTGCCTTTGCTGTGTAGCAAACTAGGGTAAAAAATATAGTGGCTTAAAACAACTTTTTGTTTAGTTTCGTGGTTTGTGCTGGGCCATCGTTGAGGTCGGGCTTGGCTGAACCCAGCTGGGTTTACTAATTCCCAGCTGTTACTTGCCAGGCCATTTGGGGCCCAGCTCATTCTGGATGATTCAATTCACGTTTGATTGCTGACTCCCAGATGGGGCATAAATGTGACTATGTCACATGTCTCTCATCATCCAGTAGCCTAACCCGGGCGCCTTCACACGGTGGCAGTGGCAGGCGTCCCAGGAACAGTAAGCAGGTGAGCTGTAACACTCAAGCGCTTTTCTACATTATGCTTGTATTGTGTTAGCTAGCGTCTCATTTACATGGCAAATTACATGGGCACCCTAGATTCAAGAGGTGGGAAAATAGATTCTGCCTGTATATGCAAGGATGAATAATTGTGACTATTCTAATAATTTATTTACAGTCTATCTTTTCATCAAAATTGAATTAATTTCCTCTCACTTTCAAAATACCCAATCTCCTTCCAAGAACCTCCAGAAGTCTCATTTAATTCCAGCATTAGGCTGAAAGTCTAGGATCACATCATTTAAAAAAGGCCTAAATATGGTGCTTTGGATATGTTCCTCTTGATCCTATCCGCTAAAGAAAACTGTGACCGTGAAAACACAGATTATGCGTCCCCCACATACCGTGGTGAGCCAGGGATAGGATAATTATAATTGACTTTTCCCTCCATAAAAGGGAATAGGCGGCAGATGGCAGGCCTTCAACCACAAAGTTTGGAAATCCTACAGGGCAAATGCTGTCAGGTCCTCTGACCCTGGGGCCAAGGAATATTTCCTGCCTAGAATCCAGCTGTGCTCTAGAGAAGTTGCTTCCCAGTGCAACAGTCCTAACTCCTCCTTCAGAATGGGTATTTGGTCCATTGCTCCCCACGGCTCTTGATTCCACCCTTTGGGCTCTCGGCTTTATCCTCAGAAATGTTTGTGTTTTTTTCCACAGAAATGGTTTGTGTTTGCAACTGAGTAGCTTTCTCTGCTTGCTTCTTCCCATAGAAAGTTGAGATACAGAAAACAAATTGTTTTGCAATTTAAAAATCTCATTTTCTTTCAATGTAAACTAGTATCCTTTTTCCTGAGAAAATTCCCCAAACAACTTTGTGGGCTTTCCATATGTCAGATTTTACTCTAATCAATAAAATCTGAAATCTCGATTGTTTTTGAGACTGCTTTTTTTAAAAAAAAATATTTTATTTATTTATTTTTAGAGAAGGAAGGGAGGGAGATAGAGAGAGAGAGAGAGAAACACCAATGTGTGGTTGCTGGGGGTTATGGCCTGCAACCCAGGAATGTACCCTGGCTGGGAATTGAACCTGGGACACTTTGGTTCCCAGCCTGCGCGCAATCCACTGAGCTACGCCAGTCAGGGGAGACTGCTTTTCTCTCTAGACTTAATAAATGCTTTTTTGGGATGGTGGTGGTTAAGCTTTCACGTGACCACACCTTTATTATTCTTCGAAACCTCGTGTGCATCATGGAGACGCCATCCAGCACCTCTTTGAATTGTTCAAGATTTTAACAAAGGGTGTTAAAGACACATCCTTGATTTGATCTCTGCTCTCACCTCACTCATTTTACTTCCAAAGCAATTTGCTGGTTGGAGATACTGGAAATAAGAAACAGTTTTATTTTCCAGCTCCCAAAATCCTATCCCTTTATTTTTCCTTTAAAATCTGCCTGAAAACATAACACTTCCTTTCAGCTTGACTCTCTCTTGCCATATTTTGTCCTAGAAGCTAAAAAAAGCCAACTGACAGTACACATTTTGCTTGGAAGCTATCTTATCATTGCCCACAAGTTTATCAGATAAATTTTTTGTCTTCTTGTTACTAGAGGTGACAGTTTTGCCAATTGTCTTTCATTATATGACAAGACCAGCCTTTGCAACTGTCTCCTCACTGCTTTTCCAGCTCAATTTACACTCAGTCGTACACCAAGTGCCACATATTTTAGGTTAATTAACTGCAGCAGACCCTTTCTAAGCACCATTTTATATAGCAGCTCACTTGTTATAGAAAAAAAAAACAAAATATTTAGTGGCTTGAGGAAAGAACCACACTTTTTTCTAAGGTTATAATTCTAAAAATATTTTGGGGGGATGGCCTCAGTGGTGTCTGTTTTGATCTGAGGGGGCTTAGCTCATCTCAGTTGAGCTGAGTCATGTGTCCTGCTTATTGGCAGGACGGTTGGGGGCTGGTTGATTCAGCATAGCCTCACAAATTTGTGACTTGCTGGCTGATATCTGGAGAGAAAGGGTAGCCAAGTTGATGTGTCTCATCACCTAGCACACTAACCAAGGCTTATTTACACTTGTGGTGACAAGAGAATCCAAGGGTGGCAGATAGGCAAGTCCCAGTGTGCAAATACTTTTCAAATCTCTGCTTGTCACACAATTTGCTTCTATTCTATTCTGTGGCATAGAATATTCTATTCTATGGCCAAAGTAATTCACAAAGCTCATCCATATTTAAGAGTTGGGGAGAGAGATGGTGACTCTTCATTGGGGAAAGGAAGAATTGCCATTTTAATAACCTACCACATTCTGGAAATATTTTCTATGACCACAGTTCGCTATCCACAGTCCAATATTTTCAGCACCTTAAATTCATAAAGGGAATGGTATTTATCTCATATCTATATTTTGGGGTATATATTTGATAGAATAAACTTCAATTCTATTTATCACATAAAATAAATATATTCCAAATACAAAATAACAAAGCAAATCATTTGACCTTACAGCGCTATTGATAATCAACATTATATATGTGTATCTCCTCTTGGTCACTGCTGAGTTAGTTGCTCTTTCATTACTATTCTAAATATCTGCATAAAACAACACAGTAAAGCATATACATAATAAATATTGCAGAAAACATTACTATTTACTTCACAGCAGGCCAACTTTTCATAAATACTTGTGTGAATAGTGGTGTTTATTATAGATAGTATTGTAGTATGCTGGCTCATGCAGTATCTCCTTTGGTGTACTTTTCTAAATTTTTGAGGCTTAAAAGATAAAACTAAATTTTTCAAACTCCATGCAACTTATGTTCTTTATGTTATCTGAGTTCTACCAGGCAGATTTGTGGCTGAGATGTGGAAGGCGGAAGTAAGTTATGTATAGCTGAGTGAAGGGAGCGAGCATCTTTTGGGGGAGGACTTTGATTTTGGGGGGATAGCTATAAAATCTTGCCTTCGGTAACAAAAATGCAAACCTGCTTTTGATCGGTCCAAACCTCAGCAGGAAACAAAGGACTCATTGTCTATTTTGAAAGGGACTGATTGTAAAGGCCTGAGTGATACGTAGGAGATTCCAATGACTACAGCAAAAACCCTGGTCTCGCAACAGTGGAGATGGTCCCTAACCCGATCCACAGCAGTGAGATCCGTGTGCGGTTAGCGAGATAGACAAGGAGACAGAGATGTACAAGGCAAGATGCCTTGAGAAACACAGCCACCCTGAGGCGACCTAACAGGACAATTTAATAAGTTAATAAGTTATTAATAAATTAATAAATTCTGTAAACTTTCTTCTCTCCTGTCTTCTCCCTATAGCCCCATTGGTTTTTCCAAGACAAAGCTGCAGGGGGCATTAGCCTGTTAATGGAATCTGGGAGATCAGCCTCCTGGGGCAGAGAGCCCAGTGGAAAAGGAGAGGGAGTCCATCTGACAGAGCAAATGACAGCTCTCTGGCACAGGTTCCTTGTAGCTGTCAAATATTTGATTCATTAGTAATAGGCGGCAGGCAGAAGCCACATGAAGCTTTCACTAGAACAGTCCTGAAGTTCTGTTCTGACTGCAGTTTTCCTGGCCATCTAGCATCCTCCATTGTTTGTTCAGGCTGAGATAGAAATTCTTTAAGCTACCTAATGCTAATAAATCCTTTTCTGCTTAGAAGGGGTTCTGTTATTGGGATACAAAGAACCCTATCTATAGGATGATAAGGGTGAGTAAATAAAAGGGTAAATTAGTGAAAATGATGTAAGACCTTTAAAATTAGAAAATCAAACGAGATAAATATGAAATTGTTACTTTAAAAATAATTTTATTGGCTTTAACACTCAATATAGTAACAAAGTATTATTTGAAATGACCAGGCTATTTAAATGAATCTTAAAAGAAATGCACAAAGACATGAGAAGAGGAAAAAATTATCACCAGCAGACATGTGAGAAAACTGCGGGGGGCTGCCCTTCAAAGACTACTAAGGATATATTTCAGTAGGTTGGTTGTCTATAAATCCAAGAAGTTTCTATTTGTGTCATCAGTTTATTATGATTTAGACAGACTCCCAGTATCCCAACCATTCTTTTTAAAACTACTGACATCCTCTCTCCAGAAAAGCAATGCTCTCCTATAAAATTTCAAAGTTTATGGACTCATCGAAGGATATCTGTGAACTTGTTTTAAAAACCATGAACAAATGAGATAATTAAAGATGTATGAAGGTTTGTGGATGTCACACATTCAGTGCCAATACACATTGCTATAGTGATCCCAAGGTCATTTTACAGAGGCACCGAGTTCATGCAATACGGCATCTTTTGTGGCACTTGGTAGACTTTTCTAAGGAGAAAGTACTTTTATCTACAGTCAGAATTGGTTATCAACCTATAAAAGAGTTTGCAACAAGAGCTCAGATGCCTCTAAACTTGCTAAATAGCAGAATTTATCATTTTTTCAGAATTTATAACAATTTGAGAAAATGACTTTGCATCAAAAACTATAATTTGCTTTTAAGTTCTTGTGCTGCAGTAAGTCACATTTCCTAGAGTCTATTAGAAGCAATATTGCAAAAACTGGAACAATTTATATATAAAATTGGGAAACTCTATTGAACATGAGCCATTAAATCTATATTAAATCGTGTTTTACATTTTAAAACTGTGAGCAGTAGAAAAAATATGTGGTAAGGAAGATACATGAATAAAGGGTACATATTATGAGTACATTTGAACATTATTTTTGTCACTCATAAATCAGCCTTCAGGAACATGTCTTCAATAACAAAAATGCAAAATATCTGCTATTTTAAGTAATCTTGAGGCAAGTAACAGGGTGTGTGGTATTTATAACTGCTTTTTCTTACCCCCTACATGTTTTACCATCTGCACTCAAATAAGTTTTAGGTGGTTGAATAGTCTTTTGTTCCGCTGCTGCTTTTTTTTTTTAAGTCCTTGCTGGATGATGTGTACACTGACTTGAGAGGGAGAGAGAGAGAAGACAGAGATAGACAGGCAGACATAGAGGCAAGAAACATTGATCAACTGGGTGCTTCTTGTTCATGCTCCCAACTGGGGAATCAAAATACAACCTAGGTATGTGTCCTGACCGGGAATTGAACCCACAGCCTTTTGGTATATGGGATGAACCCACAGTCTTTTGGTATATGAGATGACCCTCCAGTCCACGGAGCCACTTGGCCAAGGCTGTTCTGCTTCACTGTACTCTTTTTGTTGCCCTACCATTTTTGTTTTGTTGGGAATAACGACAAATGAAAATAAAAACAAAAATATACTAGAATTGTGGATTCAAAAATGATTTCCAGGTTAGATGCTGAAAGAAGAAATTATAGGAAGAATGGAGTAATTGGGGAAGATAATTATTTGCCTCCCATTTTAACTAGAGACACTTAGGCTTTTGAATTTTAAAGATAATCATTTAATGTATCAGTACCACAGTTATGGATTGTCACATTTACTTGGTTTTTAAAAAATAATATAATTTTTTATTGTAAGCGTCTGAATTGTCCATTCTGTTGATATATTACTCCCTCTGCAGCATTACTGGTCTTCTCACAGTGTAACTCAGTATTTTTGGAAATCAAACAAGCTTTCATAAGCAAATGATTTTTTTATATGAAGTTTTTAAAATGTAAATTAGATTCACTTTATAACAAAGGAAGGAAAATGGGAGGGCAAATCCCATTTGGAAGTTGAAGCTAACTTGTTAATTAAATTCTTCAGCATCATCAATATGCATTTGAGAGACCAATTGTACGGGCAGTGGCTACACCATGTACAAAATAGTATTCTGACTCACAGTTTATAGCAATAAGTACAGGAAGCCAAACAACGGCTCCTGTAGCAATCAGCAAAACCACTTATTGATCAATAACTGACAGCTCCCCCTATATTTGCCCTGCTTTCAATTTAGTATCAACTGCAGAAAGCCGAATATGCACCCCTGAACAGTCACGTAGGATGCCCCACTGCTTCTGCCCATGCTTCTATCCCCTTCCCATGCTGATAGCCCCCAGTTAGGGTGCACCTGAAGCCTTCCCCGCTTTTTTCCACTGTAAACCTATTCTGCTCTTCTGCCTGCCTTTGGGTATCTTCCAGACACAAAGTGGGGTTGACTTCCTTACTACTGCACACTGAATAGACTTGCTTATCATTTGGGTGATCTTCATTTATTTCCATGCTTATTAAGGTCATCCTCTCTTAACACTCTGAGATTATGTCTGTATTGTTCTGGACATTAGAAAGAGAAATGTCCTGCTTTCTTACCTGCCCTCACCCTCAGACTGAGATAGCCTAGAAGGAAGGATGCCTCGTAATGTCAGGCAGCATCTGCTCCACAGCAGGTTCTCAAAAATGCATATCCATTCATTCATTGAATGGATGGACTCGATTCTTAGCACTGTGTTAGTGGTAGGGCTTCAGGGTTTAGAATACATGCACTCTAATCTCAAAACACTTTACAGTTTCCCATTATTTTTCCAGGCAAAACTTGCCATGAAACTTTTAATGATTTCCAAAGATAACTGGATAATTTTTGAAGATGATATAGCATCCTTTGGGATTCAGAAACTGCTATTTAGATATAAAGTTTTTTCACTAGTTTCATAAAATTTCTTGAATCATTGGGTCATTTTACCCTTGTTCAATCTTGGATCAATGCCTTATTTAGTAATTCCATTTTAGTTTTCTCTTAATGAACATTTACTTCTGCCAGCCAATGGAAATACTAATGTTCTGGAATTAAGCACAGAACCATATTTTTTGTTTTCTCTTGGCTTGTAAGATAGTATTGAGCTAGAATTTATTAAAAATGACTGGTTTAAGTGAAAGAAATGAATCAATATTTAGGGGAAAATTATTAATCCTCAAAAGTGCTGCTGCTTCTGTACTCTTTCTTTGAGGATGTCTTCTTTTATTCTCTTGTTTTGCCTTCTCTTTATAGCAATAGAAAACAGAAAAGCAAAGCAAACATTTTCTTTGGTGTTTCTTCCAGTTCCTTATTTATTGAAAATATATTTATTCTCTCTCTTTCTTCTCGCACCTCCTTCTCTTCCAGTCATTCTTCAACTATTTTCGAGCACTTACTATACTAGGCTTACTATACTATAATAGCACTTACTATTTTTGAGCACTTACTATACTAGGCATCACTATACTAGGCATATGGTGATGAACAAGACATGTAAGATTATTCTTGTCCTCATAAAATTTATATCTGCATGAAGAAGACATATGATAAGTTAACACATCAGCTAAAATTGTGAAAAATGCTATTAACTAAATAAACAGGGTTATGTAATAGACAAGGACCAATAATTGATTACAATATTTCTTCATAGAGGGCTGCCAGGGAACGCCTTTCAGAAGAGCCAATAATTAAGATAAATATACTTTGTCCTTTTTATTTTTCTTAGTTTCAAACAATACATTTCAAATAGAAGTATCATAGATTAGTTTAAGCTTTGTAAAATTCACATATTGTGACTTCACTGTTTGCTGCAGGGTGTGGGCTATAGAGGGAAGAACTACTAATTTTCTTTCTCTTGGAAAGGGTCATTATATGGTTGTAATTTAACCCAGAAGATTTTATTGTTATTCAAGGATAATTATAAAACATTGTCTACCACAGTAGACTGATACCTTAGTTTTCTCAGCAGGAAAAAAAGTAAAATCAGTAGCACCCACCTCAGAAGCAGGCAGACTTTTCCTGTGGCAAGCCATATGAGCAAATATTTTAGGCTTTGCAGAATGTATGGTCTGCTACATTTACCAAACTCTACTGTTTTATAGTGAAAGCAGCCATAGATAGCATGTAAATGAATGAGGATGACTGTGTCCCAATAAAGCTTTATTTACAAAAAGAGGTAACAGGTCAGATTTTGACCCCAGGTGCTAGTTTGACAACCCCTGCCCTACCTGATTGTGGTTATGAGGAGTAAGTGTAGTAATCGTATTGGAAGTAAGTATAAATTTGATGTAAATGTTATTGTGTTAACGTTGTAAATCTGAAGTAAATGTTATTATATTTAGTGACATTATGTTTAGTATCATTATAAATCATACAAAGACTAAGGGTGTCAAATATTGGGCAAAATTCTCAGCTAGATCCATTATATCACATTCACATTTGTGCTCTTTAGTTTTCCTGTCATTAAAATTCATTTATACGTAGGGTTCCTTTAAGCCTTAGCAATGTGAGCAATAGATGTATGTGCTGCAGAATAATGGGTAATCATGATTCACTGTTAACCTAAACATATTTTTATTTAAAATTTTCCAGTTATTTTTATCCTCACCACAGGATATGTGTATTAACTTTAGAGAGGAAAGGACAGAAGGAAGAAGGAAGGGAGAGGGAGAGAAAAAGAAAGGTGGCGGAGAGAAACATTGTTGTGAGAGAAACATCAGTTGCTTCCTGCATGCACCCTAATGAGGAGCCAAACCTGAAACCTAGGTATGTGCCTTGACCCTGGATCAAACCCACAAATTTGGTGTATGGGATGATGGTCCAACCAACTGAACCTCCCGGCCAGGGCTCTCTAGTTATTTTTTGTAGACTGGGAGTTAGTACTTTTAAATAATAAAAATAATAAATGCCCTCTTGTCTCATGCATAACACCCAAAGGGCAATGCACTATAATGGAAAATAGTACAATTTGTTGTCCACTTGGTTATTCTCTGTCCTCTCTGTTGTGAGTCCTTGTTTCTCCTTTACAACCCATGCTGTCCCTGGGCACTCATACTTTCATTTTACTCATGTGTGCTGCTGTTCTAATATTATAGTGCAGTGTGCAATTTATGAACAGACAATTTAAAAACTGCTGCTACCTGAAATTTTCTTTGACATCAGGGAGAAAGGTTTTGCTTTTTTTTTTTTTGCCATTAAGAACAATAGAATACTTAATCAGATTAAATGTAAAGATTTATTTGTAATAATTAATATATACTATCCTATTTTGTCTTGTTATGTTACTTATTATAAAGTATATTTAAGTGTATTAGCACAGAGCAAGTGAAAAATGTACAATATTTATGGAATTGTTTGAAGCCTTTTTTTTTTCCAGAGTGAGATTTAGCATTAGGCCAAATAGAACAGTGCTAATGTTTAAGGAATATACAAAAATTTACCTTTAAAAATGCTGTCCTTATTTATTGTTATAAAGACTGGTAGGGTAATAAATTACAATTTAACTTATTTGATATGATTACAGAAAATATCACATTCACATTTGTCCTCTTTAGTTTTCCTCTCATTAAAATTCATTTATACGTGGGGTTCCTTTAAGCCTTAGCAATGTTCTTACAATTACAGAAAATTAATCATGTAAATTCAGTTGCATAAAAATGCTGTAGTTAGTAATAAGCATCCAGTATATATCTGGCAACTCCGGAGAACAGAAGAACCACAAGTACCCAGAGAGCACTTAGCATTGGAATGGAGGGATGCTGGAAATGTTTAGTCTGTGAAAGAGAAGACTTGTAAACTAGGGGCAGATAGCATGGCTGTGTTCACATTAATGGAAAGGCTGATACTGTTGAAGAGGTATCAGACTTCTAGACTATAGAATTTTCCTGGCACAACTAGGAGGAATGGTTTCTTGCAGGAAGATAGAATTCATCAGGTAAACCAATGTTTCTGAGTTGCTGAGTTGATGGAAAATATACTACTTGTCAACAATATGCAAATATTGGCTTAGGGTTTCAGGTTCACAGATCAACTACTTTGAGAAAGCAGTGTCCATGGACCCTCAGTTAAGGACCCCCTAAGTTGAAAAAGAAAGTTTTATAGCAAACAGAACTGTTGAAAAGCAAAAAACACAGCCCGGTGTATTTCCTGTCACAGAAAGAGTTCAGGCAGACTGAAATGAATGCATAATCACCTGTCTCAGGTTTTGCAGAAATAACTGTTTAGTGAATCGTATACTTTCTCTTTCATTGGTTTTCTGTATTGTTCTCTACGTTAACCTAAAAATAAAAGGCCTTTCAAAGTGAGACGCAACAAGCCTTTATTTGAGATCCAAAAGAATAGCTATTCCAGAATCACTGGTTCAGGTAGAAACCCAGGGTTCTGATTAGGAGGCTAAGGCAAGGGGTATTTATGATAAAGTGAAGGGAACAATTCCATAAATAAAAGGAATTACCATAATTTCTTCAGGTGCAGAGAAGTTAACAGTGATGCTAATTCTAAAGAACATTTTTAATGTTCAGTCCCATAGTTATATATCTGCCTCCTCATTTGTGAACAGTTGTTTGAGACACAGTGTGGCTTTAGGTCCAGTCCAGAGGTCCTTTTGCCCAGTATTAACACTCCGAAGGTTTGAGGAGTGCGGCTTGTAAGGCAGCTTCCTGGGATGGTGGCTGTGACTCCATTTGGAAGTGACTCTGTTTATATTAGTTTTTATAGGTTATTGGATGTATTTAGATATATCAAGAAAGAAATTATCTGCTATTCAGAAGGTTTGTTGAATCTTTTCCTTGAAGAGTTTAAGACTAGGATGACTGAGTACCTCTGTCAGTGAAAGAATATCCAGACTAAGAAAAAGTCTTATGAGTTTATGTTAGCCAAACTGATGAAATTCCTGAGAAGCAAAAATCTCAGCAGATTGAGAAAATGCTCCAGAGAATGGTAGTTTTATAGCTTATTTTGTACCCTAGAGTCAAAGGAGAAGACATAAGGGGGTTACATGAAATTCATCAGTGGTAGATTAGGGAGGTGGGAGAAAGCAAAGGTGGGGAATCTCTGAGACTGGAGGAAAAACAAAAGGGAGGAATACATACTTCTGTCACATTGGTGGGTACAGAATAGGTAACATTTATAGCACAGAGAGGTGGTGTCTGGGCAACAAGATAACAGTGAGGGGTTTGTGGTCTCCTGCTCTGGTGGGAGATTGTGCCCCGAGGGGTCTGGGTAAAGGGGTTTCTCAGACATTCCAATGGCATTTGTCTTAGATGCAAAAGACAACAGACAGCCTCTCCAGGACAGACTTTTATCAGGGAAGTGATGTGCCTGGGTGTGACTACCCACCATGACTTGCTTTTTTAGTCTTGCATTTAGTCAGGAATTTTTATGTTCAGACCATCTTCAGTGGTTACTCTTGGCCTCTGGGTTTGTAAGGCCCACCATGCAGACCTCCCCGAGCTCGTCAGGGTTGGTATGTGGCCCTTCCTGTGTCCACGCCTTCATCTGGGTAAAAGTGCCTGCTCAGAAATGAATCAGTGATCAGTGAGAATCCTCATCAAGACCATTTGCTGTCTTACGAGTGTGGAGGGCATGTTCGGCAACAGCTGTGGAGACAGTAGGGTTCTACCATGAGTATTGTGTTCATTTGCATATTTCATCAAGTATTTAATAATATAGTTCATAACATTTGTCTGTTTAGGGATGTCTCTGAAAATTCCACCACTTGGATTACTAGAGAATTTAGGAAACCAAGATCAGTTTGAGGGCAGGGGATTCAAATCTCTCATGTAATAAAGAGGAAATGCAATTTGACCAGAAACAACAGTAAAGCTGACCTTTTGCATGTATTTTAAAATGATAAAGAATATACATGTATTATGTAGCTTTTTGATATATCAGTCTACAGGTTTTCCTAAAGATCCCTCAAATAGGGAAACAGTTACTTTGAATATATCTTGCATTTTCTGAGAGATTATATGGTATGGTTTAGTCAAAATGTGTTCCTTGGATCAGAAGCATCAACATCACTGGTAAACCCATTACTAATGCAAATTTGTGGCTATGACCTCAGTCTCCTCAATCAGAACCTCTGGTGATGGGAACCAGCAACTACTTTAACAGGCTCTCCAGGAGTTTTTTAACGTACGCTCAAGTTTGAGAACCACTGTTGTTGAAATTAGATAGGCTTTGGGGTCAAATAGTTATTTTAATCCTGACTTCTACTTACTAATTTTGTAAGCTATTGAGTCTCTCTGTGCCTGTTTCTTGAAAAGCAGAGATAATAAAACTTTCTAAAGTTGCTAAAGGGTTAGAGAAAATGTATAAATATAATGTAGTCAGAACAAAATAAGGTACACAGTAAATGACAATTTTTACTTATGAGGTAATTATATGTACTATTTGAGTGTTTACTTAGCACTAAGGTAATTGCTTTAAATACAGAGTCCAGCATAAATAATGCCCCTTTTTATTACAAAATATTTTATTACAAAATCATCAGCATGTAATTCTGTAATGTAATAATACCACACTCAAGCACACCATATGACATTTTAAGTGAAATGTTCAAATTAAAACTATGAACTATTACATCTATATTATTACCTTACCAACCACACTCAGCAGGTGTTGCTTCTGCTAGACCCTGTATATTGGCCCCCTTGATTCTCATAGCAAGCCTATTTGGCATGTCTGATTTTAACCATTTTGCAGAAGAAGAAATGTAGGTATAAGATAACGCATTTTCAACTACTTGAGACACTGAAAACTGAAGACTACTGTACAACTCCAGTGGTATATGCTTATGTTGAATTAGCAATATTTAAAAGTATCATGTTTGGTAACAGTACTTCAGCTTCTATTTTGAATTTCAAATATTAAAAATTTATTTGCCATTAAGTGCTGATCCTCAATTAATGTTGCTTTCTTATATCTCACTGTGTCACCTATACAGTGGTTTATGAATGGCTAGTTTGGTTTCCAATAGTCTTTCCATCAGCTTTACACATTGTTGATGATGCTCTGAGTTAATACCACAGGCCCCATTGGTAACTACTTTTAATCATTTTTAGTACTTGTGATATGAATGGGACTTCCTTAGTGCATTAGCTTTTCTTTGTAGTGTGTGGATTGAACATAGGATTTATTACATAATTTAGGTTTAACCACCATTTCCAATTTCATATACACCAACTAGAAAGTGCCTAAGTTGTTGGGTTTTTATTGTCATGCTAAAAGGATAATATGTTTTCTTGAGAAAGGTGTCCTAAAATCACAGCTTTTTTTTTTTTTTTTTTTTGATGGGGGAAGAAAAAGCTGAGATGAGTTCAAGGCAAATATGTAAAATAGTCCTTCAGGATTAGGTCATGCACTTTTCAAATGAAATTCTCACATTTTATTGCTGTGAATTGAAAATCAATGCCCCTGGCCCAACAGGTCCTGATGGCTCTCTGCGCCCTTTTAATCATCACAGCCTTCCTTGTTGTAGATAGGGAGACAGAGACCCAGGTCAGGGGGCCTTCCTCCCCCAGCCTCGGTTCTTGTCTCGCTTGCAAGAACACGATTCAAGCAAGAGACAAACATGCATAGTGGAAATGACATAGCAAGTTTATTTATGAAACACACACAAGCACAAAGTTGCACGCAGGTATCCAGCAAGTCTAAATGCCCCATGTAGACAGGAAACAAAGTTGTTAGAAGTTTATTAGTAAGTTAATGAATGACTTTGTTCTATACACTCGAGCTGAGGCTACAAGTGGGTACTTAGCTAATCTAAGTACACTGACCATTGGGGTTCAAGGGTTATATACCTTAGCCTCTAGGTTCCTGCTTCTTCTTCCCCTTGGGAATAATGCATGGTTACAAAGGCTTCCTTTCTCAGCTAGCAAAGGCTCTTTGTCTGAGTGAAATTGTTGCAGAGGCCCCCTTTCCTCCTGTGTAATTCCCGTTTGTGATGTCCAGAACACCTGGCAATCTTGGTAAGATTGTTCCAGAGGCCCCTTTTCTCAGCATGGTCTCAAGGACTCTGCTCCTCCTGTGCTGTTTTGCTTGTAATACTCAGGACACCGGCAACCTTGTCACTCGGAGCTCAGGACTGACTGCTGGCTGAGTCAACTGCTGAGACTCTTTTGCTTCCAGTCTCCGGGGTTAAGTTTTTTGTTAGATTGTAATGGTGAGGGCCCTGCCTTCATTTTCCCCCTGGCCATGCATTCCTAGCTGCTACCTAACATCCTGACAATGAACAGTCAGAACTCAACAATAAGGAAGTACTTTTTTCATGATTCTTAATTTTTTTCCCATCTTTCTGTTGCAATTATTGTTAGCTCTATGAGATATAAACTTTGCATTTTTCTGAAATACAGATGATAAATTTTAATTATTTCTTTTGTTCTGAACTATTGGAAGTTAGAGATTTCTAAGAAATCTTTCAAAATTAACTAACAACCGGGTCACCAAATACATTTTGTATTCCCTTAAATGTAAGAACAGTGAAATAGAAACATTTCTAAAAGAAATTACTTCATAATACAGTGTTCTCAATTAGCAAATTTATATGTTTTCCTTCTTGGTTAACACAGAAAACAACAAACTATCTCACTGTCCTAGTCAACATTAACATTCTTGCTTCTGACTTAACACCTGATGGTCATTAATTATTATTAAATATATAATTTTGTTTCCTTTGTTTGATCTTCTAGAACAATCTGTTTCCATGTGGAATTTTGATTTGCATCAAACAGATCTTCATTCTTAATTGTTTATGTGAAAATATTCATATTTATAAATAAAAATATTTTGTTGGGTTTTATTTTTTACATTTGGAATGATTTTCCTTTTTGATTTTCGCTTTTTTAAGAACAATGGTTATGATGGTATTTATAGGTAGTGTTGTTTATGACGATTAGTTACATACTTCATTTTTATTCCCATTATTATCTTTTATTGTGGGAATGTTTTGCATACAAGTTTTGGGCAACAGAATATTTTAGTAGAAATTGCAGGTGATTGTTTGCAAATAAACACTCGAAATCAGGAAGAGGAAAAGAATAGATGAGAGAATAGGGTTGAAGAGAAAACCACAGGCCACCGTGTGTTGGAGTGAAGGGGATTCCGTGAACACATTCTTCATGGGCCAATTTGGGGTCTGAGGTTAATCTAATCAAACTTCCTGAGAGTGCCTGTGTCCGTTTTACGTAATGCAAGCTTCTAAAATACCAGCCACCAGTGCTGAACTCTCTTTACATTTCACATTTCCTGGGGATGTTCTCAGTCCAGGTGAAGAATCATCTAGCCTTGGTATTAGAGACTATGGTTAGGATTTTAATCCTCCACAAAAAATTCATGGCAAAAAAAAAATTATCCAAAGCATTCACACAAACATGTTGTTCAGTCCTGTTATTCAATACTTACAGTTTGGCTCTTTAAGTATGCAAAGCTTTTGTTTATTTAACTACAACAAGTTAATAAAATAGATATTGGTGTCTTATTTTGGAGAATGAACAATAAAGTCAGATCTATTCAGCTTCTGTTTTTCTTCCTTAGATTGAAAAATCTTTAGAAAATGACTCTATAATCTTTTATCTAGAGGTCAGATTTTTGCGATTTATATACTTAATCCATTAAATAGCAGTCTAGACAGTGGGAGTGTAGCTGTGGGATGGCAGTCTGTCAGCCTGTCTTACGTGCTGATTAGATAAACATGAACTGATTGCCTCTGTCAGGAAATATCAGAAGTAGCTCAGGCTTCACGTTCTTCAAACCATGTGCCATTTCCCCACATAATTATAAAAGAACACCTTTCAAGATTTTTGTCTTCATCTTCAGACTCAATAATTCTAGATAGAAGTAAACTCTGCTTTTTTTCTATCATTGATTTTAAATTAAACTTTCAGAGCAGTTATTAGGCAAATGCTTCTTCTCCACACAAATAATCCTATTCCTCATATGTCCTTGCAATATTTGCAGTTATTTTAAAGTTAGTTTTGTTTAACTAGTGGAGAAAATCTGATTATTGTTGGTTGTGAATGGTGCAGCCTTGTTGCTCGTTACAATTTCAGTGTAAAATGCAAGTCAGTATAGTGTTTAATGACTGAGTATGTGTATACGTGTGTGTGTGTGTGTATAAAATCACATATCAGGAAAGAGACTGAAGAGTAAGACTAAAATATATATATTTCTCCATATATATGTTTGTGTATGTATATATGTATGTATATATATGTGTATATATGTGCATATAATCAGTCATTAGCTGTTATCCATTATGCTTGTATCAGTTTTGATGTAGCCTATTATTAATCATGCCTAGTATATCCTATAAACAGTATCTCTCACTACTCCTAACCCCCTTGGGAATTCAAAACACCATTAAAATTCCTTGACTTAGTAAGCCAATAAAAGAGCATCACTGTGTGTTCTAATGCTTATTAAATTGCCTTTGAATTCTTTCTTCCCAGTATTCTCCTTCTTTTAGAGAAATAGAAATCAGATGGAATAGGTACCTACATATTTTTTTATTGTTTTGTTTTTTACACACTACTTTCACTTTCTTTATATGTAAAGTTTCCAATCAAACATGCGGAAGGTTTTTATTTTAAAGATTTTATTTATTTTTGGAGAGAAAGGAAAGGAGGGAGATGGAGGGAGAGCAACATCAATGTGTGGTTGTCTCTTGTGCACACCCTACCAGAGGACCTGGCCTGCAACCCAGGCATGTGCCCTGACTGGGAATCAAACCAGCAACTGACCCTTTGGTTCCCAGGCTGACCCTCAACCTACTGAGCAACATCAGCCAAGGCTGGAAGTTTTTTTCTTTACCAACCAGTTCCTCAACTTCCTGGACATGACCTGGGTGTCCTCCAGTTCAGTTTAATTTTGATACTAACTACTTGGCATTAACTCAGACTCCACAGATTAAGAACTCAACCCCACAACACTGATTTACTTCTGACACCAATGACAAGTCCCTGATGGCTATCTGTACTTCTGACCAACTGGCTATATATGGGGGCTTCCTGTGGCTCTGCTTCAGGTTTGATAAGTACCAGAACAACTCACAGAATCAGGAAAGCACTTTTTATTTATTGTCACTAGTTTATTATAAAATATACAGCTCAGGAACAGCCAGATGGAAGAGATGAAGGGGCAATGTATGTGGGAAAGTGTGCACTACCACCCTCCCAGTACCTCCTTGTCCTCATCAACTTGGACATTCTCCAAACCTCATCATTTCGGGGTTTTTATGGAGGTTTCATTACATAGGCATGATAGATTAGATCACTGCCCTTGGTGATAACCAAACCTCCAGTCTCTCTCTGTCCCCAAAGATGGAAGAGAAGGTTGGGGCAAACAGTTCGAACCTTCTAATGCCTTGGTCTTTTTGGTGACCAGCCCCCATCCTGAAGCTATTTAGGGGCCCAGCAAGAGTTGCCTCACTACAACAAAGGGTGGTCCTGTTACTCAGGAAATTACAAGGGGGTTAGAAGCTCTGTGTTAGGAACTAGGGACAAAGACAAAATAATTACTTCCCTTTGTACCATTGTACCACACATGCCACAATACAAAAAAAAAAAATGTGTAGAGAAGGGCCCCTGCTTGTCCTGTGCATAATGAAACATCCAGAATGCTCAGGACGCTCCTTGTCACAGAAGTGACCAAATAACTGCAGCCTTTGTCCTTGCTAAGTCTTCTCATCCCTCTTCAGTAGTGCATTCACTGCAGGATGAAAATAAATCCATTTATTTCTTTGCATCTGGCATAGTCCTTAACACATTGCCTTGCATAAAGCATACTCCTAAAAGGTTTTAAATGGAGTCTCTTTAAAATAAGCATCAGAGAAGCTTATAGAAGTTTTATCACTTTTTCATATTAACCAACATTAAAAATGACAATAAAAATTGTAAAATTTGTATGCCACTTAGGTGCCAAGAATTATGCGTATCATATATGCACCCTCTCTAATTCTCACAATATTTTGAGGTATCTCTTAACTTTCCTCATTTTATACATGAAGCTCAAATAGCTTAATTGACTTGCCCATAACTGCAGAGCTGAGATTCAAATATAGGACTGATTATAATACATTGCTTTCCCTGCCAGAAACTTTTTGAAATGAAACAGAATTGGGAAATTTAGGACAATATGTTTACTGCCCTATTTGCTAGTTCCTGAAAAAACTTCATCAGCCTCACCTCATGGACTTTTCCTTTTTATTTCCACATCTGGCAAAATTAATTATAATTTGATGATAAAGAAAAAGAAAATTAGGTTTGCGCTATATGATATTACATTGAAAACCTTACATCAATTGAGTATTTTACCTTAAAATTTAAGGGGAGAACATCTTCTCCACCTGTGCAGCTTCATATTTGAATACGAAATGGCGAAATGTGGAAGTGAATATATGAGTATGTATGACAGAGTTTTATTTCTAGAGTCTTTTCTTGTTTAGACCAATTGGTATCTATTAGGTACTTTTATTTTGCAGAAAAATAACTATAATTTATGCTTTGTGTTTATAGTAAAAATCATTAAATAACCATTGCAACATATTTTTATTCCTATTCTCTATCTAGGTGATAGCATTTCCCCTTCATATCATTTGTTGTTCAGTGGTGCCAGAGTGGAACGCCAGCCACTTTGTTGCTTGAAGATGATGGCTATTTGGATAAAAGGTGCCGGTGAACCATTACTAATGAATGTGGTACAAAGGTATTGACAAAGTTTCAGTCTTTACCCCAAATTGCATATACTGTTTGCATCTAAGTGAAGAAAAATCACAGTCTAATAATTCTAATGTTTCATACTAAATTCTTTTCTGAGTAGTGTATTTTGCATAGATCTGATTGGAATTAAATAGCTTGTTCTACTCAACTAAGAAATCAATATTCAGACCTCATCTGAGGTCAAATTTGGCCCCCAGTTTAATCCCATGTTTAAATAAAACATGTCAGATAGTTCTTATTGTTATTGTCCTTTTAAAATTCTATACAGAAATAATATGTATGAACCTATGATTTCCTCATATAATTAAAATATACTTTGAAGTGACATTTAACAAAAAGAATTTTTGTGGAGTTAAAGAATATTAAGACTGTTTCATTATTCAGTTTACTCAGCTATACTCTTGGCAGGAATTCAGCCCCTCCAGCTTTCTAGTTCCTCTGTAGGATACTTCAAGGATACTTCATCATCTGGCAAATTACCTTAGAGTATCTCACAAGGTGAGAGTGACAGAGTGAGAAGTAAAAAGAAAAGAAAGGGATTAATGAAGATTGTATTACTATTCCCAAAAATGCATTTCTCCTTTGTGAAAGAGAATTATAATTCCCATCCATTTCTTTGTAATTGGCTGTTACCTACCATGTGAAATACTGACTCCTGTCCGATGCACACTGGGCTTGGGCCAATGGAACGTGACCAGAAGTTAGATGCACCACATCCAAGCAGAAATCTTCAACAGCTATTGTGTCTGTTTCCACCAATTCTCTTATTTTTTTCCCCTGCCATGAGAATTATATGTCTCAGGTAGATATCTCATTTTCAGCCTAGATTTTTGAATGAAAGGACTGTGGAACAGAAACCCACAGCTGGCAACATGAAATGTCTGTGGGAAATCTTTTTTTTTTGTATGCCATTAAGATTTATGGGTTATTAATTACCTTGACACAGCTGACTAATACAAAATGTTGTGCATTTTGACTCCAGGAAATACAAATGGAGTAGGTTTATTTCAGTGATAAAGACAAGAAAATAATAAATTCCTTTTAGGGTTTGGAATAGAAAAGTGGGAGTAATCCCATTTTAAAATGATATTTTAAACATGGATATAAGATTATGAGTACTACTTTCAATTAATGAATATATATAAGTAATAATTTCTGTACAACTTAATTGTGATATGAACAATAATAATTGTTTTTCAACAGTAGTCATTTTCAGTCCCAAAGGCAAACATTTTCAAGCTAATTCCCCCTAATCAAATCTAACAAACTGTCAAAGACTTTTTTGAACCAAAAATGTAACTTTATTGTATGGAATACTTTAAAAATAAATACATCTTCAAGTGTAGTTTGGAAATATTTTGTCATGCTTCATTTTAAGGGTATTTGCTTTTTTGTAAGTGTAATTTGTGTGTAATGATTATTTGATTTAGTATACCAAATTTAGTTTAACAAATGCAAATCCAGTGGAGGATTAAAACAATTGTGGAGCTATGAATATTATGCTGTTCTGGGGATTGCTATTCATAGTCTTTATAGTAGCTATAAAATAACATATTTGTATAGTTAAAAATATGAATACATGCTATACCAAGAGAGGAATATGAATAGTAAAAGATTACCTCCATTTCATCCTATAATTTTTAAAAACTTTTTATTGAATTTACTGGGGTGACATATGTAGGTTTAAAGTGTACAATTCTATAACACATTATCTGTATATATTGTATTGTGTGTTTACCACCCCAAGTCAAGTCTCCTTCTATCACCATTTATCTCCTCTTTACACTCTTCTACCTCCTCCACCCTCCTTTTCCTATGCTAATTACCATACTGTTGTCTGTGCCTGTTTTTTTTTTTTCTTAATCCCTTCACCTGTTTTCAGCCAGTCCTGCAAACCCCCTCCTCAAAGACAGCTGTTAATCAGCTCTCTGTGTATGAGTCTCTTTCTATTTTCTTTGGTAGTTTATTTTGTTCATTAGTGTCCACATATGAGTGAAATCATGTGGTAATTGTCTTTCTCTGATTGGCTTACATATTTCACTTAGCATAATGCTCTTCAGGCCCATCCATGCTGTCACAAAGGGTGAAATTTTCCTCCTTTTTTACGGCCAAGTAGTATTCTATTGTATAAATGTACCTCAGACTTTTTTACCCACTCATCTGCTGATGGACGCTTGAGCTGCTTCCAAATCTTGGCTATTGTAAATTGCTTTAGTTAGTATGGACATTTTAATGATGTAATTCTTCCTATCCACATACACTGTGTGTGTTTCCACTTATTTGTATCTTCTTCAGTATTTTTCTTCAGTATCTTATTTTTTCTGAGGATGGGTCTTTTAAATCCTTGGTTAAATTTATTCCTAGGTATTTTATTTTTTTGAAACAGTTTTGAATGGGATTGTTTTCTTAGTTTTCCTTTCTGATAGTTCATTATTGGTATATAAAAATGCAACTGATTTGTGGATATTATTTTTGTATCATGCTACTTTACTAAATCCATTTATCAGTTCTAGTAGTTTTTTGGTGGAATCTTTAGGATTCTCTGTCATGTCATCAGCAAATAATGGCAGTTTTACTTCTTCCTTTTTAATATGGATGCCTTCTATTTCTTCTTGTCTGATTGCTGTGGCTATGAGTCCCAGTACTATGTTGAATAAGAGTGGTAAAAGTGAACATCCCTGTCTTGTTCCTGATCTTAATGAAAATGCTTTTAGTTTTTGTCCACTGAGCATGATGTTAGTTGTGGATTTGTCATACATGGCCTTTAGTACACTAAAGTATATTCTCTCTGTTCCCACTTTGCTGAGTGTTTTTATCATAAATGAATGCTGGATTTTATCAAATGCTTTTTTTTATTGATAGATGCGAACCATGATTTAGTGATTTCCATCCCTCATTTTGTTTGTGTTATATCACATTTATTGATTTGCAGATATTGTATCAACCTTACATCCCCAGAATAAATCCCACTTGGACATGGTATACAGTCTTTTTAATGTATGGCTGGGCCTGGTTTGCTAATATTTTGTTGAGGGTTTTCATCCTACAGTCTTACTTCTTAGAGCTTATAACATTTCTGTTTTTAGTTCAGCGTCATTCTTAGACTTTAATTTCTTAACTTATCAACTTTAGAATTTATCTGCTGCTTTGTGATGTGGCAAATTAGTAATTTAGATCACTCACACCAATGTTTCTTAAACTTTAATGTGCAAAGAAATCATCTGGTGATATAATTAAAATATGAATTATAATTAAGAACATACAGCTTTCCAATCATATTCTTATTTTTTTGGTTTCCTTGGATGAACTGCTCTTTAAATCTGCCAAAAAGATGTCATTCTACAACTCCTTGTCAGTTCTCCCGAGTAAGTGTAATTGTTTCTTGAATCTTCTATTTCCTTTCTCTTAGATTGATGTTTTAAATTTTTTCTTGATTATTCCTTCAAGTAATCTTTCTTTATCCTTTTATAGTTACAGATGTCTTTATTTTATTTTCAATATCATATCTAGTATTTTAAGTATAGAGTTTTAGACTCGAAACTCTTGCTTTCAAAAGTTTGAAGACATGCTCCATTTTCTAGTTTCCAGTAATGCTGGTGGGAAATTTGATTCAAACCTTCTTTTAATGCCTTTAATGTAAGTTTTTTAAAGGCATTTTTAAAAAATGCTTTTAAATGTTTTAATTCATTCTAGGAGTTCTGAATTTTATTAGGATCAATATAGGTTTGAATTATTTCAAATTCTTTACTATGCATTTAAAGATCTCTTAAAATCTGAAGAATTGAATCTGGCTTTCAGTTATTAAAATTGCTTTTATACTTCCTTTATTTCCCCTTTGCCATCTGGACTACATAGTTCAGCATCTGAGTTATCTGTGAGTTCAATCCTGTCCATTTCTTTGTCTCTTAACAGTGAGTTTTTTGTCTTCTGTGCGTATGTTAATTCAGCATTTTCTTGTTTCTTTGGGGGGGCACGATGTTCTTTCCAGCTCTCTAAATCCTAAACAGAAGAGGAACTTTCAGTAATAATCTTTTTAAATCTCTTAGAGTAAAACTAGAATTTTTAGAAATTATCTTTTGCCCCCTACAATGTTGATGTTTGGCCCAGAGTTCTGTTTTTAAGACTTCAAAACTGAATGTTTCTTCTTTCTGTTGTTATTTTTATTAAATTGTACATTAATTCTTGTTTGGTCACTCAGTTTATGGATAAAAGTCTATGCTGATTAGCACAAACAGTTCTTAGGCTTCTATACCCTAAAGCTTCTACCCTCAGTCAAATGCATAGTGTGAATTTTATTGAAGTGTATAGATCTTTTCTGCTCTTAAGAAGGCTGCTGTTTGGTTGCAAAGTTAGGGATCATCCAGGCAGCCCCTAAATCATGACAGCCACTAATGCAAGCTTTCTATACTCTGACTGGGGGTACATGAACATATTTTATTCTCAGGTGGAGCTGCTTTCTTTCCCACTGTATCCCAGCTGCATTCCCACAGGTCTATTGTGGAGGTAGAGAGTCGCTCCATGCTTTCATCTGCCTCTCTCCCCGTCCCTGACACTCACCTCATGATTGGCCACTAGGAAAATCTTTCTCTTTCAGGGGTCTCCAAACTTTTGGCATCTCTGGCACACTGGAAGAAGAAGAATTGTCTTAGACCACACATTAAATATGTTGTGACACATAATCACAAAAAAATCTCATAATGTTTTAAGTGAATTTATGATTTTTTGTTGGGTTGCATTCACAGCCATCCTCAGCCCTATGCAGCCTGTGGGCCACAGGTTGGACACCCCTGCTTTTTACAGTACTTTTTAGGCTACTGGCTGGGAAGATCCCGAAACTGTATCAGTAGCCCTGTACTCAGTACATGGTACTTCCCTGTACCCCATCTCCACTTTTCTATGTCTGCCAACTCCAACCTTGAAAACTTTTCAGTCTTCACCAGGCTAAACAACTCCTGTACCTGCTGATACTAGCTTTTTCTCATTATTGCTTTGCACTGTAATTTCCTCTGGTCTAATTTGCCTACATTACACTTTTGTGTGCACTCCATCTGCCAGAAAAATTGTCTTTCACCAATGTTGTCTACTTTCAGAGTGTATTTTATTTATAGTATATTTTTACTGTTATTTCACTGTGATTTTTGAAGTCAGTAAAGGAATGTTTACTATAAATGAATCATCCTGAATTAGAAGCTTCCTTGTAGATTTTCAGACAAGAGACATAACAATACATTTGAGTCTAATTCAGTCCTTCTTAAAGAATATATTTATTTGACCATTCATCCTACTGTTTAGTGGTTATTCATTCAATTAATATTGAAGGCTTTTTATATAAAAGGCACTGTTTTAAGTATTATAAATATAGTAGAGAATAAGAAGTTAGCTTATGTTCTATTAGGGAAGTAATACATTATTAATAACTTAATTATAATTGTAATAGGTTTACAAGAAGTTGGTTTGGAATGACGGTATTTTATAGGAAATCTAACCTAATTGGAAGTGAAGAAAGATTTCTTTCATAAAGTAAACTTTGAGTTCCATTCTAAAGAATATAAGTGCCCTGGCTGTGTGGCTTAGTGCATTGAGTATCAGCCTGTGAACCAGAGAGTCACTTGTCCAATTCCCAGTCAGGGCACATGCCTGGGTTGTAGGCTGGGTCTCCAGTAGGAGACGCATGAGAGGCAACCACACATTGTTGTTTCTTTCCCTCTTTCTCCCTCCCTTCCGCTCTCCCTAAAAATAAATAAATAAAATCTAAAAGAAGAATATAGAAATTTCTTAGGCATAAGATGCCTCAGGAAGAAGTATTTTATGCTGAGGACAGAGCATCAGGTAAAGTCCTTATTATCACTGGATCAATGAATTCTAGATTCTTCATTTTGGCAAAACCAAGCCCATGATTTCCTTTTTTCTTGAATGTACAACTGTATTCAATAAATTAATGTCAGGAGTCAAGAGATAGCATTGTAATACTTCCTCTGTACTGATGAAGCTATATATTTTGTGTGTTACTTCATTCTTGAAGATATGATGCCTATTAAATATGTTTAAATTTATAATTGCTACCAGAATCTTTGGGAGAGAAGATAAAGAGATAATAATAATAATTAAGAGGGCAATCGAAAATGTCATATGTTTGCCTTAAACACTCTACTATTTGCTATTTAAACTCCACCAGAAATAATTCAAAAATAGTATATAAAGTCTATGTAGCTAAATGTACATGGAAGTAGCATACATAACAGCAAAAACCTTAGAAATAGACTAATTTTAATAAACAAAGGTAAATTTATTACATCAGCTTAATGGAAAATTATTAGCTATTAAATGAATATCTATGAAACCCTATGGAAGCATGGGAAGCTATATTCTAAAAGTAAAAGCAGCAGATGACAAGTTTTTATGGAATTGAGATTACAACTATGTGACCTATTGTGAAAAACCATAAATGAAATTTGCAAATCAAAATAAATGTTTATTTAGTGGCTTATAGAATTACATTCTTTTTCTCAAAAGATTCAGCAATGTTAATATAACAATTTAGAGGAAAAAATGTCAGTATGGCTGTAAAATTGCCTTTTCTGGCCTTGTCTTCTGGGGCTTAATAAAACAAAACATTGAGATCTCTGAGCTAGAAGTAGCAATTTTAGTTAGTCATAGATAACATAGTTTTTCATGCTTCAAATACAGAAGATGATGCAAAGTGAGATTAGGTGACCAAATCTCTCTCTGTGTGTGTCAAATTCAATCATCTAAAAATCATTTTTTAGGCCTTGAGTCTATTTGTCTTTAATAGATTTCTACTGAAATATAAATAGTCCTGGGTAGGATAACTCCTTAAGGCATTATTAACTAGCATATTTGCTGACTCCAATTGGTTGAACCCGTAATTCTGTGACAAAACATATGAGATACTCTAGGGCAGAAATGGAAGAAGAGCAGGGAGGAGCAGAGCAGAGAGGAGGAACTGCACTGCATCTGGAGAGAATGCCTAAGGGAGGTGGACTCCCAGAAATCAGTGTGCTATGGCTTTAGGAGGAGTCTCATGTTTGTGTTTGCTTTTAAAAATGCATATCAGTACCTATCCGTCAATCTGTTAGAAACGGTCATTTACTTTCTCTTCCAACAAAGCACCACTGAAGGGTACAACAAGGACTTACATTTAAAAACAAGTCTACATGTGTAATTAGAGTAAGTGAAAATACCTATTGGTGGAAAATTAAAATCCTATGTATAAAATACAATTACGTTAACTATGTGGATCAGCAAAAATATAATGGTGAGCCTTAAATTTGGCTGTTTTCAGGAAAGCCCCAAAATGAATGTAGATGTGGTCTAATTATATATTTCTGATGATAAAGAGAACCCAAAAAAAAAAAGCATGCTACAATCAAAGCATGTGATTCAATTGAACAGTAAAATATTTCTTGCTAATGCGGGGGGAGCCCCATTTGAACTATTTCTCCCACCACTTATCTTTTTACATGAAAGTGGATGACTGAGTGCACTGCCCCAGCGTTCTGCACGTTGGGAGGGATCTCCCTTACCATGTTCTTGTGTGGTACTCCTGATGGGATACTACACCTGCTGCCCTTTTCCCACTTTTGCAGCAAATATGAAGCCAGTCCTTTTCTCCCTAATTGGCTGGTTTGTAGGAAGGCCTTCATATGGCCATGGGTGTGAGAGCTATTGGTCAAGAATGATGGCATGGAGGTGTGGGCTACTATACTCATGCAATTTGCTTGTTACCTCTGGTTCTGCTTATGATGGTCGCATTTTAAGACAGACTGTTATTGGCCCACTTTTTCATGATTTGTTGGTCTGAAAATATCAAAGTCATAGTGGGCAGATTTGACAGCAAGATCACTTAGTGCCCATGGGCAAGGTCCGTACCTTAATAGTATGCCAGCGGGTTGTTTTTCAAATGGTGCATTAGTGTACGTGCAGAGATCATGGCCTTGCTTGAGACCTCTGGCAGTCTGCATTATTATTTCACTGGAGCTTTCTGTAAGTTCCATGTGACATCCTTTCCTACCACCAAAACTTTTTTAATACCTAGGGTCTGCCAACGGGTTTGCCCATGTAGCTGAACTGCTTACATTGCAGCTCAGGTGCCAAAGCAGGGCGTTTTCTGCTCTGGGCCCCAGTCCCATAGAGAGCTGCATGGGTCTCATTTCTTTCACACACAGAGCTCTGATCTTGGCAGGTAGATCTGCCTTGGTGTTGAGGTTTAACCTTCTGGGGAGTTAGGCTACCCCAACCATTAAGTCTTGGGCCCAGTCCTCAACTTTCTCTGCCCTCTGCAAAAGATTAGTGACTCATTGTGAACATCAAGGAGGCCCTATGTCTTCCACACCTCACTAGATAATCAGTGACTGATTTTGTCTCAGTTTTCCTTGATCTTTTCTTAGAGCATAAATTGTTCTTAGTAATAGCCACCAATCACATTGTCTTATTTATAGTACTGTTTCTTTTATATTCTCAGATACTTAACACAATACAGTGGCTAATGTATCTTTCTCCTCCCACTAGCATAACATCTCAATTGATAGCTCTGGAGAGTTTTTAACAATGGACTGCTGCAGTAGAGAGACTGTAGTGCTCCATCTGCCACTAGCAATGAAGATCCTTATTGCCAGTGATCCAGTTCCACTTCATCTTAATGCTTTTTTTTTTTTCTTGCAACTACTGGACTATTCATGGTACGAACTATTGCAGGTATGTTCCCTGAGAGGCAGACACTGAGGCACAACTTTTCACATTACTCTCCCTCCCCCTCCCCAAGATGGCTTGCCTTTCCTTTCTCATTCTTAAATTCCCATCTTATGTTTGAAAGTTCATAACTGCTGCTCTGAATACATTGACCACAGAAATCTCCCAGGCTTCTGAGTTGAAATCGAAGAAAAATCTTTATTATAATAAAAACTAGTTAGCTAATTAAAAGAATGCATTTTTTTTCCATGCGGTGTTGACATAAGTATATTTTTCACATACACATGATGTCAGAAATATTTACCTGAATATGATGGACAAATTCATGGTGATTAGAAGCCTAGAAACAGGCTCCCATCATAAAGATGTCAGAAACCTGTTGAAATTCATAGAAACTCTCCTATCATTATACCCATGGGACCTTATTAGAGACTTTGTACAGGTCCAGGCAGTGTGGTCAATTGTTGGGTTGTATCGGTCCTTCAGAAAGCTGTGTTCCTTGGGAAAATGACTGCATACTTGGGTGGGTGCCTCGAGTCTCTAATTATTGGGTTGGCCAAAAAAGTCTGTATGGTTTTTTCCATAAAATAAAAGACATTTTTCATTTTATTCAATAACTTTACTGAATTGTATGTTTTGAGTGTGGTGGTTATCTCCTGTGTGGTATAATGTTGATCGTTTTCAATGTCTCAATTTGATCGCTGTGAACTTCAACTGGTCTACCTGACTGTGGAGCATTGTCTAGAGAGAAATCTCAGGCACAAAACTTCACAAACCACTTTTGACACATTCAATCTGTTACAGCAACTTCTCCATACACTGCACAAACCTTTTATTGTGTTTCAGTTGTATTTTTACCTTTCTTGAAATAATAAAACCTAATACAGCAAAAATGTTGCACTTTTTCTTCTATCTTCAGTATTAAAATGGCTGCACAAAAATTCACCAATTTTGAGTTTGTTTTTATTCATGCTGATAAGACAGCTGTCACAGTACAATCTAAAAAATCATTTTGAATGAAATTAAAAAGAACTAAATGCTACTAGAGCCATATATGAAACAACCAAATGAACATTCTGGCTAACCTAATACATGGTAGAGAGAATAACTTACATGCTTACTCATTTCTTGATAGTAATATAAACATTAGTTATGTAATATCCATAAAGTACTTAGAGCTTTTTAATAATAAATAAAAAGTATTAATAGTGAGAATTTTATTTTTATTAATTTTGTTCCATAATTTGTAGCTAATTGTGATTTACATTTTTCAGTGAATTATTTTTAAACGTATACTTTTAAAGTACCGTTAGTCACTTTGCTGATTAACCCCACTTAGTAATTTAAGGACTCACCTCTTAAAGTTCGTTAAGATGGAAACACACTAGAATGTTAGAACAAAACTGCAAAATCAGGTTATATTATAAAAGTTGATAAAATGTGGTTCAGAGATATTTTTCTGCAGTGCTATGGCTGGTGAGTTCAGAGAAAATCCAGAATCAGTTTTGAAAATATAAAAACAGATGAGCCAGAACAGAAACTGTGGTATCAAAATAATTTGATGGCAGCAAGTTTTCCTTGGGCAATTCATACTAGACCTTTTGTGTTGCCATTTCTTGCACTAGTGGCTCAGTGGTAATTTTTCCATAATATCCTTACATTTGTGATCCTTCTTTTTCTATGTGATCATTCTTTTTGTTTGCTCTATAAAATATTTGGGGTTTATTTAGCAAGGTATACAGTGAATCTCAAGAATGCAATGTCAGAAAGCAGGTGTGATATTTTGTGAGGGTACTCAGACCTACTGGTCTTCTGTAAAAATTTGTGGAGAGCCTGAGATTTTACTTACTTGCAAGCTAACAAGCTAGCCTGCCATGGCATCATAGATGATGGCAGAAAACACAAGACTCCTAGGTCACAGACCACTAAACAAGAGCTTGCAATGATTAAAAGCAGGCATGTGGGCGAAAAAGGAGGAATACTGTGGTTCCATGAAGAGATGACGGCAAAGCCTGGAAGCCCCTGACAGCGTTGGAATGTTCAGCTTCTACTGTCTTTTGCATTTTGACAGCCTTGCAAGAAGGAAGCAAGACTCTAAAAGGCAGCACTTGGCAGAAAGCAGTCCTGAGTATTTGAAGTTGTAATGCAGTTTGATCTATGTCCTGATTTAACAGGGTTTTGACCGACAAGCAGTGGGGAGTTTCTCTTGCCTTGTCTAAGTATATTTGTTACTGTCCTGTGACTGCAGCTTGGAGATGAGTTTATTTTTAAAGTTTACCACAACACTTCAGTAGCTATCCTATTAAACAAAACACACGAGGGCAAAAAAGAATCATTGTAACTACTCTAAATCTGCCTCTTTGTTCTTCTTCTCCAGAGATTTCTGCATTATGTTACACAAAATTTTAATAATATCATACTTGTGCTAAATGTTGGTGTTTATAATAGTCCATTTGATCCCCTGCTGTCTGTATGAGGGGGACCCAAAAAACTTGGAAGGGGGGCAAGTCCCTTCCAAGGGACTATAATAGTCCATGTTTGATCTTCTGGAGGGGGGCCCCTTGTAGTACAGGCTTCCCCCTCTAGGTGAGCATTCTAGGAGCCCATCTGGATCAGTGTACTAGATGGTGTTGTTGTGAGAGGCTGTGTTCAGTTTCAGTGAATTTGTTCTGAAGACTCTTTCAATGACTTTGTTCCTGCCCACACCATGCTGAGTATTCACTTTGTGACCAAAAAAGGCATGACCCCCATGACCCACCCCCTCTATTCACCCAATCTCACCTGAGTGACTTTTTTTTGTTTGTTTCCCCATGGATGAAAAAAGTCCTCAAAGGGAAACATTTTGCTGATGTGGAAGAGATGAAACAAAAGATAGTGGAAGCACTAAAAGGCATCAAAATTGATGAGTTCAAAAACTGTTTTGAGCAGTAGAAGAAATGTCTCAATAAGTGTATTGCATCAAATGGAGCATACTTTAAAGGTGGCTGAAGTTTAAACATGTAAGAATAAATACACAATTTTTAATACTGTTTTTTGGGGTCCCCCCTCATATTTAGTGATTTACTATTGTATACCAATTGCTCATCTATGTCCTGCAGAAATGGCTGTGAGCAAGATCAAGTCACAGCCCACATGTACCTTACCTTGTAGTGGAAGGGTCTGACAATAAACTAGTATTCATTTATTAGAATATAATTTCAAGAAGTCGTTAATGCAACTAAAAATAGGTAGACAGTGATGGAGAGATGAGCTGTTACATGTTGGGCAGTAGGGGAAGGCCCCATTGACAAAGTCATGTTCGAGCAGAGACCTGAATGAATTAAGGAACCAAACCATGTGATGATCTAGGTGTAATAGGTTCCATGTAGGACAATTAGCCAGTTCAGAGGATCCTTTGTACCCTGGTTCTCTTGGTCACGTCAAGATGCTGTTTGAGAGAGTAGAAGAAATAGCAGTTGGGATACAACACCTAGATATTCCACTGCCCGCCTTTCTGAGAAAAAAAAGTAATAATACAGAGGATAAGCACAGTGCATAGTCACTGTGCTTCTGTTGCACTTGATTACCCTATCTCAGATTCCACAGCATTTCATGTTGTTGCTGCATGTGAAACGCCAAACACGCACTTCCTTACTGACATGACTAGAGAGGCAGCTGTGAGAGCAAGGCCTTCTGCTGTGTTCCATCACTCAGTGACCGTTCCACGCACAAATGTTCTGCCTCAGCACAGTGTTCTAGTGCCTTGTATGTCTTCTCCATGCTGTGCACTCCCAGTGCTGCCAACACAGTGACCTTCTCGAGTTCTTGAGAGTAGGGGCATTTTGTTTTTTTTTTTTTTGTTTTTGTTTTTGGATTTCTTCAAACATTTAATATTTCCTTCACTTTGAGGATAGGTACACACACAATAAGATGAGAATATCTGTCTTTTTCATTAGCAGAAATAACATTTGTTTATACCATATTCCAGTTGTTAACAGGTATTACAAAACATCATTTATGCTCGTCACTGCTTTAAATTTATGGTAGCTACTAGATTTAACTTCACAGTTATTTAATGTATTAAAAATAAACAACTGGCTGTATTATAAATTTGAATTTTATATTTTGATAAGTGTATGTCAAAATTCTTGGTTCGTTATCCCATGTATTTTATGCTTTGAGAAAAATTATGTTGAGATGGGGTCCATCAGTTTCACTGTACCACCCAAAATGTCTGTGGTGCAAAAAGGTAATAATTATTCCTATTTTAAGCTCAATTGATTTATATGAAAATGATCTGGGTAAATCAGCAATCTTTTCTTTTTTCTCATAGTACTCTCCACTAGGTGTTCCTGTCCATTCACATGGCAGTGTTGTAATTACTAACACTTTCTGATGGCTCTGTTATAAGGCCAAGGCCCTTGTGTTGGAAGTTAGTTGTTTTATGCTTATTTGATGTTTTCACCTGATGCCTCAGAGTTACCTCAAACTTAACATATCTAAGACTAAACCACTTAAAATCTCCCAAATCTGTTCCTGTCCAATCTTATCCACTGAACAACATTCAGCTTGTTGCTCAAGCTGGAAATCTAGTAGTAGTCATCTTTAATTCCCCCTTTTCTAATACCCAAACATCAAACTCATGAGGAGGTTCTGTCTGTTCTACTGTCAACTTGAATGTGCCCACTTCTCTCCATCTTCATGGTTCCCACACTAATCCCAGCCACTATCATGCTTTTTGTCTAAATTGGTGCCATAGCTTCTGGAGGGGTCTATAGTGCTATAGCTTCCCTAGTTTGCAATTATGCTTTTCCAATCCATTCTTTACATACTAGACTGAGTTAAAACATTGGATCAAGCCATTATCTTCTGAAAACCCTTCAATGACTTCTTGTTGCATTTAGAATAAATCTAAAATCCCTTTGGTAACCTTGAATAATTCATTCCCTGCTTATTTATCCACCCTTCTTTTCTAGCATTCCACTCTTAAATTACTATATTAAATTCATGCCACATTTTTTCATTTATTTCAATTCACAGTTTTTAATTTGCATTGGCATCTGTCATCCCTCCCCTTCTTTCTCCAACTCACTCTGTATCCAGGAAGCTGGTCTTTATAGAATATAGTAATAATTTCCTTTCCTTCTGGATGCTTGGGTTGACTAACCAAGTGCTTTACCAGAAGATCTGCAGAAGTTATTTTTTTTCCCTGGCTTACTCCCTGAGTGACTCTCCTCTGGCTCACTTTGTCCTTTACTTGGTCATGGCCTCTTGAAGCAGTCTGTTCTACATGCTCTTCTTCTGGGTTCTGATTACCTCTGCCCTCTCTTGCAACTTTTTGGTTTAGGAGTGGTAATGGTTCTTCTACTGTTAAAATCAACATGCTGAATTTCCTGCTTATAACTTTGTAAATAGTTCCTTCATTAATTTCTCTTCTAATTTGCCTTACTTGAGTGTGTCTCTTATTCCTGCTGGGACCTCGGCTGTCTAAATTATTTCTTATCCTGAGGCATTTCCATATCTTTTCTTTTTTAAGTTTGGGCTAAAACCCAAGGGATTGGATTTTATTTTATTATTCCATTAAGTATATTTTATTAATTATGCTATTATATTTGTGCCATTTTTCCCCTTTGCCCCCATCCTCCCAGTATCCCCATTCCCTCCAGCAATAGCTCCCTTAGTTTATGTCCATAAGTCTTACATATAACTTCTTTGGCTTCTCCATTTCCTATACAATTCTTAACTTCCCTCTGTCTATTTTGTACCTACCAATTATGCTTCTTATTCCCTGAACCTTTTTCCCCATTCTACCCCTTTCCCTTTCCCACTGATAACCCGCCATGTGATCTTCATTTCTATGATTCTGTTCTTATTCTAGTTGTTTGCTTAGTTTTTTGTTTTTGTTTTTTAGGTTCAGTTGTTGATAATTGTGTTTGTTGTCATTTTACTGTTCATAGTTTTGGTCTTTGATTTCTTAGATAAGACCCTTTAACATTTCATATAAAAAGGGCTTGGTAGTGATGAATTCCTTTAACTCAACCTTATCTGGGAAGCACTTTATCTGCCCTTCCATTCTAAATATTAGCTTTGCTGGATAGAGAATCTTGGATGTCGGTCATTGCCTTTTATGACTTTGAATACTTCTTGCCAGCCTCTTCTTGCCTGTAAGTTTTTTTTAGAAATCAGCTGATAGTCTTATGGGCATTCCTTTGTAGATAACTGTGTCCTTTTTTTCTTGCTGCTTTTCAGATTATGCCTTTATCTTTAATCTTTGGTATTTTAATTATGATGTGTCTTGTTGTGGCACTCTTTGGGGCCAACTTGTTGGGGACTCTCTGAGCTTCCTGGACTTGTATGTCTATTTCCTTCACCAAATTGGGGAAGTTTTCGTTTATTATTTTTTCAAATAAGTTTTCAATATCTTGCTTCTTCCTCCTCTTCTGGCACCCCTATGATTCAGATGTTGGTATGTTTAAAGTTGTCCCAGTGGTTCCTAATCCTTTCCTTTTTTTTTTTTAATTCTTGTTTCTTCATTCTGTTCCAGGTGAATGTTTATTTCTTCCTTTTGTTGCAAATTATTCATTTGAATCCTGGTTTCCTTCCCTTCATTGTTGGTTCCCTGTATAATTTTCTTTATTTCAGTTTTTATGGCCTTCTTCCTTTATTTTGTGGCTGTAATCAATAATTTCTGTGAGCATCCTGATCACAAGTGTTTTGAACTCTACACCTGATATGTTGGCTACCTCCATGTCACTTCATTCTTTTTCTGGAGTTTTGATCTGTTCCTTCATTTGGTCTATATTTCTTTGTTTCCACAATTTGACAGTGGCCTTCTGTTTCTGTGTATTAAGTAGAGCCACTTTGACTCCCTGTGTCAGTGTACCTGTTATGTTGTAAGGAGAGGAGCCTTAGTATTCACTGGGGGTGGGGGGACACAACCTGCTTTGCCACTTTGTGGTACTGTATGTGGTGGAGGAATCAGAGAAGGAACAATACTGCTTGCTCAGCTCTTGCCCAGTTTTTAGTCACTTCTCCTACTCCCTGTAAGCAACTGACTGCCCTGGTGATGACTCCCTGAGTGGGTGGGTTTGTGTGTGTTCTAGGACCCTGTGGGCCCTTTAAATGTACTCTCCTGAGAGACAAGCAGTTTCTTCCACTGCCACAACAGCCACAGGTTTTTATAGCCAGAAGTCATGAGGCTTTATTTCCTGGTGCTGAGACCCTGGGCTGTGCGGTCTGTCCTGCAGCTGGGATTGCTCACTTCTCATTTGTCCCTCTTGGTTTTTATCTGTGACATGTGAATGTGGGACCACCCATTCTATTGGCCACCACAGCCTGGCTATGTGTCCTCTCTGCCTGGCTGCCTGTCTTTGCCCCTCTTACCTATCTGGATGAATGGCACTGCTTTAACTCCTTGGTTGTTGGATTTCCATACAGTTTGATTTTCTGGCTGTTGTTTTTTGATTGGTTGTTATACTTTTTGTTGTTTTGTGAGTAGGTAAAGCATGTCTACCTATGCCTCCATCTTGGTCAGAAGCCTCCACATCCTATTTTTGTTTACATGGACTGTACTTTTCCACATTCTTCACATGCTAGTACCTATGTCTTTAAATAACAGTCAAAATATCTTCTTCTGATGTGTTTTCCTCAACCAACCTAGGAAAGGTAGTCTTGATGGCAGCAAACTGTTATTATTACCATAATACTTAGCATGTAAAAATGATAATGATAATTATGACAATGTCTAAGCGTATTGAAAATTTACTCTGTGCCAAGAATGGTCCTAAATGCTTTATGCTTGTCAACTTCTTTAATCCTTACAGTAACTGTATGGTATGTGTGTGTACGATTATTATTCTTCCCATTTTACTTATGAGGACTCTGAGATGCACATGAAGTCAAGTACTTCACCCAGGGTCACATGCTAGTCAGTGACTTAAGTGGGAGCCCACTATACAAAGATACATTTTGCTTGTCTGAATAACATATGTCAGCCTATATTTTGTAGTATTACTCTAAGAAAATATATGCTTGACCAGTTTACTTTAAATGTGAAGATAAACCTTGTAAATAACTTAGGGTACAATTCTAATGTTAACTAATTTTTTATACCTCAAAGGTGACAATTGGCTTATTTAATGTCTAACTCATTTTTTATTTTACAATGATCAATAAACTGTATTATATTGCATATTTTCCAAATAAAATTTTCCCCTAAGTAACACTGTAACCCAAAATACAGTCTTATAACCTACAATTCCATTCTATTCCTCTTCACTTTCCCTTGTTACTAAGATGGGGATTAAAGGGCCCATGAGCCCTTTTCCTGTTGGTCTGTAGAAACTGATGGCCAACATGTTAAGTCCTTCTTGAAAAAATCTGCCATCAATAAGTTTCCATCAATTTGCAGAGAATACTCCATTTTCACATGGGTAGATCAAAGACCTTTCATTTGTGTGATGGTTAAAATAATAGAGCAACTATATTTCATGTCTATATCTCTAACACACACCATTGTAGGAATAAAAATTGTGTAGGTTTGCCATTGCCCATTTACCCATTAGAGATTTATCTGTTTCATGAATTAATAGAACAACATTTATCAAAGTATATTCTGCCAAACTCTAATATCACAGAGTAGATGCTCACTGCCGTAGTTACCCAATCTGATAAGATGTGAAACTCTGCAGGGTCTATTGCCTTTTAAACTCACTAAATGTTTGAGCATGTCAAAGGTTCTGAAAAGTCCTGAAGAAAAACAAAAAATCTATTTATCTAGTACTTTCAGACTTTGTTGAGCAAGTTCATTTTTCTCTAGAACATCTAACATATCGCAGAAATGTGTCGTAGAACACACCTGGGGAAATATTGTGGTAAGACTGTCAAAAGTCTGTATTTATGTATTGGCATGAGTAAAATATTGTACTCTAAATATGAAAACAGAAGTTGACCTTAAAATAACCAATGGAAAGGCCTGAGGAATTTACTATGGTTGGAGAAGAAATAAATTATTTACCTACAACTTTTATTATTCTTACTATTTACATCCTCCCTGTAGAAGCCGTGAACTCTGGCTCCTATGAAACATGTCAGTTTCCCAAAATACATTTCATTTTCTTAATAGGAGCTTTCTCCCATAGAAAATGTGAAAGCAGATTGATTACAGGTAGTAAAGATGATGGTTCCATTTCTATGTGTTACAAGCTAAGAAATTCTGTTTGAAACTGCTGACAAATGTAATCTCTGTTGACAAAGTACTTTGGTTTTCTTTATTTATTATTTGAAATAACTCTGAGAGATAGGAAAGCAACAGAGAGCTGTCACAATGAGTCATGGAACATCTTAAGAGAAAAACACCATGGCAGTTATTGAATTAGAAATTAAAAGGGTTTTTAAAATGTGGAACATAAACACAGCATCAGAAGCATCATCATTTTTTCTGTGTAACTGGATGACAGTAACTCCTAAAGAGACACTTTCTGTCCAGTTACTTTTGCCCTTACATTTGGCTTCTGTACTTTGTATTTCATTCCCCTAAACTCTTTCTCTGTTGAAGATTGTCTGTGATCATTGCAGGATCTTCACACTGGCTCTCCATTTCTTTCCCTTGCTCCTCAAGTCAGTACCTCTCCAAGCCCTGTTAGATGTGGGCTGTGTGAAGGACAATCTTCCTTACTGTCCTTCATAGTCAAACAAGACAGTCAGGTAAGAGGTTTGTCCCTCAGGCTCTAGTATTTCTGTCTTGTTTGCTTAGTTCTCAGTAAGTGCACTTGTGTCTGAAGAATCTTATTTTTAGAAAGCATGACTTGAGGGATGATTATGCTTTTGTATGAGTTTTCTATTGATAACACTGTCAGCTTTTGCATGACTTTTGTCACTTATATTAAGCAGGTGATATGTGTTTGGGTGGTTAACTGAATGCTGTAGCTTCTTTTTTTTGAATAAAGGTAAATTGTGGACATTTAGTTATTAAAAGAGCAGTGGAAGCCTCTGTTGTGAGTCACGTGACCTGTCCATTTAACTTTAAATTATTATGTCTTCAGTGATGCGGTTTTAATTTCTGGGTAGGAAACAGTACCTCTCCCTCATCAAGTTACAAAATAACAGGGGAAGTTGCTCAGCATGGTTTTACTTGAGGGGTGAAATCTTGATTAAAGTGAATGATATGGAAGGGGAGTGTGGATCCTTCTGTGTTTCCAAGGGGCTTCTGGCATGGAATTAAATTGGTATGCTAATGGAACAAAAAGTTGCTAAGAATAAATCATATATAAAAGTTATAACTGTCTTTATTAAAAATATGTTCAAGTAAATGTATTCTGTCTAGGCATAATCCCTGAAGAAGTGAAATCCTTTGTTAACTTCACTTTTATAAATGAGTTTTATTAGTATGGCATTCTTAAAGTTACTTTGTTGTTTACTGAAAGCAGATAGTGATTTTTCTGAATTCTGAAAGTAGCAGTGAATAAAAAACTGTTCCGATACCAGCATGTCTCCCCTCCCAACTTCTGCATTCATGAATTGTTTTTCTGCTAATCCCACACTGGCCTAGAGGGTAGTCGGTCCTTCTTCCATCTTCCCTAATGAATCAACCCATGGTGTCACTATCAGGGACAACATATCTTCTAATAAAAATGTAACGAGGCAGATGGATGCAGGAGTACATATCACACACCCTGCCGTCAACCGCTGGAATGAACTCATTGCTCTTCTCCATTTCATCTCTGGCTGTTTTTACCTCTTTCTTTCCCATATACAGTTCCCATTTTGGCTTGCTCCTTACCTTTAATATTTTTCTTTCAACATTTTCAAAGCCTTTTCTCTTTCATGAATAATAGATGTTTGCCTCTGTTCCAGCTCATAACTCCAGTTTTATTTCTCTAATTTCCTTCACAGCACTCAGCTAAACTGGGAGATTTCCCACCCAATAGAAGTCACACTCCTTAAAAATGGGAGTCCAAAATAGAAACACTGAAGTTATTTTAAAATAAAATTAATTCAGTCTTGAAGTAGGACTACTCTTGGATGGCACAAGATATATACTCTGAGTCTCAGAAATTTGTTTCTGGGTATTTTAATTAGCCCCAAATCCATGTTCACTGTTATACGTAACTGGCAACATTAGTGGTTAAAAGTTCATGGGATTATAGCCTTTGGTCCCTAGATAGCAATAATTTAGGAAGAAAGACTAATGAACATTTTGCAAAATCAATTCATATTTAACATTAACTTACCCTTATTTTGCCTTCTGTGTATTTGAAGACTACAAGAGCACAGTATTTGAGTTTCTAGCATGGGGGAAAAGTCCAAGTTGCACATAAAATTAGTATTATTACTATATGAATGAGCTGGAATACGTCAAAAACAATCTTAAGCCACAGTTAGCTTATTATTTCAAGGTAATAACTGAGGACATTATAAAGATTCTAAGGACGAGTTAGAATGTCACCTAGTAATATTAACCCATTGGCACATGCTGTGTACTAAATGGATGCTCACATGCTGTGGTGTGGTGCTAACAGAGTGACTCCAGCCCTGAAGAGACTGTTGGTCTGGGATGAGATGTTAATTTAGCTCATTTAAATGATGAGTCCTTAGCAGTGATGGAGTCAAATATTTTTAAGGAAATAATTGTTAAGTTTGATAATGTTATTCCTGTTTTGGAAAGAGGCTGTTACTGTATAGTTGATTAAGGGAAAGGACTTCCTCTGATTTCTGGAAAGTAGCCACAGAATGACAATTGATTTTAAAGTCACTCACCCTTTCAGCATGGCCGTTCTGTAACTGGAATGAATTAAATTTCATGAATGCTCTCAGTTAACTCCCTTTTTCTTTTACACTTTTTTGCTATTTGTTTTATTTGCAAAACATGTTGAAATTGAGACTTTTTATAATGGTGTATGTAAAGTCTAGTTTGTGAATAATAATTAGCAAAGTCAGCATGTGTTAAAATCAGGAGGCATTCAGAAGTTTAACAAAAACATACTGAATGCTGTGGATCAAGCACAGTGTTAGGCACTAGAAATGTAATGGTAAAGAAAACTAACATGATGCCTCAACTTATGAAGCTTATATTTTAAATATGGAGGAAATAATATGAAACAATAATGGTAGGAGTAAGTGATATGAATACAGTATAACATAAAAAGAGGATAAAGTATAAAAGGTCTGTGATTTTATGTGGGGTGGACAGTTATTGCTTCGGTGACAATGTACAATATGAACAGAGGTCTGAAGAACTGTAGGGGCAAGCGTGTGTTCATCTGGTGGTAGGACATTCCAGGCGGAGGGAATAGCAAGTAAAGGGCCCTGTAAAGACGTGCTGGTTGAGTTCTAAGCATAGACAGAGATTAGATATGGTGAGCAACAGACGGAGTTATCAGAGAAAAGGTCAGAGCAGTATTCAGGGACTAGTTTATGTCAAGTTTTGTGGGTCAAGGTTAAGAGTTTGGATTTCAAATGTGAAGGGAAGCTGTGGGGAGATTTTGTGCATAGGAATATATGATCTTAATTTTAACTGATCATTTAACGAGAATGAATATTTTTGCTTCTGTGTGATATATATGATATATATCATTTAATATATATGTGATTTACATGTGATATATCTATCTATATCTATAATCTCACATAAGTTTACATGTACTGAAAGAGAATAGGAGTCTACTCAATAGTCTGTGCGAGAATTTACAGGGACTTGGGGTGGGGTGGTATTAGTGAAGAAGTTGAAATTAATTGGATTCTGGATACACTGTAAAGAAAATGATGACAGGATTTGCTGTTAGATTGTATGTTGTTGGTGAGCAAGAAAGAGAGAAGTTAAGGATGACTCCAGGATTTTTGACCTGGGCAAAGTTTGTTTCTGTTGGATAAAACTGAGGGCTGATAGCTCTAACATCTGAGGAGAAAAAAAAAAGAATAAAAACAGCAGATGTGGGGGCGAGAAGATGTTTAACGATGAGGGGCTAAAGCTGCAGTTCATCATGACACACAGCTGGGTCTGTGACACCACATGCAGGACTCGTCTTTTGGTCCCACTGTTCAGATGGGGAGGAGGCCCTGGTGTGTCTGCGCTTAGAGAGGGTGCTGCAGAGCTCTTCACGTGGGACTTCTCAATGCCAAATTTTTGAATAACAAATTGGTATATTTTGTAACACAAGTTGATTAAATACATCTTGATTCTTTAGAGAAGGGGCCAACTGCTCAGTTCATTTATACCTATGCAAAAACAATTTTGTTGTTATTCTGTTTATTTGAAAAAAAAAAAGCTGATGATAAGGCATTCCATTGTTCTCTGAGTTAGTGGCTTAGAGCTAGGAGGAAGGTGCAACTACAAAGTGTTTTATTATACACTGAGGAAACTGTCTATAACACTCTAATAACACTTCCTAATAACACTTCTTTTTGACTGGGAATTTTTTAAAATTCTTAGTACCAAGTGAAGTGTCTTAAGTTCAACTAGAATTGAAAATAGATGACTCTTATATCCAGTTTAATATGTTTTTATATTGGAATCATTTATTCAGTCCTAAGAGCAGCCATAAAATTATCCTCAGTGAAGCAGCACATCAAAGATGCCCCTATATTAGGAGAAGCAACTTGCTAATACAGAATAATAATCACTGTCTGAGTTGGTCTAGTGGGGAAGTTCTCGACCTGTGGTCTCGTGTCCCAGAGACCCCTGAAACTGTGTATAATCTTGTACGTGCACATCTTCATGAAAGAAAAACTACAACTTTTATAAATTCTCAATTCCTTGGTCTCTTTAAAACTGTCAAATTATTACAGTTGTAAAACTAAAAAATGATTTCCTTTGGCTCTATATACTAGAATGTTATTTAAGAGAAAGCAACATCACTGCCTAGTATATAATAGATGTTCATTGATGCCGGTTAAATTTCCACTGGCAGGGCTAAGGCAAAGATTGCTAAAGATTATCTTTAAAAGGAGGAAATAATCCATATATTGGGAAATAAGAGGGAATAAATGGAGTTTTGATTAGGTGAAGGAAGGGTAAAAGCAAAAAGGTTGTACCTAGGGAAGGAAGTGATAACTTCCTCAAGTATCCTGTGGAACCCAGGCTAATGCCTGTTTTTATGGTGTTCTCATGATAGACTAAGCCTTAGGACAATAGGATGAGATAATATTGTTAATAGTAATTATTTTTATAAATAGATGACATTTTAATAGCAAAAAAAAATCAAGAAGTTAGAGAATAATTACTTCTTCACAATTGTTTTAAAATCCTGTTTCAGAAACTTAGCCCTTTATAAATGTATTATTTATGTATATCAGTGGGTTTATATTTTTCCAATTAAGATTTAAAGTTGTGATTATAGGCAAGTTTAAAAGAAAGATACTAAGCCCTGGCCAGTGTGGCTCAGGTGGCTGGAGCTTCGTCCTGTAATGGAAGGGCTGAGGGCTTGATTCCCGGTCAGGGCACATGTAGATTGCAGGTTCAGTTGTCCATCCTCAATCCCCTGTCCAGGTGCAAGCAATTGATACTTCCCTCTGAATCAATGTTTCTCTCTCTCTCTCTCCCTTTCTCTCTCGAACAATGAAAATATGTCCTCCAGGGTGGATAAAAATAAATAAATAAAAATAAAAGAAAGATGCTAAATTGATACCTGGTTGATTTTCAGAAAAAGTGTTTTGAAAGTATAGTGAAAGAAAGAATAGATTTTCAATAGTGTTGAATGGATTGCATATCTATGTGGGGGGAAAAACCCTTTATTCCTATATCATACCATACATCAAAAACAATTTCATATGGCTAGCAATCTAAGCGCAAAAAGCTAATGACTAAACTTAAAAAAAATACAGGAGAACATCTGTATGATCCTTTATAGGCAAAGATTTCTTCAACTAGACACAAAAAGTGGCCATGATAGAAGGAAGAATTTATAAGTTGATCTACAGTAAAAATAAAAAAACTTTTCTATTCATCAAAAGACAGCATTAATGTACTAAAAAGGCATCTTCCAGAGCAGGAGAAGATATTTACAATACAGTTATCTATAGTGTACTTACAGCCATAATTTTTAAAGAACTCTGCAAATTTAAGAGGGGAAAAACAAGTAGAAAAATTAGCAACTATTTAAAAAAACCAAAATATTGCAAATTGACAAGTGAAAAGGTATTATTAAGGAAATGCTAATTAAACCCCAGTGCCATAGGACCCTGCATGTAACAGAATGGCTGAAAGGCAAATTCAGGTGTCGCTAAACATATGAAATACCTGGGACACGCGAATATTTGGATTAACAGTAAAAATTGGTACAAACAACTTGTAAAACTGGCATTAATATATTTGCACACATATCTACAGTCAGCCCTCCATAGCCTCATGTTTTGAATTTGTGGACTTAACCAACTGTGGATTAAAAATAGTTTTTAAAAATTCCCAGAAGTTTCCCAAAAAGCAAAACTTGCCTTTGCTTTGCACAGCGCTACACTGAATCCACACAGAGTGATGTGTAGGCACACCCTGCTGCAGCCTGTATGCATATATAGGTTCTATGCAAATCCTGTGTGCCACTTTATATCAGGGACTTGAGCATCCATGCCTTTTGGTATCTGTGGGTGTTGTGGAAACAGCCCCCTTCTGCTACTGAGGGAGGATCACACATTATGACCCATCAGTTCTACTCTTTGACAACCAACCAACAAAAATGAATACTTATTTTCACCAAAAGATATTTAAGAATGTTCATCAAAGCACAATTTGTAATGCTCACAAGCTTGAAGCCACCCAAATTTTCATTAACAGTATAACAGATAAATAAATCATGGCATATTCATACAATGAAGTACTATTATGTAGAATGAAAATACATGATCTGTAATAATAATATAGGAGAATCTCATAAATATAATATTGAATGTAAGCAATAAGACACAAGTGTATGCCACATGATTCTATGCATATAAAGTACAAATACAGCACACTAGTCCATGATGTGATAGAAGTCAGAAATAGTGGAGAGCTCAGAGGTGGTTATTGGAAAGGGGCGTGAGGTCATCCTCTGGTGCTGGTCATGCTCAGTTTCTCTATTTGGGCATTGGTAATATGAATGATTGGCATTTATGAAAGTTCATAGTACACTATGTATACTTTAGAAATGTGTATATTACACTTCAGTTAAAAAGTAACACATTAAAATTGTCTGGAAATAAAATCTGTTAACTTAAAAATATAAATGCTAGATTTCAGCACTTTGTTTTTACTGGAGAAGGACTGCAGCATCGGGCAAAGTATAAATGTGCGTTATTGTGACTTCTGCACGGTGGAACAAGAGGCCATGATATGTCACAAGGGAAGTTTCCCGGGAAAGGCTTCTATAATGATGTGTGCTTTTTGCAAACTATTATTTGCTGAAATAAACACTTCAACTGCCCTGAGGATTTGGAGAAACTGTTCATTAAACTGCAAGGGAATGACACAAGAATTCATTGAGAAGAAAATAAATAGCCTGCTATGTAGCTTTTCTCTCTGATAGATAACTTAGAGATTAATGAGAATAGATTGGTGAAAATTGCTCTGTCTTTCCGAACTCAAACCAAGTATAAACACACTAATTGAAAAACATATCATATTTGATGTGTTCCAAAAACAAATTTTTTTTATTTCTAGGAAGAAAGTAAGTTTAGATGTCTTTCAAACTATGTACTATATCAAACACACTTAGAAAAACTACTTGGTGATTGGGCTAAGTGGAGGCAGTTATCCAGAAATGAATTACTAGGTTTATTAATGGAACAGCTTGAGGCTAATGACTTCTAAGAAATGAATAATCAATGCGGTTTTCAGGTCTTTTCCTGGAGACAGCTTCTCCACGCCGTCTCGCATCTGTGTGAGTTTGTGTGGTTCTTTCCCCTTGGAATCACCACTGTGTTTATACCTTTTTAGGCATCATTTTTTTATATGGAACCTCCTGGGAAAACTTGACTTAATATCCGGCAATGTATTTGCCTGCATGTTAATTGATGAGATTTAGGCCACTATCAGGGGAAAATAATGAACATAGTCAATATCAATATTTAAACAGATAAAAAGAACCAGTTCACAAGAAGGTTAAATTATAAGTTGTATATATTGTTATTTAGGATAAAGTTCTACAATTATCTATCAGAGAGGTTGGAGGTACAGAATGAAAGATAAAAACAAGTCTGAGACTTAAGACATCAGTATTTGAGGATCTATAGAAGTAGCCTTTGGGATTTTTTTAAGGAAAGTTGAAAAATACTTCATCTTGATTCTTCAATATTTGTGTGGTATAAATTATTACATACAATAACATTACACCACTAATTTTCTGAAAGTTTGAAAACCTGGGGAATGCTCCTTCTGCTTCTTCAAACCTTATTTAATGATAAGCCACTTAAAATAATGAGTAACTGCTCCTATTTTGGACAAAACCAGAGACTGAGCAAGGAAGAAGCAGAAATAAGCCTGGGGAGAGAAATATGAGTGCTGTCCAAAGTTCTGCCGTGGCGGCTCCCTGAGTGACCCTGCTGCCAGGGACTGAGAGTTCAAGCAAGGAAGAGGTCTTCGCCATGGGCTGCCTGGCCAATGAATCATTTTCAGGGAATCCATCTGTATTCCTGAGGCCGCAGTAACAAATGGCCAGAAACTGAGTGGCTTAAAACAGCAGTTTATTCTCTGAGAATCCTGGGGCCACAAATCTGAACCAAGTTGTGGGCAGTGCTGCTCTCCCTTGTGATGCTCTAGGGAAGAAAACATGTCTTGCTTTCTTCCATCTTCTTTTTGGCCACATCACTCCAGTATCTGTCTCTGTGGTTACATTGCCTCTTCCTTTTTTCTCTATGTGCTTCTCTGTGTCTGTGTCAGAGCTTCCTTTACCCGTTTATGTGATTGTATTTAGAGCCCACCTGGGTAATCGAGGATAAATTCCTCCTCTCAATGTCCTTGACTGAATCTCATTTGCAAAGGCCCTTTTTCCAACTGAGGTGCCTAGGATTAGGACCTGGACCTATCTTTTGGGCCACAAGTCAGGCCAGTAGAAGAATATCAAACATATATAAATATTCTTCAGATTTAAAAGCCAAATGAGAAAAGCCTCATTTTTATCATACTTGTGCTATAACCAGTTCTAGCCCTATTTACATACCTTTTCAGTGTTCAGTAGTTTGGTCAGCCACAAATTTACAGGCTCGTTGAGGGACTTGGAGGTAAAGTCTACTTTGCCCATTTGACACATGAGAACTGCTGGCCAGATACTTGGTCAGTGACAAGGATGACAAACTTATCTGAAGAAGTGGAACTGTAATCCGGGACCTAGTCTATTGTTTTCTCTACTTCATCAGATTGAATGACCAAGACACTGCAAACTGATTGGTTTAAGTAATTCATTCCTACAAACTGCTTAATAATTTTTTTTTATTTGTCAGTAAAACTAACAAATCTAGTATTTTTATGAGTAATGAAGATAATGATAATAAGTAACTTGATAATAGTTAAGTACAAAAATACAAGTTATGTATGTTCAATAAGAAACAAAATTATAGCACCTCTAAAATGGAGAATATACTAAGCAAACCTTTTAAAAGCAGTTTTGAGCCCTGGCTGGTGTGGCTCAGTGAACCCTTTGGGTTCACGGCCTGTGAACCCAAAGGATTAGCAGTTCAGGGCACATGGCTGGGTTGCAGGCCACATCCCTGGTAGGGGGTGTGTGAGAGGCAACCATGCATTGATGTTTCTCTTCCTCTCTTTCTCCTTCCCTTCCCCTCTCTCTAAAAATAAATAAAATTTTTAAAACAGTTCTGTGTTTATCACTTCTTATTTTGAGTTTTCTTATCCGTTCAAGCAATTGCAGTACAACTTCAAAAGATGCCATTTCTTTGAAAAAATACTTAGGTTGTTTTTTTTTTCCCTCCTTTGTAAGGTCTGTTACCAGCCCACTAGAATACTAATAGGAATTGCTTTATAAGAATGGTATTGCTCAGAGAAATCATAAATATCTGAACATAGCACATACTTTCATAATATTAATTTATTCTACCGGTTTTCAGGATCAGGGAATACATGACTATGTAAAAGTACACATGGTTGTCTTTTCTCATCATGAAGAACTTCTTTTAAAATCAGGTAAAAGTGGAAGTCAAAGTGAAGTCAGTCTACCCATGGAAAGATTTTGATGTCTACAAGATAAAAACAGAGAATCAATTAGGAAAATAATAATGTGGCAGTGAGGGAGGGAAGAAGAGAGAGAGGGAGGGAGAGGGAGGAACAGGTTAGAATCTAACAGAGTTGTTTAACAATGGACGTATGACCAGTCTATGTATATTTTAATGTCTACTATCAAAGTATGTGTATGATACTCTTGTGAGTCTATTTTGAGTAAAAGAGAACTTTGAGAAATTTTGCTGAAGATTTTGGGAGTATCCTTGGCACCTCCCACCCTATCCTCAACAAATCCCGCAAAGACCTTGAGGTGGAGGAAGTGGATTAGTGTTTGAGAGTTAAATTTTTGATCAGCACCATGGATATTGGGGAGGGGGGGAGAAAGTCTGAAAAAAAAGTATGTCCAAGCTGCAAAACTGGATGTAATCTGTGTGAAGTAACATTTTACCATAGAATGGGACAACCTGAAGTGGTTCTGCAGATGAGGCAGCTAAGTGAAACTAAGAAAAAAAAAAGAGTTTCAGAGAACAAATGTTTTTAGCACTCACATTAGCATTGTCCAAGAAAAGGAATTGGTCCACAAATTAATATTTCCATTGTGTTTTTGGTGGGTTTGCAAATATACTGATGAGGGGAAAATACAGTATTAATTTTTTTAAAGTTAACTAGCTGGATTTTCCTCATAGAACTCTATCTTGCTGAATAATATGTATATGGGGATGGAAACTAGAGTTTTGATTTCAAACTGGTAATTCAATCTAATCTAATAATGAAAGAACCTTTCAGGTAAATGCTCCACCTGAGAGTTCTATTCCCTTTCAGGTTGGCATTTGTTCATATTGGGGAGGGAATGACAGGTGCCCTTGTGCTGATGCAGGGCCAGAAAGACTGCTCACATTTCTATGGCATCTTTGGGGCTCTTCCCAGTCTCTCTGCTGGATATAGCTATCTGGCTTATTCCCTCACTAATGACAACTAGTCTCTTTCCCTGTTGTGTCAAGCCATTTTCCAGGTTTTTCTGCTGACCTTGGCACAACCAACTTCCTGATCTGGTCTGTTAGCGTCTTCGTTTTTGCCTTGGGATCCCCTCTCTTTTGCTCTTGGAGACTGCTGAGGGCAGATCCATTGGTTCTCAACTCAGCTATCTCCATGTGCCTGTAGAGCATGCAGGAACCTCTGGGCTTCTGTGCGCCATGCTGCAGAGCACCAAAGGAGCCTTGGTCTTTGCCTTATTTCTTAGTTTAATTTGATATGGTGGCTTCTAGCTTAACTTGGGTGTAGTCTATAAGACAATTGGCTTTTAGAATTCCATAATTTCCTTAAATTCTATAATACATCACCCCCTTCTGGGATTTTGGCTTTGAGAAAGTATATCAGATATGTGTCTAAGTATCTGCTTCTATTAGGACTAAATCCACACTGCCTTCTGCTTGCTACTTGGACAGTGTCTCCCTAAAATAAAGCTGCTGTATCAAGGCTACCATGCCCGTATCCTAATTCCAAAATGGCAGAAAAAGGAATTTAAGAGCAGTTTTCTGTTGTAATAAAATCAGGCTTTCAAACCTATTGTCTTACAGTACAGAGAAGTAGATTATCTCTTTCTTGCCTTTATAGGTTCTTGCTGTGACAAGTTGTTAACTCCCTCTCCATCCTCATTTAGGTAGACAGAAGCTGACTTGAAGGATATCCCATAAAGAGAGATGAAAAGAGAGAGTCACATTCAAATAGTTCAAACAATATTCCCTGCTTCACAATGGTTGAGAGCATTCCCGTTGAGATGACTGCAGAGTCTGCTGGAGGGTCAGGAGAGACTGGTGATCCTTAGCCTGAGTTTCAGAGACAAGTGAGGGAGAAGAGTACCTGTCATTAATTTTGACCCTTAATATATTTTATATATAATGTCAGTATAAATTTCATTTTTCTGATCTTACGGAGTTTGATATGCCTGTCCTAAGAAATATTCTTTTAAAGCTAAAGTTTTCCTGGGCATGGAATTAGGTTGGGTTTTCATAGTATGTCTAATCCTGTCTGTGTGGGAGTTGAGGTGACAGGGAGGTATTTTTGTGTCATGGTTTTCTTTTTCTTCTTCTTTTTTAACATTATCTCCCTTATGTTATTTGAGATCATAAAAACAATTTTGGAAACATGGTTTTCAGTACAAATTACCTAATTTAGTTTTTATATGACTGCCTCTGTACTTCCTAGAATCAGATTTTATTTTCTGTTTCTTCCATATAGCACTTTATTCTCTATATCTTTCAAAGGTAATCAACTTGTGATGGACAATAGAATATACTATTTGGGCGATGAAGCCTGTCAAATTCTCAATGTGGTTTTTATTATCATTTGTGCTTTGAGAATAAAGTATAAGTCTTCTGATCTCAGTTAAGGTTTACCTCATTCCTGACTTCAGCACCCAGAAGATTTATTTGTATGGATGTCAAAAGTGAGAAAAGAGTAAAACTGTGCTCTCTGGACCTTGGCATATTTTCCTGATATTTTATAGATTCCAAATAGCAGGAAACCACACCTAAGTGTGGCCTCTCCAAATCATCTCAAACTGTTCTCCCCTCTTCTCACTCCCTGCAGCCACGTTGGCCTCATTTGTGTTCCTCGGGACTTCTGCCATTGTCCCTCTCGCCACCCTGGGTATTGGTGTGATCTGATCAGAGCCAATGTCGTCTCTTCACACAGGTCTCCTCTGACTTCTCTCACCAGACTGTGCCACCTCCACCCCTCCTTCTTTCCGTCCATCATACATTATCACGTCATGGTTCCATTTTCCTAATACGCTTATCATGATTGTTTTCTAGCACTACCATAGCAAATATCACAGACTGGGTGGCATTAAACAGCATAAATTTGTTTTCTCATGATTCTAGTGACTAAGACTTCCCAGATCATTTCTTGAGGCCTCTCTCCTTGGCTTGCAGATAGACGTCTCTTTGTGTGTTCACATAATCTTCCCTCTGTATCTTTCTGTGTCCAAATCTCCTCTTCTAAAGGGATACCAGTCATATTGATCAGGGCCCACCCCAGTGACCTCATTTTAACTTAATTGCCTCTTACAGACTCTATCTTTAAATGCAGTCACATCCTGAGGAACTGGTGGTTAAGACTACAAAAAAATTTTTTTGGGGGGTTCACATTTAACTATATAGAAACTAATAACAACTATCTATAATAACACTTAATGAGCCTCTTATTAGTTTACTTTTTCTCTTCCCCTCTGGGAATGAAGCACCACTAAGTCCAGGTGCTTTCTTTCTGTCTTTCTCTGCACCCTCCCACCACTGCCTAGACCAGTGCCTGCCTCGGAGTACAGGCTCGGTCATCTTTGTTTTTCATCTAAATTACTCAAACAGAGATAATATATAATTTCCTCTGAATTCTAAAGATATACTCATTACTGCTGTCAACGTAAGAAATATGCAAACCTAAAGAGAATTTTTATAAGTTTATTTGAACCAAAATGACAATAATTGCTGGGAAACAAAATCTCAACAGATAGAGAAAATGCTCCAGAGAACGGCAATTTTGCACATTACTTTGTACATTGAATCAAAGGTGGAAACCTGAGGAGGGTTACATGAAGTGCATTGGTGGTAGGTTAGGGAGGCAGAAGAAAGCAAAGCAGGGAAATCTGATACTGGAGAGAAAGTAAAACACACATAGTTTTATACTGGTGGGTACAGGATAGTTCAATGGACACTTACAGCACTTTGAGATGGTATGCAGGAGGGGGCAAGATCACAATGAGGGGCTCCAGAGGTCTGTGCTATTGTGGGAGATTGTACCCTGGGGGGTCTGGATAAAAGGGGTTCCTCTAACACTCCAAGGATATGTTATCCTTGGCTCATAGATGAAAAAAGGCAATAGACGGGCTCAGTTAAGGTAACGACTGATCTTTTTCAAGGAGGATACCAGCCTAGGATACTTGCCATGACTCATTTTTAGTTAAGAAGTTTTAATTTCAGACCATCCCCCATGGTTACTTTGATCTCCAGGTTTGTAAGGCCGCCATGCAGGCTGCCCCTGAGCTCATCAGGTTTATTCTATGGCCCCTTTTCCCTCCATACTGGTATTACTGAAATTCACCTGCCTCATCCTTTGCTTTACAAATATGAGGAAATAAAATAATGTAAAGTTTAGATATTTCTTGTTCTAAGCTCAAAACCCTAACATAAGTGGATAATGCTCCCCTTCCTGTGTGTTGGCAGCATTTCTGTGTGATTTGATACAATTCTCGATTTTTAGAGGCCAGCTCAGTTTTTCTTACTACATCAGTAAAACAAAATTTATTTTCCTTTAATTTTAACAGGACATTTACACTTCAAAAATGTCTTTAATACTAAAATGGCTTTGAAGTCATTCGTTTAGGCTAAAACATTATTAATGTGACCTGACCATATTTGGGTTTCCCCCCAAATGAATTCAATCCTCCCATTACAATTCACTGGCTAATATCCCGATGTCATGCGGCACCATGTCACCGAAATGATTTTGTTGCTGCTGTTGTTAATTGTGTGACCTGACAATGCTGAATTTTACCTGAGCCCCAAGCTCTCAGAACCCCTTGAGGTCATCCCCCTGCCATTTTTATGTCTGTGCAATGGTTTACTGCAAAGAAACATCCTACCCCTGTGACTTAGGACTCGTGAATGCCCCTTGTTTACTTATGAGGAAGCCAGGCCCATGATTAGCTGAACTGTTTTGTCCTCACTAATCACAACAAAATGCTTGTTAATCAAACTTTGAGTTTTCCTCCTTCCCCTAGGCCCATGAGCTCTGACCCCCCTCAGCCTGAGTCAGCACATGGCCCCTGTATAACAGCTCTCCTAAGAAGAGGCTGACCACAGGGGAAAACATTGCTTATCTACTGTGAGATCGTGCCTCCGTCAGTCATCCCACTTCCTTGTGTGTGATGGCTAATTTTATGTGTCCACCTGACTGGGCTACAGGCTTCCCAGGTAGCTGGTAAAGCATTGTTTCTGGGTGTGTCTGTGAGAGTATCTGTGGAAGAGATGAGCATTTGAATCAGTGGATCCAGTAAAGAAGACTGGGCTCATCAATGCAGGTGGGTACCCTCCAATCCCTTGAGGGCCTGAGAAGAACAAACAGGCAGAGGATGGGCAAATTAACTCTCTGTTTGAGCTGAGACATCCATCTTCTCTCGCCCTTGAACATAGGTGCCCCTGTCTCTCAGGCATTTGAACTCAGTCCAGGACTTACACCACAGGTCCTCTGCCTTGGACTGAATTACATTAACTGGCTGTCCTGGTTCTCTGGCTTGTTCTTACATATCTGTACGTATCTCACTGGTTTTGTTTCTTTGACGAACCCTGACTGATACACCACCCCTGGCTCTTTCAAAGATAACTTATTCCTCCCTATAAAAGGAAAGCCCTTTCTGCTTAAGTTTTGAGATGCATATAGATCTTAGGTCAGCATTTCTCCATCTTGCAATTGCCTCTCTTCCCTTATTGCAATAATACTTTTGCATAACATCTCTCCTTAGCTAAGTCTGAATTCATTTTTTACTTCTACAAATGTATCAGGCAATACTCATTTTTATATTACTGAAGACAAAAAATAAAATATGTGGACTTGGTTTCCTGTAATCTGAATTGCCTTTTTTTGTAGCTTTGTTGTGTAGACATTTATTTAAACAAGTACCATTTTCACTTTGCCATTTTCCTTGTACATATGCTTATGGTTTCATGTTTTTTACCACCCTTAGGTTCTGGTACAAAACCAAGAAAATAAAAGCTGCTCAAAGCACAGGTTTATGTCATCCTAACCATTTTTGTTACACTTAAGTCTTAGCAGCCACTGTTAGCCACTGTAGAAAATGCATTTTAAAATGCATACTGATGCTTTTTCTTGTGATTTTACCAAAAGTAAATATTATATGCTAAAATGTAATTGAGATTTGCATGGGTTAAAGTAAGTAGATTGGCTTGATGCTTATTACTGGTGGAATAGTCTTACTTCAGAAATTAAAATTTGCTTAAAGAAAACAATATTTTATAGAAATGTTGCTGTTAAATTAGAAAAAAAGGAATGTGAACTCTAAAGCCTTCATATATTTTATTCACTGAAGTTCAACAGTTTTTGTCAATTGGATATTTTGAGATTGGCAAACTTGTTCTATAAAGTGTCAGTAAGATCAGGGGTCTTGAAGACCACCCTCATGTTCAGGGGTTCACTAGAACTACTCACAGAACTCAGAAAAACTCTTACATTGTTACAGTTTATTACCATGGAAGAATGCATATTAAAATATGCAAAGTAAAATGTGCATAGAGCAGAGTCCAGGCTTAAGATTCTAGTCCTCTTCTCCCAGTGGAATTGTGTGGACAGGGCTTAATCCCCAGAACAACCATGTGTGACAATATGTATAAAGTCTTGTTAACCAGTGAAGCTTACACAGGCCTTGATATTCTGTTTTTATTGGGGTTGGTCTCCAGGTGCTCCAGGGGCTGTAAACTGTGTATTTCTGACCTGAGGATCTCACCCAAAATCATATTGTTATAATAAACTATGTGGCATGGACCATGGCCCCAGGTAGACAAAGACATGCTATAGAGGCAGAGTATTCCAAGTGCATAGAGGTTGTCTCCCAGGAGCTAGTCAAGGGCCAGAACTTTCCTTGGGAGGTACAGGGTTTGAACACTACAGACCTGCTGCATCAACCCTCTTTTTGTAAAGGGCCAAGTAATAAATATTTTTGGTTTTGTTGGCTATATGATCTTAGTTATAACTACTCAACTGTGCCATTTCGGTGCAAAAGAAACTATAGTAATACATAAATAATGAAAAAGATTGTGTCCCAATAAAGTGTTTTTAGTTATTTTTTTCCATTATCATCCATCCCCTTTATACCCTCTTCCACCTCCACCTTCCTCCCTCCCCATCACCACACTCTTGTCCATGTCCATGAGTCCCTTTTCCTTTCTGCTCAATCCCTCCACCCCCACCCCCCCAACCCACTAGCTGTTATTTGCTCTCCATCTGTGAGTCTGTCTCTGTTTTGCTTTTTAGTTCAGTTTGTTCATTAGATTCCATGTATGAGTGAAATCATATGGTATTTGTCTTTCTCTGACTGGCTTATTTCACTTAGCATAATATTTTCCAGGTCTATCCACATCGTCTCAAAGGGTAATTTTTTTCTTTTTTAACGGCTAAGTATCATTCCATTGTGTAAGTGTCCCATAGTTGTTTTATCTACTCATCTACTGATGGACACATGGGCTGCTTCCATATCTTGGCAATTGTAAATAATGCTGCAATGAACATAGGGGTGCCTATGTTCTCTCAAATTAGTGTTTTGGGTTCCTTTAGGTATATTCCCAGAGGTGGGGTCTCTGGGTCAAAAGGCAAATCTATTTTTAACTTTTTTGAGGTGTCTCTATACTGCTTTCCAAGGTGGCTACACCAATCTGCATTCCCAGCAACGTGCAAAAGTGTTCCCTCTTCTTTACATCCTCACCAACACTTATTGTTTGTTGATTTATTGATGATTGCCATTCTGACAGGTGTGGGGTGATAATTCATTGTGGTTTTAATTTGCATTCTCTGATGATTAGTGATATTGAGCACCTTTTCATATATCTGTTGGCCGTCTACATGCCCTCTTTGAAGAAGTGTCTATTCAGGTCCATTGCCCATTTTTTAATCAGCTTGTTTGTGGGATTTTGGTGTTGAGTTTTATATGTTCATTATGAATTTTGGATATTAACCTCTGATCACATGTATCGGTGAATATGTTTTTCCATTCAGTGGGTTGTCTTTTCATTTTGATGATGGTTTCCTTTGCTGTGCAAAAACTTTTTAGTTTGATATAGCTCCATTTATTTATTTATTTTGTTTCTCTTGCCTGAAAAGATATATCAGAAGAAATATTGCTATGAGCGTTGTCCAAGACTTTACTGCCTTTATTTTGTTCTAGGATTTTATGGTTTCTGGTCTAACATTTAAGTCTTTAATCCATTTTGAATTTATTCTTGTGTGTTGCATAAGAAAGTGGACTAGTTTCACTTTTCTGCATGTGTCTGTCCAATTTTCTCAACACTATATATTGAATAAATTATCTTTAGCCCATTGTATGTGTTTGCTTCCTCCATCAGTTATTAATTGACTATAAAGGCATGAGTTCATTTCTGAACTTTCTATTCTATTCCATTGATCTATGTGTCTGTTTTTATGCCAGTGCCATGCTGTTTTGATTATTATGGTCTTATAGTATAGTTTGATATTAGATAGTGTGATTCCTCCAACTACATTCTTCTTTCTCAAGATTGCTGTTGCTTTTGGGGTTTTTTGCAGTTCCATGTAAATTCTTGAAATATTTTTTCTAGTTCTGTGAAATAACATTATTAGCATCTTCATAGGAATTGCACTGAATCTATAGATTGCTTTGGTTAGTATGGACATTTTAGAGATGTTAATTCTTCTTATCTATGAACATAGTATGTGCATTTTCTTATTTATATATTTTTCAATTTCTTTCTTCAGTGTCATACTTTTCTAAGTATAGGCCTTTTACATTGCCCCAAAACTAAATCAGAATGAATCAGAAAATCTGAATAGATAGATTAAACCTAGTAAAATTGAAGCATAAAAAAAAACAATAATCTTCCAACTAACTAAAGCCCTGAACCAGCATGTCTTCACAGGTGAATTTTACCAAACATTCTGAGAAGAACTAACAGCTCTCCTCCTCAAACTGTTCCACAAATTTCAAGAGAAGCGAAGACTCCAAAGATCATTTTACGAGGCCATTATTCTAATTCCAAAACCAGGTAAAGACACTCAAAAAAAATTATAGGCCAATATCCCTGATGAACATAGATGCTAAAATCCTCAACAAAATATTAGTGAAATAAATACAGCAATAATTCAAAAAGATCATATACCCTGATCAAGTGGGATTTATTCTGGGGATGCAAGGTTGGCCTGACATTCACTAATCAATAAATGTGGTGCACAACATGAACAAAATGGACAAAAACCACATGATCATGTCAATAGATACAGAAAATGCATTTGATAAAATTCACTGATTTATGATAAAAGCTCACAGCAAAATGGGAATAGAAGGAACATACCTAAACATAATAAAGGCCAGATATGAAAAACAAACTGTCAACATCATACTCAACTGGCAAAAACTACAAGTGTTCCCCTTAAGATCAGGAACAAGACAGGGATGCCTGCTTTTACCTCTTTCATTCAACATTAATACTGGAAGTCCCAGCCACAGTGATCAGACAAGAAGAAGAAATAAAAAACATCCAAATTGGAAAGGAAGATATAAAATTGTCATTATATTTGCAGATGTCATGCTATTGTACGTAGAGAACCCTAGAGATTCCACCAAGAAACTACTAGAACTGATAAATGAATTCAGTAATGTAGCAGGATACAAAATTAATATCCAGGAATTAGTTGCACTTGTTTACACCAATTATGAACAAACAGAGAGGGAAATTAAGAAAACAATACCATTCACAATTGCTTCAAAAAGAATAAAATACCAATAGAGTTTTATTTATAAAAACAAATAGAAGACCAGTTTTGACCTTTAGGCCATGGTTTGCAAACTTCTGGCCTAGGGTACAGAAAATAAAATGAAATGCTGGCAATTTTGGGTTTGAGTAACATTGAGAGAATAGTCTTGCTTCAATCTTCAATTGCTTGTATAGAGACTAAAAATAAAATGTTGGGAGAAATTGCTTCTAACATAATGAACAACTAGTACGCTTTAAATAAATTATTCTCTCCTAATAAATTTGAAGTTGTATGTTTCCTACATAAATATTAAATGACATTCCTCTTACACAGATAAATTTACATTTTTCTCTTCAGGATATTAATCTGAAATGAAGGTACAGGGGGGATTATAACATTCCTAGATGAGAAGCCAGACTATTTTTAGTAAAAGGAGATGGTGTAGTTTTTAGTTAATTTGGCAATACAGATAATTATGTTACATAGTCTGTTTACTTCTTTGAGGAATCCTTGTTTTTATTTTCTTGCATGAGTTAATCAAAGTTTCAGGCTTAATGTAACACAATTTTGAAAATAAAGTTTTTTATTATTATGTGAAGTTTTCAGATCATAAACCATCAAAAGAAAAGATAGCATTTTGTTTTTTATCTTTTAAACAGAAATAAGAAATCACAGTCTGAAACCACTCGACTGCTTCTCCAGTACAGAAAATGCTGCTTCTATAGATGAGAATAGGAATAGCTCGCTGCAAAGAGCTTGAAACTCAGGCCTTGGGGAAGATGGTTAAGGTTGGAATCCCGGCAACTCTATTTAGTGCTGTTATTCAGTAATGATTTAAGGCATATTTTATTTCTCTCTGATCCTCAGCTTTCTCTTTTTTAACACAGATTATGTTGTTCTCAAAGGCTGGTAAAAGAATTTAAACCAAGTGTTATTATTGACAGTGGTTGGTACATAATAAAAACTCAGTTGTAATTATACCCAAGACACTGAGTACTTACCACATACTGGGCATGATGCTAAAGTAGCTTTCATGCATTTGTCATTTAGCCCTAACTACAACCCAAAAGACAGACTGTCATTTTTCTCATATTATATGTGATAAAACAAGTTGAGCCTCATTAGGAACTGAGCCAAGTCAAACAAACTGTTGGTGATATAGCTGTTAGTTGAGACTCGAGCTCTCTCTGCCTCGCTCTCCAGTTCTTGCTCCCAACCAGTGTGCCAGAGTGGCCTGCATCTTACAGGGCTGTCTTGACCCTGATGTTTTGTTTCATTGTTTACCTTTTTCCCTCTAAACAGTCTTTTTAAAACTCATGAAAGTTAATATAAAATCTAAATTTTTGGATTCTCTGGATTACTCTGCATGTACCATATTTTGCCACGTATAATGTGTATCTTGTTGCCCAAATTTTTGAGGGAAAAATAAAGATGCATTATACCTGGGCAGTACACATAAAATTTCTTGTACCTTGTATCTGTTCTTGTGTTTTGTAATTCTTTGTTACCTAAAATTTCTTGTACAGTATGTTCAAAAATAAATGCTAAAGAATTCCTTTATACTACAAAAAAATACCTAAATATAAATAAATAAATAATTGAATTAAATTAAAATGAAGAATTTTTTTCCCTAAAAGTTTGGGCCAAAAACGGAGGTGCACATTATACATGGCAAAATACCATACTTACAGAGCCCCCATCAGCTAGAGCTGAAGAGTAAATATTACCACTTAGGTGAGGTGAGTGCTATCCGGTGCATCTCTGCTCCTTACTGCCTTTTGCTGCACACTCTAACTACTCCCTATCTACTGCTTCAAAGAGCTTTGCACTGTTAATGACTCTCAGTTTCCTTCCACCAGAGAAGTTAAATGACTACTTCAGAATGAGTTGTAAAACCACAAAATAGGAAAAGTCCTCTAACCATCTTATTTGGTGGTGTCTAAACTTTTGATTGCACATCTCTATCAATGACGTTTTGAAGTTGTGCTTACAGGATATGCATATTTTATACATGCTCTTCTATCAATTCATTTATTAAATGTTAGCAAGACATTTTTAAACTATATTTTACAAACTACATTTTCTTCCTATACTCAAATGATTATGTTGCCGAGTTCTGGAGAAGTGTGCCCCATTCTTAGAAACTCCCTAATTGGTCTAATCCTAGAAACAGTTTGTCTTATCTGAAACTAGATCTAGAGTTATTGATTTCTAACATAGTCTCCTTGGTTTTGCTCTGTAATTCACTATAGAATAGTAAAATTTTGTTTCAGAGTCAAAGCGGTGCTCTGTGAGACAAATGCTTCAGCCAACATTGATATTCAACTATTTATGTGTGTGTGAAATAAGCCTTATAGTTTTGACAGGAATATCAAACTATTACTTGTTTGTTATTACAAATGTGTCCTAATGCCAAGGCTAAGTTTTAAAAATCTCAGTAACTTCTTTATTTGAGGGCACTATTAACTATCTCAGGACATTTTGAAATGATGAGAGAAGAGCAATTGTTCTCCACAACTTCTTAACTCTGATAAAAACTTGGAGGACAGATTAAATTTTTCTAATATTTGCATTAAAATACTAATTATTATAAAAGTAGACTGATGAATTTTCAACTATTTAGAAAAAGAACCTAGATATGGAGAAGTTCTACTTAACTGAAATGATTTTCTACAAAGATATAAAGTTCTGTCATTTCTCAAAATGGGCTCAGTGGTTCCCATCTGCATCACCAAGAATCCCCGTAATAGCTTTTATTCTTCTAGCTTAGAAAGTCCATTATTGGGAAAAGTTTTGTCAACAAAGCTCTTATTAAATAATAGTTTATTTTCCCATGTTAAATTAATCAATGGCACATAAGGCTGACTACTGATTTAGTATTATGACAGAATAACCAGTTTTACTATATTACTTTGTGGTAGATACAGCTGAAAACAAGGGAGTACACTTATTTATTAACTTGTCTGATGTTGCAGAAACATTTTTGTTTTTTGTTGTTGTTTTTGTTGTTGTTAGGCATTGTGCATCAACGAACTAATGGCACACTCATGAGATTAATTAATTTTGTCAGCCAACCCTCACCACTCAAAGGTGTTGGGAGTAGATGTCTGGGTGTCCTTTGTCCTGGGAGATGGTCTTATTTTGCAGCTTAGAATAACTTCAGTGTAAAGGATCTTACACATCTATATATTATTTAATATTCCTGGTCTCTAGTACTTGATATGAATTTTGTCATAATGTGATTTTTACTAAGATTTTGGGGGTTTGAAAGATGTTTACAGAAGTCGTGTATGATGAACCAGTGGTGCATGGTGCCCAGCTTCCTAAATAGTCGTGGTTTCTTTCTTCTCCATCTAACTAGAGATGGGTCTGTGGGATGAGCAGAGAAGATAGTAGTCAAGAATGGACTGGAAGCTATGGAATGTTTTCTACCCAAATGAATCTTTTATACCCTGCGCTGATTAGAAGTTGCATCATAGCTTCTCCTGCTGCATTCCCACCTCTTAACTCTCAAGCTCAAGTCTTTATGTTGCCAGTTGATGTCCGTCTTTTCCTATGAGGTCGAGCTCTAATACATTGTTTCCCAAAGTTACTCATTATGTCATTGTCTTCCATTATTTACTTATTATAGAATTATTTACATTATTGAATGAAAATATTTCTTCCCACATGAAGTTTTGAACTTCAATGTGAAATGGTTTCATTGTTTTGAAAGAAAAAAATAATTTTTTTGTTATGTTTTAGAGCTCCTAGCACTATTTTCATTGTAAATTTAATAGACTTCAGATAATGTTTTTTTTAAAAAATATTAACATGACTTTAAATAATCAAATTTTAAACTAGTCAATTACTTACATGGAAAATTTCCAGAGAGCTCAACCTCATTCACACGTTTTCTGTTTAATGACTCCTTCTCTAATTGGGTTTAATTTTTGTTCTTCATTTGCTTGTTCTCTCCACTGATAAAGATCTATATATTCCTTAATTTTCCTTTCTATTCACCTACTGAAAACATTATTTTCTCTCTTCCCTCCAAGGTCTAATATTACAAAGGTTGTTTTAATTCTTTACCCTGTTATTTCCCTATCTGGCCATTTTGCACTCTGTCTTATTTTGTTGACTACAAATAATTCATATTTTGCTTATTTTTATGTTCTCAAAGTATTTTTAAATCACCCAATTAATCAAATGATATGGCAGAGACTAGTAAGAGACCTTCTAATGGCCATTCTCTGCCTGTCCTTCAGTTGGAATATGCCCATGTTTTAGCAGAAGCAGATCACTGTCAGAATAAAAAGAAATATTGTTCTACCTTCATTGCAGCCAGGAGTGAGCATGTGACTAAAGCTGGCCAACCAAATGTAAATATGTGGAAACTTCTGGAAACCCTAATGTATAATGGTCTACTTTTGTTCCATTTTTGTTTTTAACATGCCTGTAACACAAATTGGATGCCTGGAGCTCTAACTTCCCTTTTAAACCATGATTCTGAGAACTATACCCTACAGATGGTAAAGCAAGGAGCTGGAAGGGACCTTGCTTCAGCAAGGCTTCTGGACTAGAGCTACCTCCTCCCACTAACCTACTAAGAAAAAAAAATCTGTCTTTATTCAATATTATTTTAGGTCTCCATTACTCTCAGATGATTCTAATTCTAACTTATATCCACAGCTTTAAGTATGTGAATGTATCAAATACCTGAATTGTCACACAAGATCTTTTAAAGTTTCCCAGATAGGTCATATAATAAGTAGAATTATCATTTTCTGTATAAAATACTCTATATGTGTGTATGTAGTTTACTCAGACTTTCTAGAGAATTGTTTATCACAATAAAACCTAAAATTTCTGACCAGTACATATCAGCTTGTTATGTGGCAGGTCACTTTAGAGCCACAGCTGTCCTGTACCTGTGTCCTCATGGTCACTTCTGCAGTCTTGAACTCGGCTTTCACATCCCCTGCGTCCTTTGCAACCTGCAGGTTCTGATTCATGCTTCCGTTACTTGAATTAGCTCATATAACTTTTAAGCTGTTTGGTTGAAAACAGTCACTTGACAGACATGACTTGGCAGTTTTATAAACTGGCTATTAGAAATCAATGTGTTCTAAGTTTCAGGCAGAAAACATAATGAGCAAGCCAGTCCTTAGGGAAAAAAGATTATATGTTAGTATTACACAAAGGTCAGCACTGTGTTAGTTAAATGAAACCTGTGAGGCGTGCCCAGATCCACCTCTGAATTACAGTGTTCCTTCAGACAATGTAGGGTTGGGCGTGTGATAGCTGTACCCCACTGAGTCACTCACCACACATGCTTGACACATAGTGTGCATCTATTTAAGTGCAGTGTGGAGTAATGGTGTGTTTTTCTTTTTTAAAAATCAAGCAGATATAATTCAGATGAAATTCTGTTCAAACTAGATGAGAAAGGATACTACCCTTTAAAGTAATACTCAGATCTACTGAGATGTTTTAAATACAAATACATTATATATTTATATTTTATTTTTTAAGACTTTATTTTTATTTTTTATTTAGAGAGAAGAAAAGGGGGAGAGAAAGAGAGGGAAAGAAATATTGATGTGTAAGAGAAACACTGACTGATTGCCTCTTACATGCCCCCCCCACCAGGCACCTGGCACACAAGCCAGGCCTGTGTCCTGACCGGGCATCAAACTGGTGACCCTTCAGTTCACGGGATGACACCCAACCCAATGAGCCACACCAGCCAGGGCTATCTATTCATATTTTAAATCAAGGTTCATGTCTTCAGGTAGAGACAATATTGCTTGTACTTCTGTGGCTGTTATATTTACCTATTTCATAATGCCTCACAAATTTTATTATAGTTAGCTATATTTTATTCCTTTTGAGATTTCTTGATGGAGTAAAAGTGTTTTTTGAAGTCAGGGTTTGCATTTCTTAATATTCTTCAAACAAAGTTCAGTTCATTTTTTTAAATATTCAAACTAAGGCACATAGCGGATAATTAAGAGTGTTTGTTGAAAACACTCAATGAATAAATATACGAATAAATGACAATGCATTTGGAGAGTACTCTGTGGTCATCTTAAGCTCTGTGAAAGGTGGTGGTAGTGAGATGGATTTATCTTTGTTGTATAAAGATGGATGTACCTTTACTGATGTGTATCCTAAAAACGCAGAAAAGTGCCTGGCTCACAATAATGTTTTCCTGTGGAGTACACATTTATCAAGTACACGTTTATCAAGTTATCTGGAACTCTGTTTTAGCTTATTTAATCCTCTCGAGTGTGTTACGAAGGAGATGATACTATCCCACACTCTTTGTTTAGGACACAGATCACAGCTGCCCTTCTGGAAGTGTCCAGTGAGGGGGCCTGTATCAGGGTCCTAGGAAGGCAGTAAGAGTCACATTTTCAGCCTGTCCCGGGTAATGGGGATGGCTTCCTAGACCACTGTCTTGGGGAAGATTCTGAAGCCTAGTCTAGAAAAGATGCAGTTATAAATTTTCCTGTTAGGCATGGGTGTGTGGGGGAATGAGAAGAAGTATAATCTACTTCACAGAAAAGTATGCAGAAAATATATTGTTTAGTCTATTTTCATATCATGAACAAGCTCTCATTTTCTCATCTTCTCTGAGTGATGTTAGTATTTAATTCTTGAGTTACCCTTGTTGATTTTTAGGTTAAGTAGAATTAAACAGCAATCCTGTCTCAACATTAACATTTATGCTTTATGTGATCTTGAGCAAATTATTAATAAACCTTAAAATCTCCATTTCCTCCCTCCTAAAATGAAACTTGTCATAATACCTATCTCCTAAGATTTTGGGTAATTAATTTTAAATAAATAAATAAATAAATAAGGTGCTATGTACTGTACTTGACTAATCTAAGTCCTCAAAAAATGTTAACTATAATACTTTTATTTTCTCATCAGTGCTTTGAGGCTTTAAAGACAGTAAGGAGTCCTTACTACTAAATAGGTCTCTGCCTCTTTTTTTCTGAGGATGGCCTCTGAGATTGTCTCCAAACGTGAGCAATGTCATGTAGAAAATTGGTAGAAAAGGGAAAGTTGACTTTGTGAAAAATAAATTGGAAAATGTCTATGAGAGAGGAGCGTTTATTATGAGTGTTTTGAAGAAGTGAAATAGAATTTAAAATTTGAGGGCCTGGATGAGTTTTGTAATATTTAAAAAATTAAAGCCAATGCCAGACTCAGTAGACATTAGTGTGCTTGGTCCAGGTATGTAGCAAGCAGGTGGACGCTGATAGATGATGTGCTATTTCCTCATAGTCAACTTGAGGAGGGTAGGCAGAGAGATTTCCTGGGCCTTCACCTAAGAAATTGGCATTTCAAATTGAAACAGGAGGATGAGCCTCCCTGAGTGGGTACCTCTGACCCAGTGTACACTGGACTTAGGTTTGGATGCCCCACATTCTTCAGTAGATGCCAGAGGTAAATGCTTTGCAAAAGAAAAATTTCTACATCTAAGTTTTTATTAAATATCTGAAATTATGTTCTGCAGAGAGTTGACAAGATAAACATGTTTCCTCTGAAAGGTAATAGTAGGAAATGTGGCTAAATTTATGAAGACATGAAAATGATAATTATTCAAACTATGTATCAACATAGAAACATTACATTAAAATGTCAAATGGAAAAACATAGCAATAAATATTAAATTTGAAAATAACTACATAAAATATGTGCATAAACAACCTCTATAAGGCAACCCACAAATATTTGTATTGCTGTAGTGTTAAGGTGGGGGGATCTATTGATAGTTTCCCCCCCAAAACTTTAAAAACAGTCCAAGTTAGTGAAGCTGCTTGTTGCTAATTATTGTTTTACTTAAAAATTACTATAGGCATATATTTTCAAATAAAATAAAAATTGTTGCAAAAAAAGAAATGGTAAAAGGAAAGAACTATGTTGGGTGATCCAAAAAACTTTCTGGTGCAAGAATGGGCTATATAAAGAAGACAACCCTTAACACCTTTTTCCCATATAACAGCATTACATGCACTTTTATTCTCAAGTGTCCAGGCACCAGCAACCAAAGAAACAGTAAATCTTTCACAATACTACATACAGCTCCATTTGGGACTGAAAGGCACTGAGACGTAAAGGAGAATCTGCACTGACTTTTAAGAGTTTTATGAAGTCCCCAAGGTATTTAATAACATATGAGACACGTATTTTGTGAGTTGTTATGAACAATAGGCTTTGCAATTAGATAGTGTGCTTTTATACTGCTACAGGATGCCCCCTGTTGGAAATGTTGTGATGTCCGAGGAAACTGAGACAGGCCAAAAGCAGGAGAGAAGACCTGAGTTATTACAAGGTAGGCACTATCTTGATGCTATGTTTTTAGATGGAAGATTCAGAAGACATTGGTACATGTTTTGAAAAAAAATGGACTATTCCAGTTTGGGTTTTATTATATACAAGCCTCCTTAGTGTCAGTCGGGCTATTTTAGAAAATATGACCCAATCCTGTTGAAAGAAATAAAATCAATAGTTTGATTCATGGTTTAAAGATCTGACCAGAATACATTTTTGTGCTCTCCTTTCGTGGTGTCCACTTGATTCTCAAGTTGACTCATAACCTTGTGACCCCAAAATAAGCTACAGAAGTATCAGCCACTAGGTAAGTTATAAATTTAGAAACAGCAGAGAAAAAGGCATACATTTTGGAACTCCTGCTTAGGATTTTTAATTGGGTAAATAAGGAGAGTAGGGCAAGGCAGTCATGCTGGTTTTGGTCAAAGACTGCTGAACACTCAGTGCAGTGTGGGCAGGTGCACTCCTTAACCACCCATCATGGAATGGGCAAACACATTGAAAAGAGGCTTCAAAAAAATTCACTGAAGCCAAATGCAGCCTCTCACAACAATACCAGCTGGTACACTGATACAGTTGGGTTCCGAGAACACTCACTTAGTGGGGGAAGCCTGTACTACAAGGAGCCTGCCCACCAGAAGATAATTCCATTTTTTGTGGGAGGCATCTCCCCTTATACTTTTACATTTTCTTTCATCAGTGTTTTGTAGTTTTTAAGGTGCAGATCTGGCACATATTTTGTTGTATTTGTAACTGGGTATTTAATGTTTTCTGGATTTTTTTCAATTCAAATTTCCAGTTGCTCATTACCAGTATATAAGACCACAGTTGATTTTTTTTATACCGACTGTATCCTGCAAACTTGCTAAACTCAGTTATTAGTTCTACTAGCTTCTTCTGTAGACTTTTGGGCATTTAATATATAAACAAGCATGTTGTCTAAAAGTAGGGACACTTTATTTCTTGTTTTCCAATCTGTATGTCTTTTATTATTCTTTCTTGCTTCTTTGCACTGGCTAGAAACTCCATAATGATGTTGAAAAAGAATAATTAGAATGAACATCCAAATTTTTTTGAGGCTGATTTGGAGGAGTAAACATAAGGCTCATTCCTAGTGCCCTAAGCAGGTTGGTCTGGTTTTATGGTAATCCAGGTAACCTGGTTTGTGGTGATCTGTTGCCAGTATTTCTTATTCTCCTGGCTACTGCCATGGAATGTTGGTTCCACTCAGAGTGTGGAGTAAACAGGGAGTCAAAGTATTATATAATTTTATTTTTTTCTTGAGAAACACCTGGAAATGAAATATAATAACCCTCCCAATGAAACACAATCAAGTTAAATGTTTTATAACATTTTAATCTCATTTTAGTCAAGGGAAAGGCTTTTCCTCTACATAATTCTTCCCACCTCCCCACCCCCCAAGACTGCAAGTTGTTTAAGTGTATCGGGCCTCTGGAGAGCACACTGTGTGCACGGGCAGGTCTTATGGTGTGTGCGGAAGGACTGAGTAGAGCCCCCTCAAACTAGTCAGCCGATGAACCGTGCGTGACTGTTGACAGTTAGTCATACTGGGAAGTTGTGTATGAAATAACACAGCATGGATTCTATTTGGATTCTTACCCTGGATTGTGCTGCTGTGGGTTCTGTATCTTGTTTTGTTATCTATGTCACTTCTCTCTCTTCAACTTTCCAAGTCCTTAAAATTGTTTAAGAATCTGGTCTCCAAAATCAGGAAGAGGGAATATTTGTTTTGTGTAACTCTGAATCTTTCCATTCCACACTTTTTTTCTACTAAATTTTGAGCTTTGTTGTAGAGGGTTTATATTCTTTTTTAAAAATTTTTTTAAAGATTTTTAAATTTTTATTTATTTATTTTTTAGAGAGGGAAGGGAGGGAGATAGAGAGAGAGAGAGAGAGAAGAGAGAGAGAGAAACATCAATGTGCGGTTGCTGGGGGTTATGGCCTGCAACTCAGGAATGTACCCTGGCTGGGAATCGAACCTGGGACACTTTGGTTCCCAGCCCGCGCTCAATCCGCTGAGCTATGCCAGCCAGGGGAGGGTTTATATTCTTTATTTTTATAACTACACAGGCTGAGGAAGGTAGAGTGGGGAATAGGTGAGGTGGGAGTTTAGAAGAATGGAGACTCTGGATAAAACAAGAAATTCCACGATCTATCGTTAGAAATGTTTTCTCAGCACACACACACACACACTTGGTCACTTCCACACACGCTTACACTCATAATCATACACGGTACCAAGATATGGAAATGTTCTCTCCTTTATGCCTGCCCAACCTGTAGGAAGACCGATTTGTCTCCTAAACTAGGATACCTCTGAGAGTTATGTAATGGGTGATTACTATTAACAATTACATGCTTAGACAGCATAAACCAGTGCTGTATGGGACAACCTGGGGCTATGGTCACCCAACAATAACCCACTCATAAGTATGATTCAAAACTCCAAATAAAAATGCCTTCCAGAACATAAGTTTTTAAAATTTTATCTTTCGATTATGGTTTACATTTACTATTATTTTTGTATTAGTTTCATATGTACAGCATAGAGGTTAGGCAGTCATATACCTCACAAAGTTATCTATGCCCCTGACGTTTCAAGTACCCATCTGGCACCATACTTAGCTATTAGACTATTATCAACTATATTTTCTATGCTGCACTTTGCATCTTTGTGACTAACATTAGAATCCATTATGCCTGAGCATATTTTGACAATGTCATGTTAAATGTCCTAAAAGAATCATATTGGCTAGTCTAGCAGAGATTCATATATTGCTGGAAGATTTTTCGTTCAGTGGAATAAAGTTTCTTTAAACACTTTTGGTCATGCATCTCTTCTTCAGAATGGTTCAGAAATTATGACAACAATATAACATTCTTTGAAACCATTACAAATGAAAACAAAATATTAGAAAGTAGGCCTTACATGATTGCTGTATTTTGAATGTACTGGCCAAAACTCGTATCTCTGGAGACACAGACTGAATGGACACAGCTTGTACTGAAACCTAGGCTCCAATATCTAGATAGTTTTACGATCTTGGTGATTAACTCTGTCTTCGTTGCTGCACCAGTTAGATTGTATAATTATAGTATTTGCTTCATATGATTATTGTCAAGATTAAAATCTTTAATACAAAAAAGTACAATACTTGGCACAGTATGTTTGATTTAACGTTTATTATTATCTCCCCCTGCCTTAATAAATGATATTACCATACTTTTCGTGGCAGAGCAAGAAATCTGGAAATCATTATCATATTCTTTTCTTACCTTTAATCACAAAATGTCAAGATAGCTACCAATTATTAAAGTATACAATTCTTTCTATGGGTTTTCCTCGCTCCAGCTTGTTCCCTGGCTCTGTGTTATCCACAGGACAGGATGCATGAATTTATAATGCATAATGGAACTCTACTCTCTTTAGTGGCAGTTGGAATTCTTTAGAAAATATGACCCAATCCCGTTGAAAGAAATAACATGAATAGTTTGATTTATGCCATTGAAAAACTACTCTTTATATGTAAACCCTTGGGATGGCTTTACTGTGTCCTTCCAAAGTTGGCTTCTGCTGATTCAATTCCTCAGCTTCACTGTTTATGACATTTTCCCCACACTTACAAACTAGCCAGATGAACTTTCTTCAAGTTGCATAAAAGACTGCCTCATCTGAAACCAAGTTCTCTCAAGAACACTGTTTGTTTTCCCCTCTCTTCCTTTACTTTGGCCTTCAAATGTCTGTTTCATCTTTCAGCTCAGCTCAGCTCTTTCTGTTTTGAGAGATAACTGGCCCATGTAAGTGAGGTTAGGTGCCTTCTTGATGTCTTTCCAAATAACCTGTTCACAACACTCTCAGCACATCTTGTACACTTCTAACATGAGTACAGACAGTGCACAGTCTGTCTCTTTTGATAGAATGTAAACTTCTAGGCAGGAGATGGGACAGTCTGTGTTGTTTTTCTGTTCTATGTACATATAACATAAGACATATAATGTCTATTCAAAAGATGCTGGTTGGATGAAGAAATAAATGAATACAAAACTATGGTGTTGCTTAATGAATTAAAGGAGGAAATTTTGGTATTCATTTCGCCTTTTTAAAATAAAAATGCTGGTATTTTTTTCCCCATGGATTTAAAGACTTTTCTAAAATGACCTTTATAAAAGTAGGGCTTTTCTATTTAGAAAACCGTTGAATGAAATCAATTCTCATTAAATTTATAGTTATAGATAAGGAGAGAAGAGAGCATGAAAAGTTAATTAGAGAAATAAGAATTTGTAGAAATGTTAAGTCATCCCTAAAATTGCAAATAGAATTGAAATCACACTAATTCCTAGGCCTTGTTTTTGCATATTCTTTTCACTGAATATACTATTCCATTAACCTGTCTTTCCTTGTCCCAGAACCATACATCCATAGACAGGGCTGGGGCAACTTCGTGTGCAAAATCCAGCTTGATCAATGCCTAGAATGAGGGAGCTCAGTTTTTAATCTGGCAACAGGAAGAATTCAGAACAAGAGCTTGTTGATGCTGTGTAAGTAAGTATGTAAAATGAGAACTTCTTTTGGCGACAATTAAATCTTTTTAATTATTTTGGGGTATTAATAAGCATAAATTTTGCATCTAATTTTTAAGAATATATTTTCATTACAGAAATAAATCTTTTAATAGGAAATTTATAGCAAGTATCCACCTTCTAAGACTGCTGTCAAGCCACATGTGACTTTTGAGAACTGAAATGTGGTTGATCCAAAACAAGGTATGCTGTAAGTTTAAGAGATCAAAGGCCACATAAAAAATCATTTAAGTTATCTCAATGTTATCTCAATAATTTTATATTTTATTATATTTATGTAATTATTATATTTTATATGAAATTTATATAGAAATAACATTTTGGATATATTCAGTCAAATTAAATATATTATTTAAAATAAATTTGCCTCTGAATTTTAATTTTAAAATATAGATACTAGATTCACAGAGGTGTTAAACTCATTTTCAATGGGGGCCACATCAGCCTCTTAGTTGCCTTCAAAGAGTTGAATATAATTTTAGGACTGTATAAATGTAACTACTCCTTAAGTAGGGACGAGGAGCTCGGGCACTGCCACTGGGTAGAAATAAGATGCTGGGACCAGAAAAAACAAGGTGGAGGGCGGGGTTTGGGCCTTGTGTTTGCCACCTGTATACTAGAAGGTTTTAAATTACATACCTGGCTCACATATTCCTATTGGACAGCTTTGCACTAAGTGGCTCCATTTTGTAGCTTGTTTTGTATTCATGTGATTTTAAGGAAGTTATATATTTATGTCAGTGTGTGTAATAATTTGTGTGCGCTGTATAGGTACATTGACATGGCTATGTTTTTTCTCTAAGAATATTTTAAACAGTCATATGATCTAAACTTGTGAATAGCTATCATCTACAGTTGGTGTTTTTGTCAGAGGTTTTATGTTCCTTTAAATATTTTGATATAAAAATCCTGCTTCTGAATCTTCAATTGAATTCTCACTCATTTCTGTGATTTTTCTCTAAAATCTCTGAAAGGAGTTGGGAAATTGCAACTTTTATTGCACAAACACTTGCTCATTACAGTTCGTTTCCCTCCTCTGGAGCTGTGAATCAGGCTTGAGAATGCAGACCAGGGAAGCCCGTGGGCAGGGAGGGACTTGCCTGCTCAGGGCAATGCGTGAAGCCAGGCAGTCCTGCAGAGGCAGGGCCAGGAACCTGGAAGGAAAGCCTGGCAGACAGCCCAACTGTGCTGGTAGTGCAAAGGCTGTCAGATTCTGCATAGGCTGCAACAGCTGGGGACTGCAAACTGGACTAGAGAATAAACAAGAGTGGCAGACAGAGCTGAAAAACCCCTTGAGTTGCATGACCAGAGGCAGATGTCATTTTTATGGGGCATCAGTGGCATTGGGCAGTGTGCAGGGGTTGGGGGAGAGTTGTTAGACATCAGCCCATTTCAGACAACCAATTATAGTTTGTACAAGGGTATTATATTTTAAAACAAAATTTCTGTTTGATGCAGAAATAGTAAATTTAAATTGTGAATTGTGTCAAGCAATTTCCTGTATTATAAAATTGAACCAATAGTTTTACACAATACAAAGCTATAATTATGTTCCATATGAGGAAGAAATCAAATATTATCTTTAATTAAAAATTCTTAATTGAATTCTCTTGTATTTGCTTTTCATTTGGCACCATTGTCAAATGTCAGCCTTCTGGGTTCATTTATATTTAATATACTGTTTTCCAAAATAGATAATAAACCATTTGTTCAGTAGCTCTTCAGTAATGTACTTCCACTGCCATATACACACACCACCCCCCACTATAATATTTATTTGTTTGTGGTTGGTTCACATAATAGTGATTTAAATTCTATTTAAACTTACTCTTTCTGAGGCACAGCTTTCATATAATCAATTTGTGTATGTTAATATGGTTATGTCTAAATCAGTACCTTGGTGATTACTCTTAGAATGATGTCAGTAAATTATCCTGGTTATCTCTAAGGGGATGTCCAAAACAAGCAACAGTTGGGTCATAGCAAGAGCAATGAGGTTGAGCTGGAGAGTGGCTTGAGAAGAGTTTCACACAGGAGTGTGGCATCTTAATTTTGGATAGAACTGTTGAGAAGATAAATTTTAATTCTGTACGCATTGAAGAAATTCTTCTCTTAACAATCATGCCTCCATGAGGTTATCGAAGCACACTCACAAAGACATCTTGAAGTTTCAGGAAAGGATGAAGGAGTTAAGTATTCTATGGCTCCCAGAACAGGACTGGGACTCTGGAACCCAGGTTATCAATCTGCTTTATTTATATATAAATATGAAGAGGCCAAAGAGGAAGTCAGAAAGTCCGGGACTATCTTTTTGGAATTTCGGGAGAAACCAACTCCCTGCTGTCAGTCTGGTCTCTGTTTTTCTCACACAACAGAATCCTTATTGTCTCCTTGGGTCCTTACTTTCACCTCTCAGTGTTGAGTATGCCAATGGGTACACGATGGTGACCCAATTCAAAACTGATCACAAATCAGCTCCATCTACTTTCTGTAGCTGTAGGCCAGGAGGAAGGGCAGATAGGGGCTACTGAGTTGGTAAAACATGGGCTATAGAACCAGGCAATTTGATAGAATATGAGTTCCAATGCTTCCTAATTAGATAACTTCTTTGTGCCTGTGTTTTATATTAAAATAGAATTAAAATAGTACTTTGTCTTATAGGGATACTATGAGGATTAGGGGAAGATTAAATGAAAGTGCTTAGCCAGTACCTTGCATGTAATATATACTAAATAATGCTGTTGTTATTATTATTGAAGATAAACATATCTTAATTTATTGTCATATCTTAAGATACTCCTGGGCACTTCCTTAGGTTGACAGGGATGTAAAAAAGTTAGATATTATGCAATGTAGTGACAATAGGCAGTTGATGGACAAAAATAATTTGAAGCATAAGAGCCTGATAACGATCATCAAATTTCTGTGTATACAGAAACACAATGGAATTCAATTATTTTTAATGAAATTCCAACTTTCTCAAAACATAAATCATGAACAAGCTTTAAAAAATTAAGGCTGCCTTGGGGATTGTCAAAATTTGACTCTACACTGACTTAGATTTATCAATTCTATTTATTACATCTTTTCTCTTTTAATTAAAAAACTGGTAGACAGTCAATCATGCTTTGAATTGTATGTTCTATCAATTCTGTCAAATCCTTTCATATGCAACACAAACAATTTCCTGATTGGAGATTTTTTCATTGTTTTGGCACATTTGCATTTATCAGATTAAGTAGTAAAAAGAGGAAGATATTTGGTGGATTGAATGACTATCTTTAAACTTGATGAATCACAACTTAGCAGAAAAGTGAAACCTGAAGAATAGTAATTTAACTGGTGGCAGAAGAACAACTACTTAAGAAAGCAAATAAAAAGACACCATTTGTCAATACGAATTCACACAACAGTACTAGCATATTTTATGTTACTAAAATCATAAATTGTTCAAAATGGAGAATGTTATGAATTTTACAAGTCTGCTGTCATCTCTTAGTATTTTAAAGGATATTTTAGGCCAATTAGCTCCAGAGATTTACAACTTTTCATTGAAGATTTGAGGACTAAGGAATGGTAAACTGCTTTTCTCTGTTCTCTATTTTAAGAGATATAAGCCAAATGTTTCCATATAAGTTAGACTACAGTTCTGAAGAGGAAGACATTTGGAGTTAGATGATGCTGTGTGCCCTTGTGCAAGTTTTTTTAAACCTTGTAGCTTCACATTTGTAAAATAGATTTGATAGCAGAATCCACTTTAAAGGGATTGTGTACAATTTTAATGAATCAGTTTATATAAAGTTCTGAGAAAGATCTGCCACATAGTAAGCATTCTACCAATTAACATTACTATTATTATTAGTGTACATGAAACTACTGCTTGGCAAGATTTAGAAACTAATTTTCATCCATTTAAAACTTTCTTTAGGATTAAGAAGTTCTATAGTGAGTTATTTAAGTTCTACCTCTACATGTTGTGCACAGAGGAGGGAGATTTTAAAACACATATCTACTTGACTTTCACATATACATTTATTTCCCAGTTAGACTGTACAGACCTCAAAATCAGGAAGCTTCAAGGTATGTACAATCTAACTGGAACAATAGAATATAACTTAGAATTCATATTTAGTTTTATTCAGTGTCTAATGCTCTTTTAAACAATATACCTCTAAAGTTGTATAAAATTGTATGTTCTTCAACTTGTATTATTCTGCTTAGACACCTTTAATGCAGTGAAGTATACATCTGAGGCAAGGGAAATGGAAAGAACTAAGGCTTGATAGTAGGGGTATGTATGGCTTGTGTAGGAGTAGTGTGTAGATTAGTTTAGATGGAACAGAAGGTTCAGGGGAGTGGACAGAGATCTCCAAAGTAGGATGAGGAACATATTGTTGAGAGTTTTGAATACCCACTAAAAATATGTAACATAATTCTGTAGGAAAAGTGGAATGAATAAATTTTTTTGGGGGGGGGAGATTATAACATATGCAAAGCATTTTTTGCTGAGATTAATCTGGCATCAAACTTAGGATAAATTGAGTATAAGAGACTGGAATCAAGGAAGCTAGCTAAGATTGGTTTAGCAGCAGTAGAAATATAGAAGATGGAATGAATACAAATGGGATGCAAGTTCTGGATGTGTTTAACTATGAGCTTTATAATCTATCTATCTTAAGCACACAATATACAATAGAAGCTTAATCTTTTACTATAAAAATGTAATCATTGGCTAGGTATTGGAAGTTTGAGAGACAGTAAGTCAAAGCAATTCCAAAATTTCATCCTGGGTGATTAAAAATAATAATGACAAATAGATTTACCTTGGGGGGTAACTGATTTTGGGAAATAGGAAATGCAGTTTTATAAATTTTGAGTGTTAGCTGAAGAAATGTTGGTGACTAATCTACATGATTTTTTAAAAATATTTCATTTATTTATTTTTAGAGAGGGAGAAGGGAAGGAGAAAGAGAGGTAGAGGAACATCAGTGTGTGGTTGTCTCTCATGTGCCCTTAACTGGGGACCAGGCCTGCAACCCAGGCATGTGCCCTGACTGGGAATCAAACTGGCAACCCTTTGGTTTGCAGGTCCACATTCAATCCACTGAGCTACACCAGCCAGGGTTAATCTACATGAATTTAATGAAGAATATGTCAAACTTTCCTACTCAGATAATGAAGAAAGGTTCTTTTAAAACTTGTAAAACTAGCTTCTTTATTTTAGAATTGGAATGAAAACTCCAATTCTAAATGTCACCAAAATGTTGGCATTCATTGACCATATACCAACAGTGTGGCTATTGTTTTGGCTTAATAGAACATTTACTTTTATTTAAGTTCTTCTTATAGTGATAATAGCCCAAGATGCCATTATTGTTATACATGCTGGGCCAGAATTGGAGATTTAAAGGTGTATAACAGACAGGGCTGCTTTGATAGTGATGAATCAACAAAGCTATAACCTAACTGGCAGTTTAGAATATAAGAAGCTAGATAGGAAGACAGAAGACAGATGTTCAGCAGTAAAATATTTTCAGTCCCTCACATATTTCCAAATAAATATGTGTAACCAGAATAAATGACTTTGATAAACAAACTATACTTGGGGATATACCTTCACAATTACCTGCTATCTAACTTATATCAGCATCTATTTACTCTAGTGAGTGGTAGAGCGAGTGATGAAGAGTCATTGCTTAGTCATTCCATTCTTGTGAAAGGGCTCTCTGAGGGCCTGATTCACGGAGAGGGTTATTCAATTACCTTCCTTATTAAGTCATTTGTAATATTAAGTAGTGATTCTTCTCTGCTATATAATTATGCTCTTAAAAAAGGAATATTATAGTTTTCAAAATTTCAAGCTTGCTGAACTGACTTGTAATTAAAGAAAGTTGAAACAACATTTTTTTGTGTCCAGTTTAATAATATTGAAGATTCAAATATTGGGTTAATTGGTTAACAATGTTTATTCTAAGGATATTATATTCTGTTATCTTTTTTAGTGAACACATATTTTTATTTACTTTTTTTAAAGAAAGAATTACAGAAGCCCATGGAAATGGTGAAATTGCTTTATTTTAGCAATTAAATTTTATTCATGTAAAATTTAATGTATGTAATTCAGTATTCATGTAATATTCATGTAATTCAATTCTGAATTGCATTCTACGGTTATGGGTCTACTAAATCAATGGAGAAAGTGCCTTTAAATATCATCTGGTTCCTCAAGACAGCAAATTTACATCTGTGGCTTTGATCCTCTGCCCTGAACTCTGCACTCACATATTTAATGACCTAAGCTATATCTCCACTTAAGTGTCTAATAGGTGTGGTATTGAGGTTATGTTTAAAACAGAAGTTTTAGTTTCCTTTATAAACCTATTCCTCTACCTTTCATTTCTATCTCTGTAAATGGCTCTTTTATACGCCTTATTTTTAAGCCCAAAATTTTGGAGACACTCTTACTTTATGGATTCCCCTCAAATACTCTACCCAATTAGCAAATACTGTATGGCTGATCTTTACAAGCATGGCTTGAACCTGAACAAAATCGCCTTTTTACTTTTACCATAGTAATATATCTCACCTGAGTTGCATATTGTCTCAATGTTTCATTCTCTACATAGCAACTGAAATAATCTTAAAACCATTAAACGGACTGTTGACCCCTTTGCTTAGAAATATCCAATAGCTTTCAAAGACAGGGTCCTTATTTGCAAATAGTTGAAACCAGTTTTACTAATTATGGCAGTCGGTCTTCAAGATGGCTTAAGCCTCACTTATCCCCAGCAACCTGGTGTTCAGTTTCTTATGCAGTTTGCTCCCACACAGAAGAAAGCTGACTTGCGTCATCAATACAATATTGCTGAAATGATGCAGTAGGACTTCTGAGGCTAGATCATAGGAGACTTTCAGTGTCTATCCTGCTCTCCTTGGGTCCCTTTTTCTGGAGAAAACCGACTGCCATGTCATGAGGATATTCAAACAGCCCCATGAACAGTTCTACAGGGAAAAGAACTAAGGCCTCCTGTCCACAGCCCATAGGAAATTTAGGCATTTGGAAGCAGATCTTGCAGCACCTGTCAAGTCTTCAAATGAGTAAATCCCTGGCCAACATCGTGACTGCAACCTCATGAAAAATTGTGAACCAGAACCATTCAGTTAAGATGTTCTCAAATTTGTGATCCACAGAACTATGTAATATAATAAATGTTTACTGTAATTTTAAGTTGGTAAATATGAAGGTAATTTGTTATGCAATGATAAATAACATATAGTTATATAAGTGGAAAGTCACTCACTAGAAAAACACTGGTAATTTAATGAATTTCTGGGGGAATTGGGAGAATCAGGTTCTGGACGATACAGCCAACGGACACATCAGAGTCACACTGCAGATCTGGTCCACTGGAGACCTTCTCATGGCCTTTGCTGCCAATGATTAGCATACTCACCCCAGGAGTCTCCATACAGCCATCAACTTTGCTCCTCTTCCAGAACTCGGTCTCCTTGAAACCTCTGTCACCATCTAAGATAGCTTCTTGTGTTTCCTGTGATTCTTTCATAGCTTCAGTGGACACTGGAAAACTCAGTTTCTAGTGTAAGCTTTTCTGCCCTCCATGGTTCATAAGATAGGAAAACTCTCTTACAGATAAAGGGTAGTCAAATGCTGGGTAGCCAGAATAGGCATGTTTGGTAATGTGTGGTTTCTTTATTTCAATTAGGATAAAATACCAACAAGTTACTATGAATTATAAGACTTTTTTCAACTGAACCATGGTCTCTTCTATAACTTCATATTGTGCCATTATTCTCCAGTCATGTTGAAAATCTTTCTGTCTTTCCAACACATTAGGTTTGTTCTTATCTCCGTATTTCTGCACTTCAGGGATCACCTTCCCCTGATCCCCACATTTAAATGTTCATAAGGGAATGGTTGATTCGAGGAAAAAGGAAGTCCAAGATTTTATGTGGTAGTTGTAGAAAGAGAATGTATTTCTTTCTGCTCTCCTGTGCTAAAGACAAAGAAGCATGTAATTTTGTAACTAATCTGAGAGAAGAAGAATGTCCAGGTTTAGATTAGGATTCATATTGTGAAAAAGAGTGGAGAGCCAGATAAAATTGGGAGATTATGGGGTAAATGCATCTTTAATTTTTCAGTTACCTGAGCCACAAAATGCCTTGTTGTCTAATACTTTCTTTTTTTTTTTAAATCATTCTTACATCATCCTGTGTTTTTTTTAAGATTTTTTATTCACTTGTAGAGAGGGAAGGGAGGAAGACAGAGAGAGAGAGAGAGAGAGAGAGAGAGAGAGAGAGAGAGAGAGAGGGAGAGAGAGAGAGAGACATCAATGTGTGGTTGCTGGGGGTTATGGCCTGCAACCCAAACATGTACCGTGGCTGGGAATGGAACCTGCGACATTTTGGTTCGCAGCCGGTGCTCAATCCACTGAGCTACGCCAGCCAGGGCCCTGTCTAATACTTTCAACTGAAGTCAATTTACCCGGTACAAAATTATATAGGGATTAAATTTCCTGCCTCTTCCAAAGCCTTATGAGGATTAGTTCTTGAGCACTGTACATATTTGAACAAATTAGACACACATTTCCTATTTATTAGTCATCTGGTGCCTTCCTTCTTCTGTGGTAGAAATGAACCATCATAATTTAACAGTATAAATGGGATATAATCTGAAAATGATAATTTTATGGTTAGACTTTTCTGTAAGCATAGTGACAATGTACATGAATAACAATAGTTTTATGCTCATAGTAAACCACAAGGATGGTTTTATTTCTTGATTGAATCACTACATTTAATGTTTCCAAGTTTGGTTTGTATGCCAGGACTTCCCTGTGTCAGAGGGCACAATTGTCATTAGCAGTTCAAGAATGATGCCTTGCAATACACCAACCAAATTCAGGTGGACTTTTGAAATTGATTTATATATGTGAACATAGCATTATCCCAAATGTAAAAAATAAAAATTTGGTATATTTACTATTGTTGCTATATACCCATGTATATAGATTTTATATATATATACACATATATAGTTTTTATTTACAAAATTACTCTTTTTGTACATACACATATAATATACATGCACACAATAAAATATTTATGAAAACATAAATTATACATAAATCATTTTTATAAAACTCTTCTTATATAAATCTGGTTTGGAGATAATTTATTTAAATAATGTGACACAGACTAATATAGGAATGTCGTCAAGGTAAACTATAAGGAAAATTGTTTAATAAAAGATGTGACAACTTTTTTGGAACCAAATTAGACTAAAATGTAATGTAGAAAATAGATATGTGCACTGAAGTTCTCAGTGAATCTGTGTAGACTTGTGAACATGACAGAAAAATTATAATATGAATAAAGAATGTTTTTGATAGAGAAATTTGTTGAATGAGTGCTTAAGTAGGGAAATTACAGGAGATTTATTTTCAAAATGTTTTCTAGAAGTGTTGTCACTTTAATTTTTAATTAAAATAATGACTAGCTGTAATAATGTTTCTAAAGAAAAAATTATAAATAAGGGGCACTTTTATTCCAAACGCTGTTTGACAGAGTGGTAGAGTTCTCAGATTCATCACGGGATGGAGTCACTATTTCTGGAAGATGGTCGTTGCATCCCTGATGCTCCTCAGTCATCACGTGCTGGTGATCTGTTCGACGGATCAGGCTGGTGACAGCAGCCAGACTCATGTGAGCCTCCTGATACCCCAGAAGCAGGGCGGTGCGGGCTTCTCTGCTGTTCTGCTGCCCTGCCCCTACGAACAGTCTCAGGTCTAGAAAAGAGAATGAAACTGCTGGTTCCCAGAAAGAAGTAATAATGTAGAGTGATTAAAACTGATTGAAAATAGCTCAAATTCACCTTTCACATAAGCAATGAGATAATCTGTCCCTAATGACAAAATAATCCATAAAGACAACAATCTAGGCCTTCTAGAAACTTTTGGTCTAGAATAGCTGATGACTTCCTAATCCGCAGAGGTAACGTGAAGGCTAATGTGAAGGTTCTGGTCTTTCACAGGTGTGCACAGAATGGAGAGGAGTTGAAGTTGCCCAACAAGTACGTTTCCAGCTGAGTTTGAACAAGGTAATGAGGTCTCTTCTTGATTCAGCTTTCATATTATAACCAGTGGGGGCATTTCCGGTGATGCTTTTTTACATTTTGTCTCTTTTTTGTTAGTGATTTTGTTCTTTAAAACGGCCCAAGCATAGTGTTGAAATGCCGTTTAATGTTCCTAAGCACAAGAAAGCTCTGTGATGTGCCTTACAGAGAAAATAACATCTGTCAGATGAGCTTTATTCAGGCATTAGTTATAGTTCTATTGGCTGTGAGTTTAATATTAATGAATCAACAATACAGTATGGGGAGACCTCCAAAAAAAACAGAATTTATTTATAAAAATTGTGTATTTATTCTTACATGTTTAAACCTGTCACCTTCAAAGTACCCTCCATTTGATGCAATACATCTATTGAGACTTTTTTCCTACTGCTGAAAACAGTTTTTGAACTCATCAATTTTGATGCCTTTCAGTGTCTCTGCCATTTTTTGGTTTACTTCTGCACTGGCAAAATGTTTCCTTTTGAGGACCTTTTTCATCTGAGGAAACAAAAAAGAGGCACTTGGGGCAAGATTGGATGAATAGGGAGGGTGGGGCATGGGGATCATGCTGTTTTTGGTAAAAAAACTGCTGAATACTCAGCGTGGTGTGGGCAGGTGCATTCATAAATCACCCATCATGAAATGAGCAAACACATTGAGAGTCCTAAAAAAAATTCACTAAAGCCAAATGCAGCCTCTCACAACCACGCCAGCTGGCCACTGAGACAGATGGTTTCCTAAATCATTCACCTAGGGTGGGAAAGCCTATACTACAAGGGGTCCACCCTCCACATGATAATTCTGTTTTTGGGGGTCCCCCCTTGTATATTCAGAAAAGGAAGAGAAAAATTAGCAATATGTACTTGGATCTGCTTTAGAAAGTACAAAATAACAACTATAATATAAATATTCAAGCTATAGTAATATCTAAAGCTATGGAAAAGATGGAAAATGATTAAATTTGTGGGTTCATGAGATGTTGGCTGGTTTTAAAACATAGTGGCTAACGTTGTGAGGCTGGAAATCAAAGAAATCTATAATCTTGTTACCCAGGATAAAGAAAATGCTAAACCTTTCTTGGATAGTATTTATGAAAATGAAATGCTGCATTTGATTGTTTATAAGAAATATATATATATATATTCAATAAGGTGCCTTTAAGCAGAAGTCCATAAAAAACATGAAACAAGTATTTTGGTTGTATTGATTGGTTGATGACAATATTGTGACCAGAGGCTCGTAGGAACCTAACCCTGTATTTCTCCTAAAGGCAATGACTTGATACTTCATTTTTCACTGATAAAGTATTGAAGCTTCATTCTTCATTGAGACTTTATAGAATGTAACTACTGAGAATGATATTTAGCTACAGCTTACATTTGTTCTTAAAGTGATGAGTATCATTTCTGCTCATATTTCATTGTCTAAAGAAAGTTGCGAAACCATTTCTGGCTTCAAGGAGGTAAAGGGGAATAATTTTCCTATAAGAAAGAGAACTGGATATAGGTAAATAGGAATGTATTTACCAAAAAGTGTTTGAAATAGCCAGCCACATTTCCTCCAAGCAGGCTGTATTCCTAACAGTGGTTGAGACTGCCTGTTTTCCTACCCACTCACTATCAACATTAGTAAGGTCTCAAAAATACGTCAAATATTGTCTCTCTTTCTCCACATGCTGTAACTTCCTATAAATACATTAATAACCAAGGAGAAATACTACTGTGCCTTTGAGAGTTTCCTTGGATAAATTGTTGCCTCCATTGTCATTTTTTTTTTTTTTGGCTTGCCAAACTGCTTCTACCTCTGTCATACATGGGGAAATACTAGGAAAAGATGATCTCTCTGGTTAGCAAAATAATATTACATATATATGTATATTTTATCTGGATTAATATTCTTTGAAAAAATATCGAGCATGTCAGGACTGAGAAGTCTTCTGGGTCATGGCAGTGTGTATCAGCCACTGGAAAGTGACTGGAGAAGCAGACCTGAGCCCTGGTGTCTGTTCAGTGCATTGATGTGCTGAGGTCATGTGAATGCTCACCTACAAAATTCCCGTTTTGAGGAATAAGTGGTTTTAATGTCATCCCTTACTCTCAAGGTGAGGGCTCAAAATTCTTCTTGTCAGCTTGTTCTGTCAATTACCGAATGAGATTATCAATTTCCCTTTATAGTTTTTGTATTTATATTGTAGTTTTTTTTCCATTTTTTTTCTTTATGTGATTGAGCCCATGTTATTCAGTGGGAAGAATTTAAAATTATGTTATTTTGGTGAGTTGACTATTTTTGACTTCAAATAAATTTTATTGCCTGAAAGTCTATCTGTTTGAAATTAATAAATTTGGTTATTATGTACATGGCATATCTTATTTCACTTTTTAGTTTCATATTTTTCTCTATCTTTCTGATATAAATGTACCAAAACCATTTTTATACGATATGAAAATATTTGTCTTTATAGTGGAATGTCAGCTGCATTTATACTTAATATAATGTAATTAATTTGAAATTAATTAATTTTTTAACCTTGCTCCTTGAGCCCCTTTCCCAAACTCTATTGTTTTGCCTGAAAAGTACGGCTTCTTAGTTTTAAATTCCTCAGATATGTTTCGGTAATGATCCTCATGTCCACTAAATTACAGAAGATGCACAAGGAGCCCTTGAGAAGCCCCTTTCCTTTGGATTAATGTAGGAGGAAGCATTCTCTCCATGCCCCCACAGGGTAGTGCTAGCGCACCAACAAGGCTTCCTAAGGAAATCCTCTCCGTGACTTTCAGTCTTCCCTTTCTTTTACAATACTCTGGGGGTGCAGTGGCTGACCTTGTAGGAAGGATCTGAAAAAACATTTATCATACTCTAGAATTGGTGCTAACATCTTGCTAGGGCAATCAGGGGCTGGCAAAAGTAGACTTACAGTTGTGAGTATGTGAAATGAGATTATTCTTATATTATTATTTATTAGTTATTGTATTATTATTATTATTATTAACTTACTTTTTCCTACCCCTGTATGGGTACTTGGCACTCTATAGTTCTCAGCCTTTGTTGCCTCACCTAAATCCAACATAGAAATTATTATTTTAAACTCCTAATGTATTAGTTACTTCAGCATATGCTGGCATGCCTAGATTTTTATTACATGATTGCACTTTGAACTTAAGGATTGGCGTAGGCCGTTGCATTTCTTTTAGTATCATTTTCCTAGATTGAATTGCGGTGGTTTTCTTTTTTCCATGGTGACTATAACACATATTTTGTAAAAACAGTGTCAGAATAATGCAAGTCTGATTCCAATGAAATTACAAAACTAGAGTTCAAGGCTATCGTAAAAATAAATGTTTAGAGAATTGGCTTTAGATTTTTTGAAGTTCAGCTAAAATTCATAACTGTGGTTTGAAAGATTTCTGGCAATAACACTCACTCCTGAGTCCTACAATTGCAAATATTATTTTTTCTTACAAATTAACTACTCCTTGCCAAAGGCCAAATAAATGGGCCTAATGAGAATTTCATAGTTGTGACTGCTGTCCCACCCCTTGAACCATGATGAGTATCTACAACATTTAAACCACAAGGCTGTAGACTACATTTTAATTGGTTTGTGTGTGTGTATTCTGTCTGTCTCTCTCAATTCTTTCTCTGTTGCTTACATATATACATATATATTTGAAATAGAAGGAAAAACTGCTTGTGATGGTTTCAGAGTTCTTTCTCCTTTAAGAGGCTTAATAGTTGATTTACAGAAGTTCTGAGTAAATTACTAACAACATTAGTACTTGGTTCATAGGTAGAGATAAATTCAGTGATTAATAAAAATAAAGGAAAAGTCTTGATTTTGCAATGGACACAAAGAATTGTGAGATTTTATTTAAGGATGATGTTACTGGATAATAGTAAGTCAATTTCAATTTGTTTGCTTTTTGTACTTAAGTCTTATTGGCATCTATAAAATCCTTGTGATCATCACCGGCATTCAGCAAGCATTAGCTGGATTGGATCTAGACAGCAAAAGAATGATTCCGTCGCTTCTTTGGCATATCCAAATGAGCATGGTAGCTACTAATGTTGGCCACCTTCCTTTAGTTTTCTGCTCTCCATTGCACATCAACTTTGCAAACAGATTTCCTAATACATGTAAGCTAAAGTAGTTTTACTTTGCCTGCCAAACTTCCATTGATCCTATACATTTCCTCCATTTTCAGCAGTCCTTGTCACCTTTAATGATTTGTCATAGCTCTGGGGATTGTGAACACAAACTTTTTCAACCTGGAAACCATTAGCTGGGGCAGATGAAAGGTAAATTGTGAGCTAGGTATTTGGGCTTATGGATTTTTCTCCCTCCAGTATACATCAGCTTGGCTGGAGTACAAGGAAAAGCACTTCTCAAATTCATGCTGCATGGCAGGAAGACAGGAGAGGCAATCTCTCTGACACAAAAGTTGAGGTGAATAACATTTATTGTTTTTTATCTCATCCCATAGGTGAATGGAAAGAGACATAAGACTTTGAAGTGGTTTTTGTTGCTATTGTTGTCTTAAGGTCACATGGAAAGATATTCTTTTCACAAAGTTTCTAATGTTATTCTTATACAACACTGAGTTATATATCTCTAGAAACTACCAGGGGAAATAGCAGTAAATATTCTTTTCAAATGCAAGTTTCCAAGAAGTATCTAAGAGTGTAATTAGCATTTAGAATAAACACATAATTTTTAATTTATAAAGGATCTGTAAGATCACCAACTGTCCTAATTCCTTATTCAATTAATAAAGAAATTGCTATTCCAAATAGCTATATAATACATTCAAGGTCAAAAAACTAATTGGCAAGTCATTCTGATTCCTAGTGCTTTACCTTTTTTTATTATATACCTGCCACTTTTGGGGTTAGTTTTATTTCTTTTACTTCTGCTAACACTATGCCAGTCTTAGCAATGAGCATCTGAATCTTTTGACACAACAGAAAAATCTTAAGTTCTGTGCTCAAACTAGTCCTATGTTTAAATTTCAGCTCCTGCATTTACAGCCTGTGGCTCCTTAAGCAAGTTTCTTATGAATCAGAAGTTCAGTAAACCAGTAAAATGAGGAAAATAACACCAAAATTGGATGGCTGTTATTGTATTAGACAGTATATATATATATATATATATATATATATATATATATATATAATGCCCACTAAATAGTAGGCACATAACAAATTGTGTATATTTTTATTCATATATATTTATATATGTTATATCTCATGCAGGCTACCTTACCAGCAATATGATGAGAGAGGATGTATAGGGCAGAGGCTATTTATTGATTTTTCCAGTGAATTATATCAAAAAGTCATCACAATGGCTAGTGCAGCAAGTATGGGTATGGAGTATAATGTTGGAGAGTCAGACTGACAAAATAGGCAGAGGTACAGGCAAAATTAAAAATAGGCAATTCTTTGTCAAGCAATGAATCATGGTCCTATTGACCAGTCCATTCACAACTGGTCTCAGTAAGGCAGTTGCAAGAGCCAGGGCTCTGTGCACAGCTCCAGCCTCGTCAGAGAATAAGGATGCTAGGAAGGGGGGACCAAGGCAGAAATCAATCAGAAATCATTTTTTTTTCCAAAAGATTACAACATGTAATGAGGGGTCAGGGAATACTGAAGTGCAAAGACCACACAAGCCTTCATCGCCTATTCCTAGAACAATGTGTACTGAGCCGATTGACAACCCCCATATCATTCTCTCTGGTGGGACAAAGAATCCTGATTGAAACATAGTCCAGCAGGAATCTTGCCAGGAGCTAGGAAAGAGTTGAGCCTGCCCGTGCCATCACTATCAAGTCAGCCTGCGAGGACACAGGGAGGACAGGAAAGACAGGAGGGAGAGGAGACTGAGACAGAAGCATGTTTTTGTCACAGCTTTTGCTATGGTGAAAAGTGAAAGTAAAAATAAATTAGCAGTAATTGTCTCGTCTTCTTGTTACTGTAGTTTATTTGACCTCTCCACCCTTCTTTAGATAGGAGCAGCTCCTTCTGGCTCACAGAGAACAGGAAGGACTCCTAGGACTCCAAACCTGAAGAAGCTCTAGGTTTGCTCTACATGTGTTGTGTGTATGTGTGTGTATTCATTTGTTGGGGCAGGTGGAGAGTGTGGAATGGGGCATCAGTGTTATTTCAAGAACAGAATAGTTTATATCTGTTTCCACCACAGTGCTTGGTTCTGGTGTTATTAAATTTAGATTTTCCTAATATATAATATATGTGTGTGTGTGTGTAAATATGTGTATGTGTTGTTGGGAACCACCCTGCCTGGTTTCAGGAGCTGTAACCCCCCTGCATGGCTAAGGCTGAGTGAGTGACCATTGGACCATAAGCTACTAAGGAGATAAAGCTTATCTCCCTGGCAGGAGTGCCACTTCTACTCCTTTTTTCATAACTGGCCCCCAATGCTTGATCAGTTAGCCAATGACTGGTAAGATTCCCCAAGGGGGGAATGACCTAAGACGGCATGATCACATGGAGGCCCCAGTGAAGGACTTGGGGGGCTATGGAGAAAAGGGGTGATGGGCCCTTGCCCCTCGGCTTTGACAAAGCCTGAGTCCTCATTCTGCCTGCGAGAAGTCTCCTATCTCTTGACTGCCTTACTTCTCCTGCCTGACTTAAGCCTGAAACAATGACAGAGGACGGGGCAGCCCTGTGCTGGAAAGGGTGAGTTCTCCGGTGATCAGGCCTGAGAAAGAATACATAAACTCCTGTGAAACCTGCTTCACTAAGAATGCTCTTAATTAAATGATAAGGGTCCGGGCAGGAAATGAGTTTGCTTCCCAGAGTTTTGTGGCCCATTAGCTAACAGACCCTGACTCAGAATAGGCCCTCAGAGTTCTTTGTATGTTATCTATTGCTTGATCCTTACTGCCTGACAATGATTAATGAATTTTATCTGTATTCCTGGGCAAATTAAAAGCCAATAAAAACCCTGTGAAGTGAAGGATCGGGGTGCTCTCCTTCTGAGAGAGTGGCCAGGCCACTCTGGGGTGCCCTCCCTTTGAGAGGGTAGCTGTACTGTCCTTTTTCCTCCACACAGGACTCGGTAGTCTGTGTGAATGTCTCATGTCTTATCCATGATGCCTCAGACACTGCGGACTGGTGTCTACGTCAATGTGTACACATAAAATATGTATATATAGGTAAGATGTATGTATAACTAATTATAGAATATAAACTCCATTTTATACTCATATAAGTTATAGACTTCGTAGAAACATGGAAGAAGAGTTTCTGAATATTGAGGTGAGCCAGCGAAAAAGTACTGGAGGACTTTATCAGGTTGGTCAGTGTGGCTGAGCCATCTGTGCTTGCTAACTGGCACTTACAAAGTTAGGGTCCTACTCTCTCACAGACATGGAAGACAGGAGCCCTGTCTTCACACATGTGTGTGTTAAATTTCTTGTTCCTTTTTTATATTTTATCTTTCAATTACAGTTTACATTCAGTACAATTTTGTTTTCATTTAAGTTGTACAGCATAATGGTTAGACAATCATATACTTCACAAAATGGTCCCCCTTTCTGCTCCCATACTTAACATGCCCTATCTTTCTTGATTTCAAAGGGAGGGTCCCAGCTCCTTGAGAAAGACAGTACTGGGGTGAAAAACTGGCAAGGGGCTGGGAGAAGACTTACATTTCAAAGGACAGAGAAAAATTTAATAAGTGCTCTAAGAAAATAGTGGTCAGGGACTATCATCAAGGAAAAAACCTATTTAATGTTTATTCAAGCTGAAGGGAACGTTAAGTAAGGCTATCTTCGTCAATTAATCTGATATATATTCAAGTGAGCTGGTTAACTTCAAATTGATTAAAATGCAATGAATCTATCCAAATTTTTGTAATAAGCCACAAACACTTAAATACATTTTTATTATCCTGCTTAAAAAAATTAACCCTTGGTTATAATTTAAAAATAAAGTAAAATGGTAGAAGAGTGAGAAAGTTTGCAGCCAAGGGAAGCTGACAGACTTATAAGTTGACTGATGGCAGTAAAAGATTCACCTTCTCAGACAGCAGTGAATTTGCTTCCCTTTCAAGAGCAGGTATTTACAAGCCTCATGCATTATTGATCTTGGCCAATACGGCATGCATCATGCAAAAATCAGGGAATTACAAACACTGTCAGAATTCTAGTGACCAGAACTAAAAATAATGTAGGCAGCAAAAGAATATTTCCTAGATAAACAATAAAAGAGTGGTCCAAATAGGAAAAACAATAATTAAATATTAATTAAAATAACAGCAAATTTACCAAGAAAAATAAAGCCTGCATTGTAAAATCTTTGAAGCAGAAGTTAAAGATACTAAACCAAATGGGACTCTCTTGTTGCTGCCTTTTGGTTTAGGCTGCTGTGATCTAAGTCTTTGTTTCCTTCCTGTAGTCCTATCTGCACTTGTAAACATTGTAGAAAGGAAGAAAAATGTTAAAAAGGATGGAAGGACTGGGGAAATGATACAATCTCCATACTAATACAGCAGAGAAAGAACATGTTTTGTTGTTGAGTAAGCATCAGATTTAGGAGCATTAAAGTAGCACGTAATCGACTATAAAATCTGGATAGACACTCACACAAATTCATACAGTACCGTAAAAGAGAATTAAGACTTCCCTTTTTTCCTCGAGTGGTAAGAGGACTCACTTTGTGATTACCTCCTGTAGACCTTGTGAGAAACTTCAGTGCTAATCTCAGCAGCTGTGGTTTTTACAGTTCCAGTAGTCAGAAGGCCATGGATCTTGCACTAAAAATCAAAATGTTGGGACTCATATGTTTTCAAGAAGATACTGTATGGAGGAGAGGTGAAGAATTGATGCCTTCTTCCTCTTCATTAAACGAAGAAAAAGTTGTCTGAGATGTTGAATGCTGGATCATTTTCCCTCTATAGAAGCATGAGAGGGAAGGAGACAGGGAAAAGGGAAAAGGAGAGGGAAAGCAAGGCAGGGAAAGAGGAAGACCGACCAAATGGGGGAAAGGTGCACAGACGAAAAAGCTAGACAATGTTCCCCAGCAAATTGGGCCCCCTTCCATTACCAACTCCCACTCCCATACCCATTTTCCTAGGAATAGTTGGTTCCTCTGTCTTGAATCCTGTGAAAAGGCAAACACAAATTATCCCACAGACTAGGAAAACACTCAACTGTCCTCTGGTCCAAACCTGAGAGAAGAAACTAGTATTTATGAATAGGCTGCATCCGATTCTATTGATTTCCTGTTGAGACAGATTCTCTCTTCCCCTAAGCAAGCAGAGGGGGCTGTAGCAATGCCATTCAAGCAACTGCTTTTTCCACAGAAGGAAGCAATTTCCCTCTCCCTTGATCTTTTTTTCCTCACCTGCTGCTCCTTTCCTCACTAACCTCATCATTGAGTCTTCTATAAAGTGGCCTCAAGTCTAATCTCACGTGCAGGATGGTGAACAAATAAATGGCCAGAATTGATCAGCGAGATATTCAGAGGGTGCTTCCTGAGCACACCCTTTACTGCGCACCCTGAGCTGGAGAGCTTGGGCTGTGTTTGTCCTTTTCTCCACATGACAAGTATGAATGAGGAGAATGTCATGTTCCAAATCCAGAAACATCTCAGATTTGATGTTTGTAGTCATCTGGTCATGAAACTCTCCTTAGTGACATTTGTTCCTGGACAGTTGCAGAAATCCCCCAAATTGTTTCTGTAAATATTCCAGTTATGACTTGTAGAGAAGGTTTTTTTATCTCACATTGAAACAAGAAATATTTTTCACTTACTATATTACACATTTTTCTCCAAAGAACCTGTTTTTCTGCTACATTCACTCTAGAGAATTGATTATACATTTAAAACTGTATATCAAATTAAGGAAATTTACTTTAATTACCAGTTCAGATACCTTGTTTTATAATTAAAATTTATGTTTATGACAAGCTCATCTTCTTTAGCAAGTAAATATTATTTATGAAACATAAGTATTATGCTTTCAGAAACTATTTTCTTTGCTACTGAGAGCAAGAAATTCTATTTTTTTTTATCTTTGTAACTACCTAGTCCGTTACATTTCTAAGTTTAGAGAACTGCCAATGTAATTTGTCAAAGTAGCTGTACTATAGATAACTTTTATTTAACATTCCTCCGAACAATTTTAAACTTAGGTCAAAATCTGATGGAAAATAAATCTCCAAACTCAAGCACAAATGAAGCTTCTTACTCAGTCCCAATGTGGCTACTAATCCTTTACCTGTATGTTTAGTCAGATGAGAAAAAAACACTTCCTTACTGTACAGTTTCCTTTTAGACAAACTTTGGGCATTTGCACATGGCAGTCCAGTCGGGTTCACTCACCCATTAAACTCAGAGCCTTTCCCCCTTACATACAGGGGAGCTCTGATTACATATTCCCAACAACGTGCTTTGAGAGATGTTTTACTAGCATTTTAGAGAAAGTTTAGTGCACAGCAGTAAGAAACTTTAATAGCTAAACTGGAAATCTAAGTAGCTATGTTTACTTAATTGCTACTACTTGCTATGGAAATTAGAAAGAACTAGATTCATGTCTGTGAAATTCTGATTCTCAGGAATTTGTTTCAGGAAACAGATCTGTCTCAGCTTAGCTTTAACATGAGAACCCACTGACGAGGATCAGAGAGGTTCACTTTATAGTGATACTTGGGTATTGGTTCTTAGAAGAAACTAAATAATAAACAGAAAATGCACATTGATGGGCTGTAAAATTTAATAAAAATCTCTTACGTTAAAAAGTCTTAGATCGAATATAAAATGTATAATCTGAAAACCAATAGTCTGTTTTGTCATGTTTATCCAATTTGGTGGACTTATCAACTAACTGTTTTGCTCTAGGACAAATGACTACAACAATAAAAATCAAGTGAAATCAAGTAGATTTCTCCAAACTCAAGCACAAATGAAGCTTCTTACTCAGTCCCAATCTGGCTACTAATCCTTTACCTGTATGTTTAGTCAGATGAGAAAAAAATACTTCCTTACTGTACAGTTTCCTTTTAGACAAACTTTGGGCATTGCTGAGTCCTATAAAAATCTTCATGCTTAATATTTTCCTTTCATTCATTATCAATGTACTACATTTCTACATTTCTTTACTATATATACATATGCACATTCTCCCCACCTACCCAATGCTGCATACTTAAAGCAAAGTAATGCCTGAGTCATAATATATAAGTACATTTAAGCTCAGTTGATGTTACTTCTTGCCATTCTGTAGCCACCGTGAATTTAAATAATGGCTGATAAATAGAAACCCTGGCAAGTAAGAGAGACTTAGCATGATCTGTATTAAGGAAAAACATATAAGAAGACTAAACATCTGATTGTTCCTCACCTGCCCTCAAAAAAAAATTCATCAGAGGTTTTGATTTATCTGGTAAAGGTAAATGACACAAACGACAGCTTTGTTACCTGAGAATAATTGTTACTTGGTATAGTCACCTACAAAATCCCTTGAAAATAGAAATAAAAATTGAGTTAATAATAAAAACCACTTACTTTGAATTATATGTTAAAAAATAAAGCAAACATCTATTGTGCATACACCACAATTTTGCTTTCTTTTTTTGTAATGGAATTTAAGTGTAATTTTGCCAGCAAATTTGTAAGATAAGCATTACTAATTCCTGTATTTTACTTCTAACTTTCACCACTTGAACTCAGAAGGTACAGCTTTTGCCAAAAAAAAAATCCATTGTATACATTTTTTCATAAGGTCACTATTGATGCTTTGGTATTCAAATCACTCTCTTTGGAAACACCTTCCCTTTCATTATTCTTGCTGGTGCCTGTTCTTAGTTAACTGATATAAGTTGGTCAGATTCTCATCTGTGAGAAATTTTGACATGATTCAAGTCATCTCCCATACTAACTCTACGCAATGTTTAACAAGATTCCTAAGTTTACTGTGTAATTACTTTGCATTTCATTTCAACTTTAGTGTTTGATATTTAGAACACGCAGCTGTCCACATGGCAAACCTGATGAAGGATGCCATAAGATACGGGATGAGTTACTTACTGGCGATCAGCCACAGAGCACGGTGTGAGTGGGATGCAGTGTTCAGGAATATTCGGTGAGTTGGTATATATTTTCAATTTTTGCAACTGTAGAGACTTGTATGATGGACACCACATATAACTGGCAATTTAAGAACTTTAAAAAATCCACCAGAACATTAAACCTACTTTATAAAGTGATGATAGCTAAACAACTGTCATAAAATATAAATTTACCAGTAGCAAGATTTTATCAGGCAAGATTAATTTGACCCACTGTTACTGCTCTTCATCTATAATTATAGTTTTAATTAGTTTATAAAGGATTATAGCTGTCATTACTACTCTGGTTTCTTTTGAACTCTTTGTTTAGTTTTAAATTATAATTATTTAGCAAATGAAAATAATTTCAGTTCAGAATCAAAAAGAGCTAGTGATGATTAATTATGTGACTTTTCAAAATATTGTATACAATGTTGACCATTTTCTTCCATTCATGAAATTATCATTAGCTTATAAAAAAACTTCATGTTGTAACATTAATTAGTTAACCATGACATAATGATTTCAAAAAGATAAATAGTTGATCAATCTTAGAAGAATTAGCCATCAACCAAGTGAAATTGTATTACACTAATATAAAAAGAACAACACTCAGAAACAAGTAATTTAAACAGTAGCTGTTTTTTAAAAAATGAACTAATGTGTTGTGGAGGCTTCAGAACTAATGGTTCTATCTTTCCTCAATCTACCTCTATACTAACGTAATTTTTTAAAAATGGCTGTCAATATTAGTTACTTCTTCAAAAAGGTTTAATATATAACACAATAAAAGTTCATTTTAATGTATTTTGGTTATAATTATGTCAAAAGTGATGAGAAATCAAAGCTCATTTGTGACTCACACCCCAAATGAAGTAAAGCCAAAGATCATGAATTAGCTCTAAGGGCTCGTTCCAGGCTCACACATGGGAGGAATGCACAGAGGGGGCCCTACCCCCTGCCCTTTGCTGCCTAAGGTGCTGGGCTTATAGAGCTGGCAGGTATTACTTGAAATGTATGGTTTTGTTTTATCTTGCTTTGTTAAAAAATATCTTTTATTCAGATCTTTACTCCAATTAAAACGATAAACACCAAGAGATGCAATTAGATGTTAATGCTGATGGTGCAGTCCCAAACACCAGGTCAAAACAAATAGGCATTAAACTTATTACTCGTTTTGTTTTGTTTTGTTTTAAAATTTTAAATGGAATTCAGGCCCCTAGTTACTTGCCTCAAATTTAGTTTCTCTCTTTAGCTAGCTGGCTCTTGTTTAGAATGGTATAGCAAAGAAATAAAATTGCTGATGGGGAAAATAAATAAAAGCTATGCCCTGTCAATTTCAGTCATGGCAACAATGAAAGTCTAATCTTGAAGCTTCCTCAATGCACATGAAGTCATTCTAGGTAATATTTTTCCAAGTGCTTTGTATTCTTGTTTAAAATCATTTTTTATTTTTAATTATAGTTGACATATGTTGTTATATTAGTTTCAGGTACACCCCAGTGATTGGACTTACATAACTTACCAAGTGATCATCCAGATAACTCTCACATCCATCTGACACCCTACCTGGTTATTAGACTATTACTGACTCTGTACCCTATGCTGCATTTTACATCCCTGTGACTGTAACAACCAAATTGAATTTCTTAATCCCTTCATCTTTGTTGTCCATCCTCCAATACCCTCACTTCTGGCAACCCTCAAAACCTTCTCAATATCTATGATTCTGTTTCTATTCTTCTTGTTCACTTATTTTGTTTTTTTTTTTTGATTCAATTGTTGATACATATGTATTTATTGCCATTTTATTGTTCACATGTTTTTTCTTCTTCTTAAAGGAGACCCTTTAACATTTCATATGGCACCATATGTTTGGTGGTGATGAACTCCTTTATCTTTTTCTTGTCTGAGAAACTTTTTATCTGTCCTTCTATTCTAAATGAGAACTTTGCTGGGTAGAGTCGTCTAGGTTGTAGGTACTTGTTTTTCATCACATTGAATATTTCTTGCCTGCAAAGTTTCTTTTGAGAAATCAGCTGACAGTCTTATAAGAGCTCCCCTGTAGGTAACTAACTGCTTTTCTCCTGTTGCTTTTAGGATTGTCTATTTGTCTTTAAACTCTTTTGTATTGTAATTATGATGTGTCTTGGTGTGGGTCTTGTTGGGTTCACCTTATTTGGGACTCTTTGTGCTACCTGAGCTATTGTTCCTTTGCTGAGCCCTCCTCCCACAGAGCTAGAAGGCAGGGCCCACATCTAAGCCTCAATCAACATGGCTCACACTGTTTACCTCACCCTAGTGATTCTCTGAGGCCCCGATCCATCCAACTGTCGGGCCCACCCAAGCTGTTTCCAGTGGCTTTTCCATGTGAGTGGCTTGTTGTGGCTTATGCTTCAGATTTTTCTAAACTCTCTCAAACAAGCAGCATCTGGCCTGTATGAGGCCCACAGCTCTCACTAAGTGGCTCCAGGCCTGGCACTAGCAGCAGCCAGCCTTGGTTCACTGCTTGGCCTTGCCTGGGTACCTCCAAGTCCAGCACAAGAAGCAGCCATCTTCAGATCACTTTGTAGCTTATACTAGGTGGCCTGGGCAGAACACAGATAGGGGCTGACCTTGAACCACACCTTCCAAGGGACTCCAGAGCCACTGAAGCCAATGGACAGCTTCAGACTACATCTGAGCACCACCACCCAACCACCTCTATAAGTGACATTCAAGGTGTAAACTCAGCTGACACTAGAGACCTGGTGAAGTAAGTCCTGCTCTAGGGGTTTGGCCCCTGCACACTTGATTGACCCCTGATCTTCAGAAGTTGATGGTGAGTGGTCATAGCCAGTCCTGTAGCTCATTAGCCTGGGTAAATCCTTCCCATTGACATGTCAACAGCAATGAAGCCTCAACTGCAAGAAGAAGGCATACTTAACCCACACAAGGGGGACACCTTGAGTACCCAGCTTGGGTGATAGGGGAGGCTGTGCCACTATAGGACACCTACTACATTAGGCCACTCTACCAACTACTTTGTATTCTTGATTAGCAAACCATGAGTGAGTAATATGACCTCCAATTTACTCTAGGGGACACTGTGAATGCATGGTTTCAAGCTTCAATTAATCTACAAAATTATGCTAGCTAGGCATTTTTGTGGTATGATAATAAAACTTCATATACATAAGTTAGAGACTTCCAGTTATTTTTGGCAAAATCCTATTACAAAATTTGTATTTTTAGGTTAGGTTCAGAGTAGCATTGATAATTTAGAGATTGCTACTACAGAGAAGCAAACATTTGCATAGTAATATCAATTATATTGTGCACAATAATACCAATCAGGAGGTAAGAAATTATTGTCAGAGAATATAATTTTGAGCTGGCTGTGTAAGTAAAGAGGATATTTTGCTAACTTTTTAGAGTCCATTGATTTAAGGTTAAAATGTAAAACAAAGAATTTTTCAGATCTAAAATTTTGATGTTCAAGCTTCACTTTCATCTTTGATCTTACAAGAACTTTGCCATACATCAAATAAATGCTTGGAAATTTTTTTAAGAACCTCTAGCAAATTAAATGTAAAACATTCTAAAAAGATGACTTTGCTGAGAAGGGGAGGCAGGGTCAGAATTAACTCATTTTAGAACATGCACTGACAGACTGAGTTGCTTGCTAATCTGGAAGCCTTGCATAGAATAGAAAAGCTTGTCAGTGTTACATGGCCAGGTTAAAAGTTTAATGCACTGGGTTTTTATAAAATGTATGTAATTACTTTCTAATAAGGACTTTGAAGAAAATTTGGCACTCAGAGTTCATATAAACATGTAATTAATTTTGGTGGAGTATCTTTGACATAAATGAAAAAGGATGAAAATACCTATAGTTGTATCACTCTTTAAAAGAATGGCTCTTTGTTTACATTATCAGATTCAAAATAAATGTGAAAAAGGTCCCCAGCTGTTTATATTCTAACTGTTGGTTATGAGCTCAAGCTGTAAGATGAATGACAATTAACTTGTCTAAACAAAGATACCAAACAAAAAGTTAAAGGAGAATGGTTTTAGGAAGCCTCTCAAAAACAGCATTTAGCCAGTGGCTTGAGGTTTCATTACAAAAGCCAGAAATATAGGCCAGGCAGGAAAGCTGAGATTCTGTGACTTGGGTTTATGGAAAGTAAGCTTATTGTCATTAAAGTTTCCTGGAAATTGAAATAGCATATGGTTCCCAGTTTAAAAAAAAATATTATCGGCCAATTGACTCTTGATGAGAAATGTTTGCAGTTTGGCTCTAGCACGGGCATTTTAAATACGACTTTCAGGGAAATGACACCATGTTCTAGCCACAGCCCTAAAGTTTGCGGAGTTTAATTTCCCCCTGAGATCACGGGAAATAATGAATGGAAGTATTTATGAAATCAAAATTTGTACTGAGTAAATTTTTCTTTCTTCTTAAGGTGAAAGTACAATAACTCACTAAGTTTGTGATCACAAGGTAACTTAGGTAATTTTGCCACAATGACTTATTAGAAACATGATTATTATCTTTTCTTCCTTACTAACTTATTTCCTAATTAGAAAATTAAGTTCATTCTCATCTGTTTTGAACTGAGAAAATGCAGAAAGGGACAGAGAAAATACAAATCATTTGTAATCTTTTTTAAAGATGTAAACATTTTGATATATTTAAAAAATCATTTGTTCAGTGTATTTAAAGGAAGACATTTATTCATTGTATTTGAAGGAATGAAGATTTACATTCCAGCACTACTCATTTCACTGTCTGGTGAATGGCTGGGTAATAGGAAACATGAAAAAAGAATCACCCCTACTTGACATGTAATCTATGATCTGCCCTGCCTCCAGCTCAGATTCTTGTTCCGTAGAGATTTAACTTCTGGCTCACTTTCCTTTTCTCCAGTCCCACTCCTCTCACTACACTTGGTTGTTAAATAAATACCCCTATGTTTTATTCATTGAAACCTCCTTGCTTCCACAGGCCTTGTCCTGCACTCTCCACCAGCCGTTCTGCCCCACGGTCACCCTCTAGACCTGGCCAGTTTCAAGCAGCACACCTCTGACCACCACCTTCTACCCATTTCCCCAATTCAGATAACCCTGTAATCCTATCACAACCTTCAGAGCAATGATCTTACTACTCTGACAGTTTATTTATCCCCAGGTTCTCCTTTTCCTCTTAAATTTCTTGTCCTTACCTCTCATATCCTTGATTTTTGTCACTTCTTTACCTGCATCCTCAACTCCTTTGTCCTTTGTTGCTTCATCATATTCTCATAGTAAAACCACAATTCTAGTTAAATCAAACTCTTTGATGACTCATAGAACAGCAGTAAAAAAATATATAATTGGGCTGACGGATGTTACTTTCAGTTCATGGTCACTCACCTCACATCGGCCTTGAGTGTGATCAAGACAGCCTTAATGTCCTGTTGGCATGACTAAACTTTTGGCAGATTTCTTCCTCACTGTAGGTCCCTAACCTCTCTTGTATAAAGAGCATTTACTTTAGAAAAATTCCCATTGTAAATTTTTTCTGCACACCTATGAGATATAAATCTCCCAGTCCCTGGCCACTTTTACAACCCAGGAATGTCTTTGAGATATAATTATCAAAAATGATAGAATTAATGAAAGGCTGAGCTTTACATAACACATCAAGAAAATTTGTAATTATCATTGATAGGATTATAGTAGTTAATAAATATGTTTACCACACAATTAAAAACTCTAATCAAACTACGACAAAACCAGGGGTAAATTATATGAGGTTTCAATACAAGAAAAGGGAAATCCTTCCATCAAGCACTTGCTTATGATTCTTCTATTGACATCTTTTATCACAATCTATAGGATACAGAACCTGAGAATTTTGATATTGTAGAAACTGGTGGTTATTCAAGTCATTGCCTTAACTTTGCAAACCAGCAGAATGAAGCATAGAATGCAGTGAATTATTCAAGGTTGAATCATTAATTACTGTGAGAGAAAATCTCAAATTATAATATAAAATTCATATAATCCATTTTCTTTTTGAACATATCATAAAATCCCATTGTAACATATTAGTGTTAGCTATGTGTCTACAGAGTTAGTTTACAGTTATTTTATTCTATGTTGTTTCTTCAAGAATTTTATTCTATTTCTCTTATATAATAGTTCATTTATGTCTTGATAAAGGCTTTGGCAAGCATATCAAATCATCTCAGTTCAAAAAAGTCTGATTATTTATATTCTAAATAAAAATAAAATTTATGACAGCTGTCTATAATTTCATAGAAAATGTACTATACATACAGAACACTTCAACAACATAAGTACCCCCAGAGTGGTTTGGTGTGGGAGATGTCAACGCCAAGTTAGATACTGCACATCCCTTGATAATCAGCATATATTAAAAAAACTGTTATCCATGAGCCAGAATGTACTTCATATTTAAAATATCACATTTGTTTTGTTTAATTCATTATGTTTAAGAAGATGTGTTATTTCATAGATTAAAAAAAGAGATAGGGTCCCTGTCATCCAGGCTCTGTAGAAGAATAGGGGCCTAACTTTGCTGAGCACCAGTTAGCCAACACAGATGGCCTGATCACACGGACCAGCTCCCCTACCCCTGCCACAAACAAACAAACAAACAAACAAACAAAATCCTGTTCCTCTGTCCTTACACTTGGCTACTTACTTCATAGAGGGAATTGAAGCAGTCAGAAGTTCGCTTCCACCATCTCACATCTGCAGCAGTTGGTGTTTGCTTAGCCTTTTCTCCTGGTTCAATGAATGAACTTTTTGTGTCAACTCCAACCTCACTGTGTCACATTCTCTTTAACTCAAGGACATGGTTCCAGCAATTTCCCCTCCTCTCCTTTCATCACCATTTCCCTCTTTCCACAACCACTTGCCCAACAGCAAGCAACGATGCTCTATGTCTCCTTATAAAAATAGAGCAGATAAAAAATTATTTTATTGCTTTCTTCTCACTTCAGCCACAACTCAGTTCATCTCTTTATTGTGAGGGAAAAAAGAATTGTCTGTAATTTTTATTAAAAAAGCATTCTCTAATTTCTAGTCTCCCTTCCTCTCTCAGCCCCGCCTACATAATCATTCTCATTTGAACTTGACCTTTGTGTTGTAAACCCAGTGGCCAATTCCCAGACTTCATCTGACCTAACAATCTGTAGCACTGTGTTCATTTCTTTCTTTTGAAAAGAGTTTTTTTATTTGGCCTGGAGGATACCACACTCCCTTGTTTTTCTTCTTACTTCTCTGGCCATGACTTTTCTATCTCCTTTATCTATTCTTCCTCAGCTCTCTGACCTCTTACTGTTGAGTGTCCCAGCACAGTCCTTTTTCCTTCTTCTGTCTTCTTCACACATTCACTGCTTGAGAGATCTCATCAAGTCTTAAGGCTTTTAATATCCACCTACCAGCTAATTAATCCAGCATGTACTGTCTACCACCCTTCACAACTCTAGACTCCTATATCCAACTGATTTCCCAAATATCTCCTGCTGGTTGTCCACTGGGCATTTCAAAGTTGACATTTAAAAAATCAGGATCATAATTTCTCCTACTCTGGCACCACCCACAGAACCCTATTTCTCTGTTACTGGCAGCTCCCTTTTCCATTTGCTTTGACTAAACATTTGGAGACATTCTTTGCTCTTCTCAGTCTGTCATATTCTAAATTCTGTTAGTATAGTGTGACAAGATTTTACTCTACCTTCAAAACAGATGTCAAATCTCACTGGGTCTCCCAGCTTCTACTGCTAATGCATTGTCCTGATCCACTGCTACCCTCTCTCATCTGTTTTACTGCCACAACCTCCACTGGTTTTATTACTTTCTCTTTTGCCTGCCTTTGACCTATTTCTAACAGAGCCACAAGAGTAATATTGTTCAAGAGTAGGTTAGATTATATTATGTAAAATATGTCAGTGAAATCCAACGGTGGATTTCCACATCAAGAGACTAAAAACTAGTATCTCTACAAATCACTTGTGCACACTGCACAACATCATCTCCTCTTTGTGCCACATTGCTCTTCGACCTTGCCCTTTCTGTGGTCCACTCCTCACCACCTACACCAGCTTCCTTCCTTTTGCTCAGTCATTTCAAGCAGAATGACCTTTCTCCTTGTCTTTCACTCTGTCTGAAACTCTTTTTCTGGACATTCACTTGAATTTCTCCTTCACTTTCATCAGCTCTTTTCTCAGACATCACCATCTAAGTGAGCCAAACCTAGCCACCTCATCACAAATTGCACATGTGCTGAACTATATATTCCTCCTTTTTATTTTTTCTTCAGAGCACTTATCACCTAAATTATGTTTATTGTTTATCTTATTTATTACCTTTTTACCCACTAAGATGAGCTTTTTGAGAATGGGATTTGTTTCATTTTGGTTCCTGTTGTAATACTAGTGCCTAGAACAGGGACTGTCTTAATGAAAACTGACTACATATTTGTTGAATGACTGCTAGGAAGATACCACCAGAATTGTAGCAGAATATAATCTCACCTAGTTCTTAATCAAAATTTCACTCTTGCTGTGTCCAGTGTGGCTTAGTTGGTTGGAGCATCATCCCATAAACCGAAAGGTCAAGAGTTCGATTCCCAGTCAGGGCTCATGCCTAGGTTGCAGGTTTGGTCCTTCGTTGGAGTATATACAGGAGGCAACCGATTAATGTTTCTCTTACACTGATGTTTCCCTCTCTCTCTGTCTTCTCTCCCTTCTTCTCTTTCTGGAATTAAAAACATTCTCTAGAGGAGTTTCTGATAAAGTATAATAAGGAAGGAAATAAATGGGAAATCCAAAGCACTCCATGAAGGAAGAGTTAAAACTGAATCATTCTTGGAATTCAAATGGGGAGTCTGCCAAAGATGATATTTGACCCAGAGCTAGGCAAGCATAAGAGCACTAAAAACTATCATGTGTGAATCAAGTTATGCACAATGATTTATGGTAATACATTCCATTGTCTTCATTCCCAGAATAATGTAGCCAAGGAAATGGTTTTTCATGTGGGTGGGTGAAAACTCAAATCTCTAATGGAAAATAATTATTTTAATATTTTTCCGATTTCATTGCTTACAATATATGGCATACGTCTGAGTGACTTACAGAGTGCTTTGCACAGAATGATTTATCACGGGGTAGAGCTTAGCATATAATCAAGGTCTTGGGAAAGTGTGGACCACTTTAAGGGAAAACAGGGGAAGTCATATTCTGCACATAGTTTAAATCAATACAAAAAGTCTGCTTGCTGGATAAATTAGTGGCAAGCAGAACCTTGGAACAAGCAGCACAAGAGATGAAGACATGTTAGAAAAGATGTGTGTGTATTTGTACTCTATATCTACCTATTTATATATTTAGACATGTTAGGAAAGATATACTTACACAAACTTTAAAACATTTTCATATAATAAAAAGTTAATTTTCAGACCAGAAATTCTAACAAAAGGTTAGCTTGAGGAGGGAGTTTCTGTATTTTAATTACACATAGGAAATATATTGTGATGATTAACATATTGTGAGACATCTATAAAATCTGCACTACGTACAGGGCACTGTCTGGTGATTTACAGTTGAAGTAAGATATAGACAAATTGAAAGGAGAAACAACAGAACCATGGAGTAAAGAGTGACATTATATCAATGACTGCTATAATTGTCTGAAAGAGGAAAGCCATTTTAGCTAAGGCTTCAGAAAATCATGCAAGGGTTTTAAAGACCTGCTTAGAACAAAACAAATAGTATATATTAGAGTGTTTGCTTGTGAAAAAAATTGAACACGCATCAGTAACACAGAAAAAAACATTCACTTCCAATTTTGCCTCTATTTTTAAGGATAGTTGTTTTATTTTGAAGATATTTTATTTATTTATTTTTAGAGGAGAGAGGGGAGAAATATCAATGTGTGGGAGATATGTTGATCCATTGCCTCTCACCCAGCTGGGGTCCTGGCCTGCAACCCAGGCATGTGCCCTGACTGGGAATTGAACCCTCAGCCTTTTGGTTCACAGGCCAGCACTCAATTCATACCAGCCAGGGCAGGATAATTGTTTTAAAGAATAAAATGTAAGACAACCATAGTTAAAGTGATCAGAAAGCTAGATAAATGAAAGAAGGTATTATTCTAGTTTTAGGGAAGTAGCAGAAGACTTTCTGGGTAAAGTTATCCTAACTATAATGAATTTGGGAGAACTTTTGCCTAATTTCAAAGGTTTTACTCTGAGCAGACCTAGAGAGAAAGCTCCCATAAAGTAAATAATGCTATTTGGGGTTCTCCTCCTTTTGTTACTCCCTAAGGCTTCTAATCTTAGGTTAATAACATTTCGTATATGTCTAAGGTATCTTGCTACCTAGAGCCATCCTATCAACATTTCTCATTTTGCTTCTTTCTAAGAAACTATGATTTTCCATCATAGTATTTAACCCACCAAATCATTCCAGCAATTGTTATAAAGCTCTATTTATTGTCCTCATTTAGTTTAAGTGGATGTTGTTTTTTTTACCTGCGAGTTGGTCTCCCTTCTGTGTGGACCCGCAGCCCTGGAGCAGTGGGAAGCAGCGCCCCCCAGCGCTGCTGGAGGGCGGAGACTGTGCACAGGTATTAGAGTGTCCCTCAGGCTGGCGACCATGTTTTCCAGACTGTCTAAATTTGAGGATTCTTTGATTTTTGCAGTGAAAAAATTCGGAAGTGGGACCTAGAGCATGTGAAAGATGCTTTCTGCTGCTAAGGTATGTGAGTGCTGGAGCTGGTATTAATTTGAGTTGCAAGGAAACTGAGATGAAATAGTATGCTCCCCAAACTAAAAAGCCATTAATAGCTTTAACATTTGTAGTGGTTGAATATTTGTCTTATCTTTCTTCCTCATCCAAAGTTTATAATATTGAACTAAAAAAATGAGATTACCATTTATGCTCCAAACTTAAGTCTTCTACTCAGACATAAAAAGAATAATAATAAAGTCCTATTATAGCTTAATTTAAATTATCTTTGTCATTTCAACATGATTTCAGATTTTGTAATTTGGCACTCAGAATAAACCACGTGAATGGCTCACGTTACTCCGAGCTTTGCACAGGGACAGTTTGTTTTGTAAAGCTTTTTAAAAAAAATCTTTACCTGAGCACATACTTATTGATTTTAGACAGCAGGGAAGAGAGGGAGTGTGAGAGGGAGAGAAACATCGCTGTGAAAGACATCCATCAGTTGCCTCCTGTATGTGCCCCCCCCCCCACCAGGGGTCAAACCCACAACCTAGGCATGTGCTCAGATTGGGAGTCGAACCTGCAACCTTCTGGTTTATGAGACAACACTCCAACTAACAACCACACTAGCCAGAACCGTTATTATAAAACTTTAGATCACTCAGCTAAAGTTTTAACCTTAGATAATTTTTTATCCACCCTTTACGTTCACTGTATTATTTTCTTGTTCTCAAGAAAATTTCAAACTGAAAAATAGCTCTTTTACTTAGATATCTATAGTTATTATTAAGAAAGGTAGCACATTTTGGTACGTTGTTTGGTTCAGTTGTTTAAAAAATATCTGGTAGTGTAATCACTGTCCCAGGATAGCTCACAAAATTAAAGTCAGGGTTATTTCTGTTTTTTGTTTTTTAATTTAGTGAGTGCTATTAGTCACTGTCACTTGGTTACAGTTTCCATGTGCTGTCTATGTGTGCTGTTCTAAGGTACACATTTCAAAAGCTAATAAAGATTATAAACCTGAATCAGAGAACATTGATTAATGAATTAAAGAATGGAAGGTTGTAAATCCAGATTTAGTTAGCAGATGCTGTTGAAGTGACTATTGTTTATGGATGTGCCTTGTCACCTAAATGGGTGGGCAGGGGGAGTTAAATATCCTTTGCTGATGATTTCTCTTCTTTTAGGAAGTAATACAATCCTTGGCAATTGTTCAGACAATATTTAATTCTTGGCTTAAAAATGATAATATTATGTTTGTGATCATCACCTGGACCCAAACAAAAAATGATAATTTATTAATCTTATTAAGAAAAAGTGATTCATAAAGAGTAATTAGCCAATGAAATTGTAATTACATCTTTTCTGAGGGTCTTAGGGAAAAAAAACCTAAGAAAAGATAAGGTCCTGCTCATTGCAGAATAGCTTGGGAGGGGAGGGATCAGTCAGAGGAGGTTCTGCTAAAAAGGACCAGAGTACAAGTGGGCGCCATGAAGGCCCAAGCCCTGAACCCAGACAGAAGCTGCACCATTGGTTTCATCACTTCCTGCAGGATGTCAGTCCACGTCCCAGCTACATACTCCTCTGGCTCTCCCCCAATGCCAAAGTTGAAACTTTTCAAGCTGAGTAGAGTACCCAGCTAGAGTTATTAACATAGTATCATCAATCTAATCTGCATGCTCACAACAGTATGGTGATTGTGGGGGTGGGGGGTAGAGGGGAACTAAATGGTAATGGAAAAAATACAATAAAAATTTAAAAAACATATACATATAGTTTAGTTCTTGAGTATCTTCTGAAGGACATAGTGCTGTTAATCCAGCCAGGTAATATTAGTCACTAATTTTCATGAATGGGTCTGATTGAAATTATGGCATTAAAGGGGTTTTCTTACATTTTAATAGAGATGAACCATGTGGAACCAATTTTTGACACACCTTTTCCCTTCCCTTCCCTTCCCTTCCCTTCCCTTCCCTTCCCTTCCCTTCCCTTCCCTTCCCTTCCCTTCCCTTCCCTTCCCTTCCCTTCCCTTTATACTGAAGCCAGAGTCAGGGGAATGACATCAATTAAAGCTGAATTAAGGAAGAAACATCTATTAGGGTCCAGGTGAGAAATTCTTGATTCCTCTACAGGCAATGAAACAGAGTAAAACAGAGACTGTAGGTGAAAGAAACGACTGAGCATTTGTTCCAGCCCTCCTGGAAAAAAAAGTCTCTTGTATTTTTGTCCCTCCTTTCAAACTTTGTGTAAATTGAGACATATTTCAGTTTTGCATATTTTCACAAATCACCTACAGTAATAGCAACTTTCCTTATTTCCCTAAATGGACATCTTCACATATATCATGCTCTGGCAATAAAGACTCATAGCCAAACTAAAAATTCCAACTCCTGAAGGTGCAATGTTTAAATTAAATTAACAAGGACAAGTTTTAAAAATAACTAGATTCTCAAACCATACTGAAAAGATAAGTAGCAGAAGAAGAATAGAATTTGACTACAAAACTAAAGTGATCCTTTTGGATAATTTGTTCTTTAGAAGCAATACCAAAGCATTCTTGAGAGGATCCTAATCAGAAACATATTTCCTCTTTTTATGACACTTTGGTTCACCACCCGTGCTCAATCCACTGAGCTACGCCAGTCAGGGCTAAGATTTTATTTATTTATTTTTAGAGAGGGAAGGGAGGGAGAAAGAGAGAGAAACATCAATGTGCGGTTGCTGGGGGCCGGGGCCTGCAACCCATCCTCTTTTTATGTATAGACGTAATAGATAGCTTGAGATAATTAAAATAAGACAACTTCATGAGAAAGACCATATAATCAATAGAGATTACAGGCAAAAGTGAAAATAGCAGGGGTGTTAGGGGTTTAAACTATAATGACATTTTGCATTGAAATTGCTGAAATACTTGGCAGTTATTGATGGTCCTTCTACTGGGTAATCTGTCAAACCTTTCCCAACTTTTAACTACAGAGTATTCAGAAAGAACAATTTTATTTATGTCAAGGGCAAAGATGTTAAAAGTAATCCTAACAGTGAAAGAAGTTGTCATCCAAAAACAAAGTGAGAAGTGAAGTAGTGGACAATAGACCCTGTATTGACAGGGGCTAAAATAATGATACTGAAAAGAACATCATGTGATACAGAGGCACATCCATGGTAACTCTGATTTCAGTATTCCACTAACCATGCCCCACTGAAGGGCTGGATATCACGGAGCAAAACAAGACATTCTCATTTTGTGCTGTCTGCATCCCTGACTCACAAAATCTATGAACATAATAAAATGGATGTTATTTCATATACTGTGTTTTGGACTATTTGTTGAATAGCACTAACTCACTGGAATACTAGGCTCTCTTTTCCCTTAGTTTTCCAGAATTCTTATTCATTCTCTGACCTCAATGATTCTATCACAGGATCAAATGTTTCATTCACATTGTGAATACGTCAAATGACCAACCATTGCTCACTAGTAACCCCTGGTAATGGTGGAGACCCACCTTTCATCTGCCTGTGGTCCCACCAGGAAGGCCTTGCTTCCAGATGAAGCTCCCTCTACACATTTTAGCCCAGCCAGTTTCCCAACCATTGGGACTGCATGAATACTTATTGTTACTTATTTTTTAGGCATAATACTTAATTCTGTTTTACACATTCCCTCCCTCCCAAAACTAACTTATTAAATTAGAGAACTAGCATTTATTGAAAACTCTGTCAGGCACTATTTCTGGCCTTATAAGAACTTGTATTCTAAAGGGTGATTCACAGGTATGAGACCAACGTCACGGTCTGAAGCTGCTCTCTGTCTACTCCTTCTCCCTCTCTTTATCTCTTACAGGCATTACCTTTAATTAATCTCTTGCACTACTAACTCCATCTTGGCATCTGCTTCTTGGAAGACCCAAAATAACACAAACACCCTTCCCAACGTTGTATGTCTGAATAAGTCTTACTCATTATTACTGAGGAGTAATGCAGTCTTGGTAGAGAAAAAAGAAAGTGAGGTAGTGTATGCTTTGTCCTTCATCCATTGTGGGAGACAGAGATGATGCTTGTGTAAGGGAGCTAATAGTTGAATTGGATTTTCTACTGTGACTAAGCTTATACATGAAGTAATTATGGCCAGATCTATAAACGCTTAAACTCTTGTCATGGGGAGTGAGTTACGACCAAATCCTGGGTATACCTCACAGTGATGTTGCACTGATTGTAGCCTTCCCAGATCTTCCCTATGAAGCATTTAAGTTGCTCATCACCCACTGAGATCACTAACACCTCAAATCAGTAGCCCATTACTTTCACCTGGTTTTCAAGATCAGAAGCCTGAGTTCAAACCATTCCTCTGTTTTTCAATTAAAGCCTGCTTCCTAGAGTTACTATTTCAATTGTTTATCTAGTGACTGCTAGACTACCATTTCCCTGAACACTAGAAAGGCACCTGGCCCTATTCTACATTATTGCAATGACTGGCACATGGTATATGTCTGGCATGTCTAAGTGGAGTGAAAAATGTTCCACTCTTTGACTTCTTAACATATAAAATCTCTCTTTGCTGGGTTGAATTTTCCTCCAGTAATGATTTTGCTGCCATAGACATCTAGGTGGGGATTTGTGTTGAGAATAAAAAAGAACCCTGGCCAGGTGGTTCAGATGGTTAGAACATCATCCTGTACACCAAAAGGTTGCAGGTTTGATTCCTGGTCAGGGCATGTGCAAGAGGCAACTGATCAATGTTTCTCTCTCTTTGTCTTTCTCCAATCAGTAACCATGTTTTTGGGTGAAGGTTTTTTTAAAAAAGAAGAAGAAAAGAGGAAAAACAGCAACAAAAAGCTTATTGTAATGTGATATTTAAGGTATTGCATTGCTGAATGATTTCTGTGGTAACATAAGTTTCATTGCCAAAAGATATTGAGGAAAAATAAGTATGAACAAAATGGTATTTAGATTTAGAACATTATTCATTAGTCACACACTTCCCTAATTATTGAAAATTAGCATAAGCAGCTCTGCTAGTACAATATGAAAGGTATTCTTCCCCTTATTAATTGGAGAGACATCCATTTCTTGGCATTCTAAACCAGTTATAATATTATCATTTAAAAAATAAAATTGAGAAGAGGAAAACAACATTTAAGGCTTCAGTTTTGGGTTCCTTTTCTCAGAGGGCAAAATTCTTGAGCATATGGTTACTTGATTATATAAATTATGGTTGGTCTCTATGATGTTATATATCTATTAGTTGTACATTTTCCTTTTAAAGAAGAAGTGAATGTCAGATTTAGAAATAATATATAAAATGTTGGGTAAAAGGTTAAATGAGAATTTTTTTCTAGAAATGGCAAAAATGAAATCATGTCTCTTCTCTCTTTATAGGCATTTAAATATACTTAAGGTAGTCATCTGCTTATGGGATCATCGTATGAGAAACGCAGGGGCCTCCCATGGAAAACATCGAGGCCAGGTGTCTTGGGGATGAGCATCTTTGGGCAGGGTCCTGCTAGGGACTGGATTAACTGTATAGCTCAATTTGGCTGTAGAATTCTCAAAATGGATACTTCAAAAAATATCTTACTCAATTTTGTATATTCTAGGGTAAAAAATAGTCTAGATTTTACTCTTTTATCCCTAAACCCTTATAACAAATCCTTCCTGCTTTTTTATATCTAGAGTCTTTCCTTTTTCCTGCAGAGAACTGGGAATGATTTTTGTGTCCACAGAACCCTGAAGCCACCCTCATATCATTTGTTTCAATTTTGGCCGGGAATTTGTGGTAGTGATGAGAGTAGAGCTCCCTCCATCCACCGCCACCACTGCAGTAGCTACTAGACCATATACAGAGAACTCACTAGGCACTCAACCATCTTAAGACTAGATCACCTCCTTCTAGAACATCTCATGATTTTTCTAAACAAGGTGAGTGATGCAGGTAATTATCATCTGGGAAGAAGAGCCTCACACTCACTAGGAAGAAATGGGTGCCAGCCCCTCCTGTCCATCATGGGTGCTGAGCCCCTACTCTGGGACAGTTCGGTGGCCCAGGGGAAGGAAGGTATCCCTGGGACACCAGAAGCTCTAGATTCTGCAGGTGGGGTGGAGTTCATTAGCAGACACCTGTATGTGAGTGTTTTCCAGGGATCAGTAACTTTTATAGCTCCTTGCTCTCTATAATACTTTTCATATTTTTACTTATTGAAACTTAGTAAGCATACTTATTCTTTATTCTTTTTGATAATTGCAGTATTTAAGTCTTTATGAGTCTGATGCAATCTTCTTCATTAAGCCTGAGTGTTTTTATGATTCTTTAAAAAATGTGTGATCAGATCTTCTTCTTCTTCTTCTTCTTCTTCTTCTTTTGAATTTATCAATGGGAATTCTCTGATTCTTGAATTGAAAGCAGATCCTTGTAGGGCTAATTTTTATTTACTCCTGCTGGGCATTTGAAAATACTCCTTTCTAACCAGGGCCACTTTTTACTAAATTCTCACTGAGATTTCTTAGGCCTCTCAGGTAATGTGGAATTAGGTTACAAACTTACATGAGAGCCAACTTAATATTATAAATTTTAGGGGGATTCCTCCCACCTTTAGTCAGTGAGAGTTTTCAAGGCAGATGTTTTTGTTTGGTTTGTCGTACCATCCTGAGTATGTACTTGCATTTCTGGGACTCCCTTATTCTAATGCCCTAATCTTTTGTATTGGGAGTCTCCTACCAGATTTTACTGTTTGTGTAGGTTCTGGACTTTCTGTCTCACACCTAGCCTGAAAGGCTGTGACAAACCAAGTGATGGGTATTAAATCAGGCAAGTACTGTCAAGGAGAAAGCCAAATTTTGGGCTCCACTTATGTTCTGGGGTTGGTAAACTTTTTCTGTGAATAACCATATACTATATTTTAGGATATTCAGGCCTCGTACTTACAGGCCACACAGTTTCTGCCACATATTCTTTGTTTGTTTCTTAGTTTTTCTGTTAACCCTTTAAAAATGTAGAAACTATTCTTAGCTCTGGGGACAGGCAAACACAGGCCATGATTTAACAGACTCCTTCTCAAGAGTCTAGATTCTCTCTTCATGTTTTTTATTATTCTCTTTCTTTCTTTCTTTCTTTGAGCTCTTTTGCAGTTTTACAGTTTGGTGATATATTTTAAAGTTTATAAAATCTGGGTTTTTTTTCCTGGTATTTTCATTTGGAGTGTCTAGTGCTACTGAAAACAGAAGTTTCATGTTTATTTTATGCAATGTGTAAATCTTTATTGAGATCAGTGCTCACATTGGTCATATTCTCACCTCGTTTCTCTTCGGTCTCAGACCTTCTTTCAGGCAACAACTATTTCCCTCTTTCAGATACACCCTTTAGTTGTTCGGTCAGTGAATGGTCTGTTTCTGGTCAAATTCTTGCAGCATGTATTCTTTTTCAAAGATTGTTTCACTGTGCATTTAATTATGTGTTTTCTTGTATTTTCCTCCACCCTTTGAAGATACCTATGGATTTAAGTTTACTCACCCTGAATGGGATTTAAAATTTCAGAAATTATCTTTTTTAATTATCTATGCTTCATTCTACTCTTCTGTCTTTGGAAAGTTCAATTAGGCATTTACATAAGACTTCTCATGGTCCTCTGCATCTTTTGCTCGATCCTTCATTCTGTCTCTACCGCACTTCCCCCGCCCCTCCCCTCTGGCTTTCCGGTATTTTCTCTAACCTGTTTTCTAGTTCTCTCGTGCAATCTTTGGTTATTTAATTCAACCACTATATGTATTTTAAATCATTATCATCTTTGTTTCTATAAGCGCTATAGTTTTATTTTCTAATTTATTGTTTTGGGTGGTCTCTCATTAGCTGTTTATTTTGTTGATTTTCCCATTTATATTTCTAAAAATATTAAACATCCTGGATTTTATAGCTTGTGCTTGGTAATTATAATATCTAAAGCATTTAAAGTTGTATATATGCTGGTTAACTTACCCTATCTTATGGTGACTCTTTTTTTTTTCTTTTTTTAATTTGATGATTGAAAGAATTTGGGGGAATAGAGGCCATTTCATGTGGTAATTCTATGAGGACTGAAATAAGAAGGTTGCCTTTTTCCCCCCTCTAGGTACATGGATGCTTTCTCTATACAGGGTAGTTGATTTAAATTAATTTATTGATTTAGGATTTTTAAAGCATGTGGGTAGTAAGCCTTTAAATGCCATTCCTGCATGTGTTCTAGCTTTTGGATAGAAATTTTCAGGGGAGAACAGTTTATTTCACTCTACTCATAACCAAAACAGGGATCAATGTATTCTGTTGTTATCTTCTTTGATAGAAGTTGGTTATTTTTCTAGCGTACTATATTTACTGAGGGTAAGCCTCTTCAGAGGTACACACTTTAAAGGTTTGTTCAGAATCTCTAGTAGCTTTTTATAAATAAGGCTCTTTGTTTCCAAGGATCAGTAAATGCCTTTAGGTGCTGCTGTTTTCAATGATTCCTGTTTGCTTTGTTTGTGGTCTCGTGAGTTTTCCTGTATTCTTCTTTCATAGACTATACCTTAATTAGACGTCTTTAATATTTTTACTAGCATTTTTGAGTGTTTGGGAGCATAAACATCTGCAGGATTTGTAGAATATTCCCAGAGAGAGAAATCTTGTGTTAGACATATTATTTTATTTTTCTTCAGAGGAGACAAACTACCTAAGGATATAAAGGATGTAGGATCAAATTCTTTATTAGAATCTGTTAGTGTTGTCCTGATCTTAGGAATTGACTTACATTTAGAAGCTCAGTTTCTTTTTCAACTAAGTTAGGATTCTATTAACACCATTCTCATGGTGCTGTGGGTTGGTGTATATGAGGTAGTGAGAATTAACATACTTTTCAAAAACATGATGTTTCATATATACATTATGTGTTATTGTTGCAGAACAGCCAATGCTATTATAGAACAGTCAGTGGGGTTCTACTGCTCACCAACTAGAGGCAAAACTCTGGAGTCAGAAATTTGATAGAAAAGGAAAAGTGTTGTTTATCTTAAAGCTATACAATTTTGGAATGCTGGTAAGATTCTGCCTCACAGCTCCACTCCCTTTAAAACACCCAAAGACAATAATCCTGCCACCTTCTGCCAGGGTAGACTAGTTCAAGGAAGTGCCTGGAATCCCTTTTCCCATTTTAAAGTACTGCCCTTTAGGAAATGCAGGTGGCTATAGCATGCTCATCCAGGCTGCTTGGCAGGTTCCTGGTCATAGTTCACCTCCAAGCATCTCTTGTGAGTCTGCGTGCTTGATAGAGTCCCTGCAGCACAGCTAGTGCTTCTGCTGCTTTCTGTATGGGAGGGATTCCAGGAACACTCCCAGACCACGTGGCCTCCGGGGCCAACCAGTCTTAGAAACTTGGACCTGTTGTGGCTGACCAGTCCAGCCAGGGGAGGAGGAAAAACAAACAAACAAACACATGTTTCCAGCACATTACTTTTTAAACACTTGGCCCAGAAATCCATGCGCAATGGAGCATCTGGCTTTTTCATCAATGTGAGCCAATGTCTGCCATTTTTGTTATCTCCCTAGTTCTTTGACCCTCTTCCAGCTGCAGTTTTGTGGAAGGGGGGGTAGAAGTTTCCCAGCCACATATAGGAATACAGTGTCTTGGTTTGAGGCAGGGCATTGGCCCCTACTGAGGCTTGTTGACTTCCACCATACATGTGGGTTTTGACCTTTTCAGTCCTGCGCAGCCTCAGTATCAGCTCCCTCCAGTTGGGTCAGGAGCTGCTCGGTTGCCAGGGCAACCATAATGGTTTGTAACATTTGCCTGGAGCAGCCTTCCCCTGCCACACCTGCTTCAATCTGTCACCTGGATGTTTCTCCCTGTTCCCTGCCTTCTCCTGGAAGGAAGGGGGCAGCCTCTCATGCTAGATTGGTTTCCTCCCTGCGCACCAGTGATTTTGTCAGAGCCCCCCTGTTACATTATGATTATAATTATTGTTGTCATAATTGCCATTTTGGTATGCCTCAATGTCTCAATTAGGTTCTCTAAACCAAAAAATAGATTATTGTGGATACATAACTGTAAATTTATAATGTTTCAGATAAAGTGCTTCTCCATGGGCCCTATGAAAAACAGCACTATTTTCTTGTCTATTTTGTTTGCTTGTTTGTTTTGGAGAACAAAACTAAACAAGACAGAACACAATTACAATGAAAACTTATTTGTATTTATCACTTAGCAAATTATAAACAAAATCAAATAAAACAAAGAAAAAATTATTTAATTACTAAGTCAAAGTAAAACATAAATGTAGACTTCATCAATATAGAATATTATTTGTTGAGTTCTGTCCAAGATAGAGATGTAGGTAGATACACTTTGCTTCCTTGAACAACCAAAAGAAGGATAACAACTAAAAAACAAATGCCAACATTCTGTTTAAAAACAAAAACCAACCAGGACCTCCAGAAAATTGGACTGTACAGAAGTCCAACAATCAGAGTTAAAAAGAAATATTCATCCAGACTAGTAGGAGGGGTGGAGATGGGCAGTGGAGGCAGAGGGGACCCACAGTCAGGTGGCAGATGGTGGACCAGGTGGTTCAACATTCGCATGTGGACAAACAAGGAGGAACAACTGAGGAGCAAGACAGACTGCATAACGCAGGCTTCCAGTGCAGGGCTAAAGCCTCACAACCTCTGACTGTAAAAACCTGTGGGGGTTCTGACAGCAGGAGAAACTGCCGGTCTCACAGGAGAGTACATTGGAGAGGCCCACAGGGTCCTATATGTACACAAGCCCATCCATCTGGGAATCAGCACCAAGGCAGCACCTCAAAGAGTGCAATTAGCTTGTGGGAAGTGGAGGGAGTTACTGAAAATGGGGCAATAGTTGAGCAAGTGGCATTATTCCCCCCACAGACAATGCCACAACACAGCAAAGTGGGTTACCCACCCTCCTGCAAATACCGAAGCCGCTACTCCTTACAACATAACAGGTGCACCCAGACAAAGAAATATGCCCAAATGAAAGAACAGATCAAAACTCCGGAAAAAGAACTAAGTGACAACAACATTGTCAACCTCTCAGATGCAAAGTGAAAACAATGGTAATCAGGATGCTCACAGAAATGACTGAGCATGGCTGCAAAATAAAGGGAGAAGTGAAGGCTATGCCAAGTGAAACAAAGGAAAATATACAGGGAACAGACAGTGAAGGGAAGGAAACCAGGACTCAGATTAATGATTTGGAAGAAAAGGAAGAAATAAACACTCAACTGGAACAGAATGAAGAAACAAGAATTCAAAAAAATGAGGAGAGGTTTAGGAACCTTTGTGACAATTTTAAACATTCCAACGTCCAAATCATAAAGGTGCCAGAAGAAGAGGAAGAGCAAGAAATTAAGAATTTATTTGAACAAATAATGAAAGAGAACTTCCTCAATCTGGCAAAGGAAATAGAATTCCAAAAAGTTCAGGAAGCTCAGAGAATCCCAAAGAAATTGGAACCAAGGAGGAACACACCAAGATACATCATAATTAAATTGCCCAAGATTAAAGATAAGGAGAGAATCTTAAAAGCATCAAGGGAAAAGGAGATACTTACCTACAGAGGAGCTCCCATCAGACTGTCAGCTGATTTCTCAAAAGAAATCTTGCAGGCAAGAAGGGGACCGGAAGAAGTACTCCAAGTCATGAAAGGCAAGAACCTACATCCAAGATTACTCTATCCAGCAAAGCTTTCATTTAAAATGGGAAGGTGATAAAGTGCTTCCCAGATAAGGTAAAACTAAAGGAGTTCATTATCACCAAGCCCTTACACATGAAATATAAAAAGGGACTTATTTAAGAAAAAGAAGATCAAAACTATGACCAGTAAAATGATAAACTCACAACTATCAACAAATGAACCTAAACAAACAAACAAACAAAGAAAACAACTAGAACAGGAACAGGATCATAAAAATGGGGTCACAGGGAGTGGAAGGGCAGAGAATGGGGAAAAAGGTACATGGAATAAGAAGCATAAATAGTAGGTACAAAATATACAGGGGGAGGTTAAGAATAGTATAGGAAATGGAGAAGCCAAAGAACTTATATATAGGACCCATGGACATGAACTAAGCAGGGGGAATGCTGGAGGGAATGGGGGTACCAGGTGGAGGGAGATAAAGGGGAGAAAAAAATGGGACAACTGTAACAGCATAACCAATAAAATATTCTTAAGAAATGTTATTTGTCAAGCAAGTTAGAATTAAACTCCCATAAGGTGTTTAATAAACAATATATTCAAATATTACCTGCATATTACGGTATATAATTCCATTTATTTACAAAACTTGTAAAACTTTTAATAACATTTAAAAAAATATTTTTATTGTTCAATTACAGTTGTCCCAATTTTTTCCTGCTCTGCACACTGCCCCCCCCACACATATAATCCTCACCCCACCCCCCACCATTGTCCTTGTCCATGGGTCCTTTATACATGTTCCTTGACTTGACCCTTCCCCCTCTTTTCCCATGTTTCCCCTGGCCTCTGGTCACTCTCAGTTCTTTATTTCCATGTAGTCTATCTTTTCCTTATTTCCTGCAATGGGTTTACATGTAATTTTAAATTGCAATTAGGTATATACTATTTATAATGATGAATTGTGTTTCTGTGCTACATTATTTATTTGCCTAAAAAATGTATTACTTCACCTTCTGGCAAGGGAAATACAAGAAAACAGCCTTTCTTAACCATAAATTGTTTAAAGTTTATTTGGTCACAAATATATATCATTTTATGATAACACAATTACATTTATAGCTTCTGTGGGAAATATTATTTTAATACATGTCTATGTTTTGGTTAATTGTTTGGTAAAGCACCAAAGCATTTACTATCAATGTCAGAAGGAATACGATCAATTTAGTTCAGTGAGAATTTTTGCTGATTAGAAAGTTTAGAGAATTTATAATGGAGAAAATGATAGGGGACTTAACAGTTAGAAAATTTTAGTTTAAGGTAAATAGTTATAAGCCTAGCAAGTAACATATATGTTAAAGCTTTTGTTTCAGAAACTACAGGCCCATCCTGCCTCCTGGGAAAACAGCCGACCCCCTGGGGCACTGCTAAAGACCACTGCCTGGGGACAAGTGGAGGCATCAAGGCCTTTGTGTTTCAGGGAACAGCTAACTGCCCAGGACAGGAATGCTGCAACTTCTTTTACCTAATCCTCCCTGAACTTCAAAACCCCTCACTGTATCTTGTTTATTCCCTGCTATAAAAACCTTGGCCTGGAAAGAAAAAGGAAGATGGTCTGTTAGGGTACGAACCCACAATCTTCTCAGATTGCCAGCCATCTGAATAAGGCACCCATAAAGATTCAGTCTCTGTCTCTGCTTATTGGGTTTCGTAGTGACAGGCAGCCCAAACACTAGTGTCTTTTCTGGTTTCAAAAATAGCACTTGCTTCCAAAGAGCAAATTTAAAACGACAAATCATTCTGAATCAGAATTCAACTTGAAATACACTGGAAAATTTTTTATTTACCAAGTTTTAGAAAGATATTTTAAAATTTCTTCCATTTCTTAAGCACTAATAAAACAGCTAACAGTTCTCTTTCAGGTATACTTCTAAGCACATAATAATGTTTGTATACTCAAACATCCCATTAGCCCTATGTGTTTCC